>NC_081560.1:23930585-23983056 GCF_022355385.1 Mustela nigripes | reverse complement strand
AAAAAAAAAAAAAAAGAATGCAAGGATGAGTCAATGTTAGGAAATCTCACTGACAAAGAAGGAGATGTCAGGATTTTCTCCATTTTGACAGACATAAAAAGTGCATTTGAGAAAAGACAGCAGGTTTTTTTTTTTTAAGATTTCTATTTATTTATTTGACAGAGAGAGATCACAAGTAGGCAGAGAGGCAGGCAGAGAGAGAGAGAGGAAAGCAGGCTCCCTGCTGAGCAGAGAGCCCAATGTGGGACTTGATTCCAGGACCCTGAGATCATGACCTGAGCCGAAGGCAGCAGCTTAACCCACTGAGCCACCCAGGCACCCCAAGACAGCAGTTTTTGAAGTAAAAATCCCATTTTAGATTTCAGAAAACCTTTAAGAGGTAGGAATAGAAAGAAACTTCCTTTCTTGAGACAGAAGTTAACCATCAGAAACATGCAAATTATTTTTGATGGTGAATTATTAAAAGCATTGTAATCAAAGACAAGACCAAGAAAATGTATCAGGTAAAACTGTCTGGGTTGCAAGCAACAGAAATCAGTTCTGATTAAGTTAGTCCAAAGGGAGCAAGGATTTATTGGAAAGCTTGTAGAAAGTTTATAGCACCAACCAGAACGCTGGAGAACCTAGCTCAGAAACAGACAGGAATTCTTTGATCTCTGGAGTCAATGAATTGCAGTTTTTCTTGCTCACTTATATATGCTTCATTTTCTTCAAGAACCAAAATCTAGGATGGTAAGTCCAATTGGCTAAGCTTGGGTCCTAGACTTGCCCATTGACAATGCAGGAGCACTGATGGGAAAGACCTAATGAAAAAAATATCCAAGGGCCCCTTCTACTTCCATAATGGGAAAGCAGGGTCCCAGGATTTACCGTTCTTCCATGACTGCCCACAATTCCACAAAAACAAATAATTGATCGGTCAATCAAGATGTGATTGGGAGAAAGGGATGCTGGAAAATAAACAAAAATGCTACCACAGGGAAACCTGGGCACCTCAGTTGGTTAAGCATCTGCCTTCCGCTCAGGTCATGATCCCAGGGTCCTGGGATTAAGCCCCACACCAGGCTTCCTGCTCAGCAGGGAACCTGCTTCTCTCTGCCTGCCACTCCCCCCGCTTGTGCTCACTCTCTCTCTCTGACAAATAAATAAAAAAGTCTTTTTTTAAAAATGCTACCACAACATCCTAGCCCGTGTAATAAAGACAAAAACGTTTTTAAGAAAACGAAATAACTGGGGAAGATCTGAGGAAGAAATTAAACACTTATTACTTGGAGATGATGTCACTGTCAAGCTAGAAAGTTCATTAGAGGGGAGCCTGGGTGGCTCAGTGGGTTAAAGTCTCTGCATTTGGCTCAGGTCATGATCCCAGAGTCCTGGGATCGAGCCCCACATCAGGTTCTCTGCTTGGCGGGGAATCTGCTTTCCCCTCTCTCTGCCTGCCTCTCTGCCTACTTGTGATCTCTGTCTGTGAAATAAATAAATAAAATCTTTAAAAAGAAAAAAAAAAGTCCATTAGAATTTGCTGGAAAAATATCAATATATTATATAAATAATAGATGTTTGGGGGATCTGGGTGGCTCAGTCAGTTAAATGTCTGACTCCTGATTTTGGCTCAGGTCGTGATCTCAGGGTCAAGATATCCAGCCCCGCAGGGGGCTCCGCGATCAGTGGGGAGTCCATTTGAGATTCTCTCTCTCCTTCTCCCTCTGATTCTCTCCCCACTAAAATAAATAAACTCAATCTTTAAAAGAAAAAACAGAAGTTCACTAAGGTGGCTAACCAAAAATCAACACACACACACACACATACAAAATCAGTAAATTGCTTGCATTCCAACAATAACCAGTTAGAAAATGCAATGAAAAAAATATCCATTCACCAAATAAATAAATAAATAACAAGTCAAACAATTAAAATATACATTCACAGAAAGAACAAGAGCTGAAATATCCAGAAACAACCCTAATGAGAAATGCATGAAACTCATGTAAATAAAATACACAATTTTTCTGAAAGATAGCCTAAAGAAGACCTGAGTAAGAGAAATATACCATATTTCAGAATGAAAAAATTTAAAATTACAAAACTACCTAACTAATCCAAAAATTCAATATAATCTCAATCATGATCTAAGCATGGGAAGGGGGAAAAAAAAAAGATCCAAGCATGGTTCTTTATGGGATTTACAAGCTTGTTATAAAGTTCACCTGGAAGAGAAAAACATAAGTATATTTGAAAAAGAACAAGGGAGCATTTACCATACCTGGCTTCAAAACATAATGCTTTAATGATTAAAACATTATTAAAACATGTGGTATAGTCAACAGAGGACATGAGGGAATCTAGAAGCAGCCACTTTCTGTTATCATAAACGCAACATTTTACATCAAATGGCATTGGCACAAATAGCTAACCATTTGGAAACAAAATTAGATCCCTACTTCCTGTGTTGCACAAAAATAAATTCAACATGGATTAAAGAGCTAAGTGTAAAAACAAAACTATAGAAGCGTCCTAAGAAAGTACAAGATCCTTTTAATATAATCTTGGAGTGAAAAGTTTTTAGCAGACCCAGGGGTCATATATCGGCCATTTCATTATGTAAAAAAAATTGTAAACTTTTAAAAAATACGAAGTACTTTCCAAAAAAAATAAGAAAAAGCAATAGAGCAGGAGAAAGTATTTGTAAGAGTTCCTACCAATCAGTTAGAAAAAGACAATACAATTTCAAAACAGGTAAACATATCAAAATGTTTCACACTCGGGGCGCCTGGGTGGCTCAGTTGGTTGGGCGACTGCCTTCAGCTTGGGTCATGATCCTAGAGTCCCGGAATTGAGTTCTGCATTGGGCTCCCAGCTCCACAGGGAGTCTGCTTCTCCCTCTGACCTTCTCCTCACTCATGCTCTCTCTCACTATCTCTCTCTCAAATAAATAAATATTTTTAAAAAACAAAAACAAAAATGTTTCACACTGAACTTTTAAAAAATTATTAGGATTACTTTTGATCCAAAGAACGCAAATAAAAGCAACAACTGGATACTTTTTACAATCAGATTTGCAAATGTTAAATATTCAGTGTTAGTGCAAGAGTGATAGGAAATGGCCTTTATCAAAGTATAAATTGGCCACAGCTGTTTGGGAGACAATTTGGCACTATCTGTTCAAATTTTAGATGCTCTTTGACCAGGAATTCCACATTTAAGTATCTGTCCAACAGAAATATGCTCTCAATTATGGCACAATGTATGTAAAAGCTTTTTTTTTTTTTTTGAGATTTTATGTATTTATTTATCAGAGAGAGAGCGAGCACAAGCAGGGGGAGCAGCAGGCAGAGGGAGAAGCAGGCTCCCCACTGAGCCAGACACCACCCCCCCATGCAGGACTAGATCCTAGGACCCTGGGATCATGACCTAAGCTGAAAGCAGCCGCTTAACCCGCTAAGCCACCCAGGCACCCCTGCAGAAAGCCTTTTATAGCAGTATTGTCTGTAATGGCCAAACTTTGAAAACAATCTAAATGCCCATTAGCAGAAGAAAGGGAAATTAAGCCTCTTCTATGTAAAATAATGGAGCAAGTTAAAGAATTATGTAGATGTGTATATACTGAGATACAAAGAATGCCAAAACATTAAGAAAAAAAATTCAACTTGAATGAACAGCATGATCCCATTGTTGTAAAAATCAAATCCCAAAGTTTATGAACCTGTATGTATACATAAATGCATAGGACAAGGACCAGAAAGACTCACAGCACATTGTTCATGGTGATTATCTCTGGGGAAGAGAGTGGGAGTGGGGAAATGAGACTCATTTCTTACTCAACTTTCTGCTTAAATATTTATAACAAACGGCCGCCTGGGTGGCTCAGTCAGTTCAGCATCCGACTTGGTTTTGGCTCAGGTCCTCATCTTATGGGTCATGAGATCAAGCCCTGCCAAGTGGGGCTCCCCATTCAGGAGAAGTCTACGTAGATATTCTTCTCTTCCCCTGCCCCTTCACCCACTCACGTGCATGCTCTCTCTCTCAAATAAATAAATAAAATCTTTTTTTTTTTAAGATTTTATTTATTTATTTGACAGAGAGAGATCACAAGTAGGCAGAGAGGCAGGCAGAGAGAGGAAGGAAAGCAGGCTCCCTGGTGAGCAGAGAGCCCGATGCGGGGTTCAATCCCAGGACCCTGAGATCAAGACCCGAGCCGAAGGCAGAGGCTTTAACCCACTGAGCCACCCAGGTGCCCCAATAACATCTTTTTTAAAAAAGATGTTCATAACAAAAATTATACGAGTGCCTACTTGTACAATCTTATTACAATTTTCAAAAACTGGGGCGCCTGGGTGGCTCAGTGGGTTAAGGCCCTGCCTTCGCCTCAGGTCATGATCCCAGGGTCCTGGGATCGAGTCCCGCATCGGGCTCTCTGCTCAGCAGGGATCCTGCATCCCTCTCTCTCTCTGTCTGCCTCTCTGTCTACTTGTGATCTCTCTTTCTCAAATAAATAAATAAAATCTTTTAAAAAAAAATTTCAAAAACTGAAAAATCATAGTGTTGGCAGAGTGGAGAAAAGATTGTAAGGGCCTATTCAGCCAGAGCGGCCCCACCCCAGTTGAACAGCCATTTTGTTGTTTATGCAGTAAAACTTAAAATGACCCTGCCCGCTCCCCCCAGGGGAACTTACTTAAAAGCAAGTCCTAGAAACCAGTCCAGGTAACAAAGCCCAAATACAAGGGTGGGTCAGGTCAGGTGAAGATAACAGCTTGAATACAGGGATAAGTCGGGTCAGGTGGAGACATCCAATCAGTAAAACACGCATACTGTCTCCCTAGCTACCAAGAAGTGTGGGCCCTGCCTTTTGGGTGCCAATTCTGACCAAGGTGATAGGCTAGTGCAAATAGCTACTATGGGGTGAACTGTAGTTCAATTGGCCACCCGTGTGGGACCTAGCAGGACTGTGCAGCTTTCTCTGTGTTACAATCTCATTGGTCACCTGTGCGTGGCCAGGCCCAACCACATGGCCCATGCCCTTAATAGCTAGTCTGTAGAGAAGAGAGAGGTTGCCCTCTCTGTAAGGGGCAGCCCCGACCGGTCTGTTTGATGGTCAGTTTGATTCTTGACGCTTGGTGAGAAATAAAGCTTTGCTTGACCTTCCCTTTGACCATGGACCCATTACTGGGGGACCCAACAAGATCACTGAGGAGGAGCAAGATGAGAGAATGCCAGAGCAGTGACGAGGACACCATCGCCAAGCGAGCAAGAAAGGACTGGCCCAGGCTGGGCAGCCGTCCCCAGGATGAGGAGGACATAGATGCAAGAGAGAGTGCACAGGTGTGGGCAGGAACCGGGAGGAATATTAAAACGTATCCAAGTTTGGGGGCAACTCAGTAGATGGAGAGTGTCGTTTCCTGAGGGGGAGAACCTGGGAAGAGGAGCAGGTTGGGAGAAACTCTAATGAATGCAGTTTAGGCATATTTGGGGGTGCTCTGGAACACTCACGTGGAGAAGCCCCAGACATGGAGAAGCCCCAGACTCAAGTGGAGGTACAGACGGAGTGACCGGTGCACACATGGTGCCTGGAGCTACAGGTAAGAGGAGACCTGCCTATGCCGCGGCACACAGCTGGGAAAAGCAGCAACCCAAGCAGAAAGCCTGAGAGAACACTGACCCTAAAGCGGTGACCAGAGCAAGAGGGGACCAGGAAGAAGACTGAGAAGGAATGACCACAGAGTGGGGAGGTAAGCCAAGGAAAGGCCACGGTGACATAGAAGTGAGGACAGAATTCGGAGATGGGAGAAGTGATCAGCAAGGCTTTCTATCACCAGGAAGAAAAGCAAGAGCCAGAACATGTAGAGGTCACCGGTGAGGGACAAGGCCAGCTTCACTGAAGGGCAAAAACGGATGCCAGGACACAGGGGCTTCTGAGGGGCGTGGGCTCTGAAGAAAGGCAATAGTAGATGGAAACCTCTTTTACAAGAAGCAACTCCTCACTCCCCAGTGTTCTACATAGAACAAGTATTACCATCATAATGAGCAAAGGAAGCAAAGATAATATTTTAAAGGATAATGTGATTTAAAATAAAAACTTTAAATGACTATGACAAAAAGGAGATGTAGGATGAATACAGAAGAGGACTCATGATCCAGGATGGGGGAAGATGTTTCTTAAAAGGTAGGAAACTGAACATTAACATAGACTGTGGAAGAGAAAGAGGGAAGACCCAAGAGAGTGGAAGGAGACAGTGATGCAAGACCACCAAGGACAGAAAAAGCTGAGTTCCCAATCCACAACAGGGCACCATCTCTCCTATTAGGACAGAAGAGCAAGAGAAGCAACGGGGCAGATGGTTGTGTCTTTCTTGGTAGAGGAAGATGTTCAAGGGGTTTGGCCTGACAGCCTCTCTAGAAAATGAGGTGAAGACAGCTCCCAGAGATTCCCGAGGAAGAGGACATTGAACAGTGCCGAGGACGGAAGGGAATTTTTTTTTATTATTTTTTAAAGATTTATTTATTTATTTTAGAGAGAGAGTGTAAGCCACTAGGCAAAATAGAGCTGAAGCCATCAGTTATTTTTAATCTACATTAAGAAATACATTTTAGGGGCACCTGAGACTCAGTCTGTTTAACATCTGAATTTGGCGCACCTATGTTCCCAGAGTCCTGGGACTGAGCTGCCGGCATAGGGCTACCTGCTCAGTGGGGGTCAGCTTCTCCCTCTCCCTCTGCCTCTGCCTGCCACTCCCCCAGCTTACACTCTCTCCTCCCTCTCAAATAAATAAATAAAATCTTTAAAAAAAAGAAAGAAAGAAAGAAAAGAAAAGATGTTCCCTCACTTTCCCTTTGGCCCTCCCCACCCCAGAGAGAGAGAAGGAAGGAAGAAAGGAAGGAAGGAGAGACAGAGACAGATATTTTATATTATGGTCCACAAACACACGCACGTGCGGCACGTATGTATAACTAACACAAAAGATTCATGAAACAATACTTACACTTCCTTTCTGAGATGAACGCTCTCTTTCCTATTTAATCTAAAACAAAACAAAACAAAACAAAAACCCCCTAGAATGAGCTCATCAATGGGTGGTTACTCACAGTTTGAAAAACCCAGTAACTCACAGTTGAGTGCCCCCTACATCATTTCAGGTGCATCTAATTTTGTGAGTTTTCCTGCTCCACTTCCCTGATAAGGGGGCAGAGAAGTTGAGGAGGACGTATTAGAAGGATAAGAATTGGTAGAGTCTAGGATAATGGCAAGAAGAGCATTTAGAGATGGACGCTGGGATGCATAAGTAAGACCAAGGACTCTGATGAGAACTCATAGGGGCTCCAGGGCGTGGAAGTCCCAAGGTAACTGAACAGCAGTTGCGGAGACATCAGAGAGCAAAGTGACTCAGAACCATTTCTTGGTTCTTAGATTGAAGCATCAGAGGCAGTGCTCTGGGTAATGACGAGCCCCTGGTGTGACCCTCAGATTCAGGATGATTCTAGAAATGCATTGTAAGGATTGAGAAACTGAAGAGAAAAGACCGTAAAGTTTTGGTCGTTGAAGTCTAGCATTCTGGGGGTGTCGCCTAGGTTAGCTGGTGGACAACAGCAAAAGCTCAAGACAAATATAAGAAAGGTCTCGGGTCAGCGTTGTCCAAAGAATTTTGTCCAGTGCCAGAAATGTTTTCTATCTGCCCTATCCAGTTCAGTAGGCACTAGCTTCATGTGAGTCCTGAATACTTGAAACGTGGCTAGTGTGAGTACCAAACTGAAGTTTTAATTCTATTCACTTTAATTCATACAAATTTCAATAACCGTACATAGCTAGGGGCTACGGTGGTAGGCAGTACGGTTCTAGATGAAGAACTAGTTGAAGACACAGCCTGTTACAAGTACCACAATGGCATGATTCTAAAGCACCGAGAATCTGTTGATACCAGCTACTTTGATGAAAAAAAAAGGCAATGTAATCTGTTTATTTTACTTAACAGAATGTTACACACACAGAAATGCACTTTAGAGATTCAGAATTCTTGGTCGGCAGAGATATAAGGTATTAGGGCAAGAGGTGTAGAAATACAACTTATCCATATAAGCTGGTGCATAAATCGATGAGCGGAGGAGTTTCTCAAGACAGCAAAGGTGGTGGCAAACCAATAGGGCTTCATCTGACCGCTGTCATGTACTTGGGGGAGCTTGTAAATTAGTGATGTGGGAAAGAGGTTGAGGGTTGATGTGGGAAATATGGTAGGACTGCAAAAGAAATATAAAATTATAAATTATAAAGTATTTTAATGACTCAAAATATTTATTTGCATGTTTACAGCTCTTCCTGTTAAATTTTTCCACTTATTTCCATATGGTTTGTGTTTCTCCCTTTAACTCTTGAGAAATTCAATTATCATTAAAAGCTATCCCAGATTTTGAGTCAAACATTATCTCAGCCTGAATTCAGCCATTGCTCACCAGGCAACCGCTTCCTAAGTGCAGGAATCTCAAATACAATGAAGCATCATACCCACTGGGTTCTGTATTGTGGCTATTTTTGGCTTATGACTCTTCCGTATAAAATTTACAATCAGTTTTTCCAAGTCCCACCAAAAAAGAAGAAATCCCTATTGAGATTTTGATGGGCATTGCATTGAATTTATAAATTAATTTGGAAAGAATCAATGGTCCAGGATATTGAATCTTCTATTGTATCAACATAAGCTATCTCTCCGTTTATTTAAATCTTCTTTAATATCTTTCTATAAAGTTTTATAATTTATTTCATAAAGTTTATGTACATCTTTTGGGAGGTTTATTCATAAGTCCCATTTTTTTTGTTGCTGTTATAAAGCAGATATTCTTTCTCTTGTTACATTTTCTATTTGTTGATGGCAAATAGTTTATATAATAACATTATAACCAACCACCTTCTTAATTCTATAATAAGCCTATAGATACTTTTAACTTTCTGGGTAGAGAATCAAACAATACGCAAATAATGAACTACTTGCTTCTTAATTACTTCTTGCCTTGCTATAAATACAATAAAATGTTAATGAAAACTAATAATAGTGGATGCCCTTGTCTTTTCTGGATCTTAAAAAGAATGCTTCCAAGATTTCATCATTAAGAATAATGTTCACTGCAGGGTACTGTCTGCTTAATAACCTTTATCTGGTTAAGGGAATATCCTCCAATATTTGGCTTCATAAATAGATCTTGAATTTGTCAAAATAATTTCTGCATCTACTGGATTTTTTTTTCTCATTTAATCTCTCATTATAATGAATGACATTTATAAATATCTGAATGTTAATCTATTTTTGTATTCCTAGAGGAAGCCCAATATAATCACAGTGCATTATCTTTTTTATCTATTGCTGGATTTTGGCTTGATATTTAGTCTAGAATTTTTGCACCAATGTTCAGGAAGGAGACGGGCCAGTAATTTACATTTTTGTAATGTTCTTCCCAAATTTGGGTGTTAGGTTTATACAAGGTTCACAGAATGAGTAAGGAAGTATTGTCTCTTTTGCTATATTCTAGAAGCATTAGACTGAAATAATTTATTCATTAAAGTTTGGTAAAAATACCTGGATCTGATATATTTTGTGGGAAGATTTTAGCTACTTATTTCGATTACTTTTTCTCCCCCCCACCATGAGTTTGAAATTATGGAATCTATTTCTATTCTTTTAGTAGTTACCTTTATAATTTTAAAATTTCGTTCTTATTTTAATTAGATACATGTGGACATAGCTTAGAGTCAAATAGGGTTTTGTTTTTGTTTTTAACATCTTATCCATTTATCTGAGAAGAGAGAGAGCACATGGGTACGCCTGCACATGAGCAGGGAGAGGCAGAGGGAGAGGGAGAAGCTGACTCCACACTGAGCAGGGAGCCCAGTGCAGGGCTCCATCCCAGGACCCCAAGATCACGACCTGACCTGAAAGCAGACCCTTAACCAAATGAGCCCCCCAGATGCCTCAATCAAATAGTTCTTGAGTCAAGTGCAGCCTCATATCCTGACGCCCCAAAAGTAAGTACTTTCAATTTTTAACCAATTCTTGGGTTATTTGTGCCCATATCTCTCCATAATATGCTTATATTATCACTTCTTGATTTTTCTGTTTCAGGCATTACCTATTGCCTTCCCACTCAGGAAAATAAAGACTTAACATACTTTCGCATATACCCCCATCCTCTTATAACTTGCCACATACACACAAACATGGTCCCTCAATCTGTACAACATAGTTATTTGAATTTTAGATAGAGGCTGCTGCTTTGCACACACATTCAGTACCTACGCTTCAGTGTTTAAAGTGTAACTCTACTGCACCCCCAACTGTGCCTGCTCCCCCTCCACCACCAGCTCAGAAGTCATGAATCATCTTACCCACAGGAGACCTTCAGGGAGCTGGGGGGCTAGCCACTTCACAGAAAACTTTCCAACCACTCCTCCTTCTGTGCCCTCACCTTCCCCCCACTGCCAGGAGATGCCTAACGATCTTAGGACCATCAGAGGATTCCTCAACCAGTTGCTCCTCAGCTTTCTCCAACCAGACCCACACAATGCCATTTATTTCTTCTGGGTACACATGGCATTTCCGAGACGGTCTTGTTGCTTTCCTTTTAATGCGAGGACATGTGTTATTTCTTTAAGCAATTTTGTACCTAATTAATTTCTATTCTGCATCTGGTGATTCCAAATCTGAAGTTCTCGGGGATCTAAATCATTTTTCATTGTTTCTGCTGACTCCTCGTGCAGCTCGGGAGTCAGCTTTCCGAGGCCCTCAGAGACAATGATCACCCGCTTTCCTAAATGAGCTTCCTAGATTTGGGCGCTATTGTTTCCTCACTTGCTCCTATAGGATTCTGTCTTTTGGGCGGGGGTGGGGGGGGTGTTGTGCAGAGGGAGAGGGAGAGACAGACTCTTAGGTGGGCTCCATGACCCTGAGATCATGCCCTGAGCAGAAATCAAGAGTCAGACCCTCAACCTGACAGCCACCCAGGTGCCCCTAAATGGATATTTTGAAAAGACAGAAGCCTAGATCAGCAGGGAGTCTCTGTTTCCCCCTCTGCCCCTCCCCCTGCTCATGCATGCGCACACTCTTTCTCTCAAATAAAATCTTTAAAAAATTTTTTTAATAAAAATATCCATTTATGGTCATGCTTGTGATTGGGGGAAGGAAGTGAAAATAAATGCAAGCATTCAGTTGATAATGTTTAATTGGACATCTTCCATTCTTAAAACATCTCCTTCATATTTAAGTTAAATCCTAAAGTTATTCAATCCCATAGTCTTTGCTCCTGAATACCCTTCCCAATTTACAAGCCACTGTCCTGTATAATTTAACTCTAGTGTTTTAGTCCCCACACATAAGATGTTATTATTTTATACACATAAGATTCATTAGATCACCAGTTTCTTTGTTCACTAGATCTTCTTCCATTTCAAACCTTACTTCTAGAGACATTCTTCTCATTCCTTTAGAATAGCAGTCTCAAAGTGTGCTTTATGGACTTATAAGGGTTCCAAGACCCTCTTAGGAGGAGTCCAGAAGGTCAAACTACTTTCATAATAATACTAAGGTATTATTTGTCCTCTTCACTGCATTGACACACACCTTAACAGTACAGATGCTATGGTGGGTAAATGTGCTAGTAAGGAAAAAACTGAAACACAAGTTGGATTGGGAGGGAGGCAAACCACAAGAGACTCTTAATCTCTTAAGTGGGGAGGTGGGGGTATAGGGAGGCTGGGTTATGGACACTGGGGAAGGCATGTGCTATGATGAGTGCTGTGAAATATGTAAACCTGATGAGTCACAGATCTGTACCCCTGGGGCAGATAATACATTATATGTTAATAAAATACCTAATTTATTTTTAAAGTGCTGGTACCTGAGCACAAATCAAGACAGTGGACCAAACAATGCTAGGAATTGATGTGGCCTTCTCTGCCATCCACTCTCAGAAAATTTTCTGAAATGCTAGTTCACTTAACAGTATGCTTGGTGAAGCAGAAAAGAACATACCAATTTTATTAAATCTTGGCCCTTATACAATGTCTTTTTAATATTCTCTGTAACCACATGAGAGGTTAAAAAAAAACACTTCTGAATACTGAAGTATGATGGCTGTCTCAAGGAAAACACTTGTGTGACTGAGTTGCAAGCTGACGTAACCAGTTTTTTTCATGGAACACCATCTTTACTTAAAAGAATGACTGACAGATGAACTATGGCTATTCAGACTTGGATAATTGGCAGACATTTTCTTAAAATTGAATGAAGTGAGCCTGTTATTTCAAGGAATACAAGTGACAGAATTTGTTGCCAATGACAAAATTCAAGTTTTCAAGGAAAATTCACACCATATCCTTGACAGCTTTTCAGCATATGGATTTTTCTAACAAGATCAAAGATGATGTTAACGAGTATGACTTTTCTATCAATGTTAAGAAGACCTACATTACCAGTGTTTTCCGCATTGCCAGTCCATGATGTTAAAAAAATCATACACAGGGGCGCCTGAGTGGCTCAGTGGGTTAAGCCTCTGCCTTCAGCTCAGGTCATGATCTCAGGGTCCTGGGATCGAGTCCTGCATCGGGCTCTCTGCTCAGCAGAGAGCCTGCTTCCTACTCTCTCTCTCTCTCTCTGCCTCTCTGCCTACTTGTGATCTCTCTCTGTCAAATAAATAAATAAAATCTTAAAAAAAAAAAACCACCTTATCTTTAAAAAAAAAATCATACACAGGTAAAAGATCCATCTAAAGTTTAAGAGAGGCAAATAAACTTTAATGTAATAATTGATATTGTCTTCAAATTCCACATTGCAACTAACCATTAGGAAACTATCATTTATTAAGTTTTGCTGCAGTACCAAGAATAACATCCACCTTTATCTGAAAAGGCAATTAAAATACTTCTCCCTTTTCCAGCTACACCTGTGGGAGGACAAATTTTCTTCATACGTTTTAACCAAAACAACACACAGCAACAGAATGAATGTAGAAACAGGTATGAGGATATAGCTGCCTCCTATTTACTCAGACAATAAAGAGATTGTCAGAAATACAAAACAATTTCTCACGAATGTTTTTGTGTATGAAAATAAGTTGTTTTTTCTTAAAATACATCATTTATGCTAATATCAAATGTTTATTGTTGCTTTTTTTTTTTTTTTTTTTTTTTTTTGAGAGAGTGGGGAGGAGCAGAGGGAGAGAGAGAAAGAGAGAGAAACTTAAGCAGGCTCCAAGTCCAGCAGGGAGCCCAACTTGGGGCTTCATCTCATGACCCTGAGAACATGATCTGACCCCAAATCAAGAGTCAGATCTTCGGGCACATGTTGTCATGTGCACTGGGTGCTACACACAAACAACGAATCATGGAACACTGCATCACAAACTCATGATGTCCTGTGTGGTGACTAACATAATAAAAAATAAATAAAATAAGTTGGTCAGAGAAAGAAACACAATATGATGTCATTCCTAAGTGGAATTTAAGAAACAAAACAAATAAACAAAGGGTGGGGAGTGAGAGAGAGACAAACCAAGAAACAGACTCTTAACTATAAAGATTTTATTTATTTATTTGACAGAGAGATCACAAGTAGGCAGAGAGGCAGGCACAGAGAGAGGGGGAAGCAGGCTCCCTGCTGAGCAGAGAGCCCGATGCGGGGCTCGATCCCAGGACCCTGGGATCATGATCTGAGCAGAAGGCAGAGGCTTAACCCACTGAGCCACCCAGGCACCCCCAGACTCTTAACTATAGAGAACAAACTGATGGTTACCAGAGGGGAGGTGGGTAAGGGGTTCGCAGGGGTGAAACAGGTGAAGGGGGTTAAGAGTACAATTATCTTGCTGAGCACAGAGTAATGCATAGAAGTGTCAAATCACTATATTGTGCACCTGAAACCAATATAATACTGTATGTTAACTATACTGAAATTAAAATTAAAAACTTGAATATTAAAAAAAATGAGTCAGATCTTTAACCAACAGAGCCACCCAGGTACCCCATATGGGTTTTTTTAAATAAATTAATAAATTTTTTTAAAACTGTAGGTTTAACTTCTAACAGGAAAAATACTAATAGATATAACCACATACACAAAAGCTCTATGGGGTCCTCAATAATTTTTAAGAATGCAAAGGAATTTTGAGGCCAAAATGTTTGCTTTAGGAATTCATTTCCTGAGGGCCTGTTGGTGATAAACTCTCATATTTTCCATCTCTTTGTCTTTCTATGCTGCATTCTGGGTAATTTCTTTCAATCCATCTATCAATGATTCTCACTTCAATTGTTTAATTTACCATTTAACCAACTCACTAATTTTTCAAAACTTAACAATTATATTTTCTCATTTTGAAATTTGTATTGGTTTCTTTTCAAATCTTCCTGCTTATTTGGGAGAGTTCCTTACTGCTTTCTCATTTCTATGAGATACCAGGTTATTTCTTTAAACATTTCATACATGGTCATTTGATGTTTTACATCTGATAATTCTGAAACCCGAATTTATTAAGGCTCTAAATCCTTTGTTTATTGTTTCTGCTAACTCTTCTCGTGGTGAGACAGAGGCTTTTTCTTCTGTCATTTTGTTGTTCTTTGAGTGCGAGTTTATATTTGGTGGATATTAATCTCTAGAAATCCTGAGGGCCAATGGAGGTTGCCTTTCTCCAGAGCAGGTTCCCCCTTGCTTCTGCTGGGGGCCAGGGAGCTCTAGTCCTGGAGCCTCCTTATCTCCCTTCCAGGGTCTGAACCTAGAATAGAAGTCTCATGTTCCATTCACTCACCTTCCATTGGGCACAAAGCTTAGTCTCCTGATTGCATTTGCTTACTGCTCACTGTATCTGCTAGTCAGATTTCAACAAACTATTCTTTTGTACACTGTTAGATATTTCCCTCATTTCCTACAAACAGCACTGCATCTGAAATCACGACGTTACTCGAGCACATGTGTATCATAATGTAATCAAAACACAACTTTATTTTTGCCTCCCGCTGTTCCATTAGGCTTTATATAGCAGGGGTAATGTTTCCCTGTGCTTGAAAGAAAAACAGTGTTGATTCAGAAACTAGGATGTCCAATTCTGTATAATAATTATAACTCTGGGGCTTGATTTAGCAGTCAATCTCCTCCTTTCCCAGCTCGCTTCTGGCTCCAAGCTGAAAGCCTACAATGAGAGAGGCTGATTGGTTTCTTCCCCAATTCCCTGCCTTGTGCTTCTCTTCTCTTTCTTCCTCTTCCTTCTCCCAAGCTGATGTTTTGAAGCCGTCAGGGTCAAAGTAGGAGGATGACAAAGAGACATGCGACAAACGTCCATACATGAACTGATATCCTCACGTGCTAAGGGTTAATGAGCTCTGTAGTGCTTTCTAGCAGTGGATATCTTTCTCTCGTAATATCTAGCCCCAAATGGGTGCCTTTATAACCTGAGTCCTCCTTAGTCTTTGCACATCAGTGGTATATAACCAGCCTCTATCTTCTGATATCTTCTTGTCCATTGCAGATAGCAGGCTCTAAGAGAGACCACACTGGCTTTTTCACCCAAGCACCCACGTCTAGTCTCTGAAACAATGAGATAGTTTTTGCCAAAAAAACAAAAACAAAAACAAAACAAAACAAACAAAAAACCCCACAAAATAAAAACAACAACAACAACCCTCAAACAAACAACCAACCCAAAACTCCCAAAGTCAGCCACAGGGTAGTTGGTCTGCCCTTTTCTTGCCCTCTAGATTTCTGACACCAGAATCGGACTCCAGCCCATAGACAACAAAGCTCTCTAGATGGTGCCATGGAAGTTCTCCCTGGGCCTGAGATGAAGAAGGAAGTAGCTCGCTCTGTTCAGGGGGAAGCTGTGGGATTTATCACATGGTTTTCTCCAAAGACAGCATCCTCACTAATCCTTTCCTCTCCCGTGCAATGATCCCTTTCGTGTCCTTGATCTACTACCGCATTGACTGTGGGTCTCAGAATGTTCTCTCTCTCTTTGGTATCTATCATGTAGGTGCTTCAGTCAAAACTCAGGAGCTCGAGCTCTCTCTCTTTCTGAAATGAACAAACAAATCTTGCGCCTGGGTGACTTAGTTGAGCGACCCACTCCTGGCATGGGCTCAGGTCATGATCTCAGGGTTGTGGGATCAAGCCCCACTTCAGGGTCCATGCTCAGTGTGGAGTCTGCTTCTCTCCCCGGCCCTCTAGCCCCCCATCCCCACTTACACACATGTGCTCTCTCTCTCTCTCTCTCTCAAATAAATAAATCTTAAAAAAAAAAAATTCTCAGGAGGAAGAATTTCAGTCCAACATTCTGTTACTTATCAATAAGTATATTCTGTCCAGGAACTAGCTGAGTATTTAGTTCACCAAACTGCAGGAAGCAGGAGCATGTTCTAATAAACTTAATTAACTAATGTGGATTTTGTAAATGTATAATCAAATACTTTAAAATAAGGCTGCAGTAGTTAGTCATACACGGAAGGCCCTGAGCTGTGAAGAATAGTGTAGACACGCCCACAAATCAATGTCATTTCTGGAAAATAATGATCAAGTATACTACAGTAAAGGACCTGCCTTCTTCATTATCCAATGGGCTCCATGTACCCGCTTACATGGCTGTGTCTCAACCCACTTTTACCTCATTTAGATGCACATGAGGCCGTTTATTCCTCACAGATACACATTGCATAATTATTTTCCGCTCTAGTAAATGAATAGCTTAATTAGCTCTTTAATTTGATTTTAAGAGCCGAAAAATATAAGTAATAGCACATTCTTTTTTAAAAATATATTCTAAATAATCACACTTTGTGACTAGTTCTTACATATGCAAACTGTACAAAAAGAACAGAAAAAAAAAACAGAAGAAAGCAACCTCTACTAAAAAGCTATTTTTGACAATTAAGAGGATTTCTCTTGTTTACATTAGAGGAAAAATAGTACAAAAGTAACTGAACACATGCCAGAATAATTAGCAGCTCTTGGCTCATTGAAATTATGTGCACATTGCCATTTTAATGCATTTTTTAAACACCCACTTGCAATTCTGTTTTATTCTCAGAAGAAAATTAATGGCTTTCCACTAGGTATGACTAGTAAAACCAAATTTTCCTGTTTTCTTGGAAAACATATATCTTCCTGGGTTTATGGACCCACTTTTAATAATAATTAAAAACATAAAATAATAATAATTGTACTTTAGAAGTATACAGTATTTCTGCATGAAACGTAGAAGCATTCTTTTATGTAAGATAATACCTCTATAGAAATATCATGCTGTTTCTTCACAATCACTATGTAACATGTTGAATCTAAGGATAATCTAATGTTAATAACACAAGGATTAAGACTGTGATTTTCTGTTTTCTTTTTTTTTTTTTTCCCCAGGAAAATACTTCAGTAGCTCCCTAAAAACAAATTCAGGTCATGAATTTTACATATTTTCCTCTAAATTTAAGGTCCCTGATGATTAGTTACAAAGTAGTGATTAGCAAGAAGTACATGCATAAGCATGTTTCATGTCCTAGGAGATAAAAACAGGGAACAAAAAGAGAGGAGACAGTCACTTTCTCCTTTTGAAGACATAAAGGCAGAAAATTTGGTCATAAAGACACCAGACCCACTGATCTGAAAGCTGTAACCCAGACCAACAAAAGTCTTGTTGTTAAATGTTACAACATATATAGCTCCACTAAATATCATGACAGACCTTATTTAGACTTCAGAATATATAGAAATCATTGACACAACCTGCCCACTGTTAGGCTGTACCCAGCCTGCTCCAGGCCCCAACTGGATGCCATGTGAAACCACAATGAGAACCGCATCTTTCAAACAACCTGAGCCTTCCCAGAAGCTCCCAGGCTATTGAGAGATACGACTGGTGCCTAGGGGAGTATTACACCAAGGTAAAGATTTAGAGATTCTCTAAGATAGAATCCGACAGAGTGCTGAGGAAATTCACAGAAGGGAGCTATTACTTCTGCATGGAGGGGCAGGGGAAGGCAAACTCAGCCCCTAAGCATATGGCCAAATAAAGCCATGAAAGTGCGTGGGCTGCAAGAGGGGCCATTTCAGGCTAATGTGAGCATTTGCCACAATCACTGGAGAGGAATGGAGTCCCACTTCACTCATACGAATGTTTGCATAAGCTGTACAAGACTGAATAAGAGCATGCCTATCCAAGAATTGTGCATAAGGCAAAGAGAAGAAGGCAAGGTCAGAAAACATGATCAGATGATCCAAGAAGACAAAAAGCAGGGATTCTAGTTGGGTAATTAACCTGACACATGGTATTTTTACATTGGGCCCCTTTAATTCTAGGTCCAAATCTTAAATAGGATATTTCAGAAGCAGTGATCTGGTCACACAGTGTTAGGGAGCCATCATGCATGTCATGTGACATGTCCAGAGCCACTCAGATGCTGAGAAAGAAGGACAAGCACATGTGTCGAGCCCAAGTGGGTGGAGAAGGCTGTGCTGTGAGCCTGAAAACACCAGAATTTTCTACCTTCCATTAGAATATTCACTTCCAGGTGCCTGGGTGGCTCAGTTGTTAAACGTCTGCCTTCAGATCAGGTCATGATCCCGGGATCCTGAGATGGAGCCCCACATCAGGCTCCCTGCTCAGCAGGAAACCTTCTTCTCCCTCTCCCACTCCCCCTTGCTTGTGCTCCCTCACTCAGCGGTGTTTCTCTCTGTTACATACATACATACATACATACATACATACATACATACATAAATAAATAAAGTTAAAAAAAAAAATTCACTTCCAGGGGTGACTGGGTGGCTCAGTCAGTTTGGCATCTGACTCTTGATTTCAGTTCAGGTCATGATGTCAGAGTTGTGAGCTGGAGCCCTGAGTTGGGGTCAGTGCTGGACATAGAGCCTGCTCAAAGACTCTCTCTCCTTCTCTCTGACCCTCCCCCCACACACCAGAAAAAGAATATGCACTTCTGTCTTTGCTTTGAAAGAAGGAAAACTAATTATAATAGTGCCATCTTTATTTTTGGAGGCTTATTCTCTTCATTTGATGATCTACAATCAAGCTACAATTGTGGAGACCAGATACATCACCCAAGGGTCCTTGAACTTATGCATTCATCATTTCCAAGATACGTGTGCAGCAATAACATTCATATTATTTTATCCTATTTTTGACAACAAAATAACACGTGTAAGATATAGTCTTTAAAACTAATAATTTTTACAAAAGCATATAAAGATCTGATTATATATTTTAACATTGCTCTTCTAGCACATGTAGCAACTAGTTCATGAGCTGATTTAACCTGACGTGTGAACATTAATCAACATCCTATCTTTGATCCATGCATGTAATTCCATTGATTTCAGTGGAATCCATCTTCCAGGGGCAGGGACAGAATCACTCCATAATTATCTCTACCGATCTAAATCGCTATATTTATTACAAAAGCCACTTCACCCTCCATACCGACTTTTGGAAACTCAAAAGCACATACATTATATTCTATTGAATTTATTCCTTCCGTATGCAGAGTATGAAATCCATCATGAAATTTATAATATAAAACCACCAGAACAAAAATGTATCTGAACTGATGAGAGTGAATACTTCTGAATATTTCAAGGGGAGGTACAGGTTCACATTTACTTCTTTAGTATATAACCCAGGGTAGATGGGGAAAACCCTCTGTGGGTCTCTGATTAACATTCAGCAATAACACCGATAATCCTTACGTTTCTGTCCCATCCTTCAAAATGCTGGGTTTTACCTTTTACAAATCTCTCCCTAATTCCTTTCCAAATTTCCTCTATGACTTGCCTCAGCCATACCCTCCAGTCATAGTCCAACAATATAATATGGAACTTAATTAGACGCTAAACACTGAAAAAGGCTCCTTGTGCTTCTGAAACTTGAAGAAGAAGAAATGAAACAACCAGTACTGAGACCATTAAACCAGTTCATGGAGCTCTTTTCTAATAAGATATCAGTTAAAATTACTCGAGCCTACAACAAATAAACGGAGTAAGAAAAATGTCATGGAATCTTTTTTTTTTTTTTTTTTTCCCAGAAAAGAACTACAAAGTCAGGTATTCTAATTTTTTTTTTCTTGAAGCCCCAGTTTAATTCTCTTCTGAGTTAATGTCTTTTTTTATTTTTAATTGGAGTAAGGAGTTTCTTTTCTTTTCTTTTCTTTTTTACAGTTCACATGAAAAAAAAAAGTCCAGGACCCATGGAAATCAGAAACATTTTATGTTTGCTTTGCTGTTAAAGCCCACACAGTTTATTTATTTGCAGAGATGTCTATTTTGGTACCAAATGACAGTCTTACCAAACAAGTGCCACCATGAATATAATCTTCAGGAGCCAAAAGACTTTAAAATTAGTTCATATCACCCAATTTATTTCTATTAAAAGTATTGACTCCTTCTAAACTAATTAAGTCACAAGGGATCATGGATTTAAATGTGAACCATAAAGCTACCAAGTTTTTAGAAACCAAAAAATAAGAAAATCTTCGGGTCTCAGATAGGCAAAAAGTTCTTAATTCTTAGACTTGACACAAAAAGCATGATCTATAAAAAGAAAACTAAATTAAAAAATTGGACCTCATCAGATTGAGGACTTTTGTCTTATAAAAGACCATCTGGGGGCGCCTGGGTGGCTCAGTGGGTTAAGCCGCTGCCTTCGGCTCAGGTCATGATCTCAGGGTCCTGGGATCGAGTCCCGCATCGGGCTCTCTGCTCAGCAAGGAGCCTGCTTCCCTCTCTCTCTCTCTCTCTCTGCCTGCCTCTCCATCTACTGTCAAATAAATAAATAAAAAATCTTAAAAAAAAAAAAAAAGACCATCTGAAGAGGATGAAATGCAAGCTACAAATGGGAAAAAAGTACTTGCAAACCACATACCAAACAAAAGATTAAGATCTAAACACTATAAAGAATTTTCTGAATTCAACAGTTAAAAAAAAGGTAGCAATCCATTAGAAAGTGGGCAAAAGATATGAACAGATATTTGAATGAAAAGGCTAGACAGGTGGCAAATAAGCACATGAATAAGGTGTTCAACATCATTAGCAGTCAGGGAAAGACACATGAAAACTGACTACAATGAGATTTCACCACGCACTATGAGAATGGCTAAAATGAAACACAGGCATCATCACATGCTGACACCGATGCAGAAAAAATGAATTGCTCCCACATCACTGGTGAGAAGGCAAAACAGCAGTCACCGTGGGAGACACTGCGGCAGCGTGGCCGGCTAACTGATGACCGCCAAAAGGTGTCCATGGCTGAATCCTCAGAACCCATGAAAACCTTACCTTATAGGACAAAAGAGCCTTTGCCGACGTGATTAGATCAAAATCTTGAGATGAGATTATCGTGGATTATCCAGAGGGTGTAACGTGGTATCACAGGAGGGTTCTTAGAAGATGAAGACAGGTGTCAGAGAGAAGAGAAGGTGCTCCAAAGGAGGCTTTAAACATGGGGGTGCTGGGGGAGGCAAGGAATAGCTTCTCCTCTAGAAAATCCAGGAGGAATCCGCCCTGCCCATCATGTAAGACTCCTTTCAGACTTCTGAGTCAATGTGTGTTGTTTTAGGCCACTAAGTTTGTGACAGCAATAAATAATTAACACAGGAAGTTTCTGACAAAGTTAAACATACCGCTATCATGGGACATCGTAATTGTCTCTGGGGTGTTTATGCCAGAGAAATGGAAAACTTATATTCACACAAAGGCCTGTGCAGAAAGAGGCATAGCAGCCCTGTCAGTAATAGTCACTGACAGAGGCAGCCCAGATGTGCTTCGCCAGGTGGGTTCAAAGCAGTAGCTTGTTCATAGCACAGGACATGACTCAGCAATACAAAGAGATGAATCACTGATACATGAAGCAATTTGGAGGAATCTCAAGGGAAATATGCTGGGTGAAAAACCCAATCCCAAAAGGGATTCCATTTGTCATTCTTTTTTTTTTTTTTTTAAGATTTTATTTATTTGACAGATGACAGAGAGACAGATCACAGGCAGGGAGGCAGGCAGAGAGAGGAGGAAGCAGGCTCCCTGCCAAGCAGAGAGCCGGATGCGGGACTTGATCCCAGGACCCTGAGATCATGACCCGACCTGAAGGCAGAGGCTTAACCCACTGAGCCACCCAGGCACCCCTCCATTTGTCATTGTTGAAATGACAAAGTTATAGAAATGGGAAAATGACCAAGTTTTGGAAGAGTTGAAGTTAGGGACAGATGTTGTGGCAGGAGGGAGATAGAAAGATGTGCTTACTAAAGGGAAACACGGGGATCCTCATGATGAAAGCGTTCAGGGTCTTCATTGTAGTGGTAGATGTGCAAACCTACACATGTGATAAAACTGTAAAGAACCAGGGCCCCTGGGTGGCTCAGTGGGTTAAGCCGCTGCCTTTAGCTCAGGTCATGATCTCAGGGTCCTGGGATTGAGCCCCACATCAGGCTCTCTGCTCAGCAGGGAGCCTGCTTCTCCCTCTCTCTCTGCCTGCCTCTCTGCCTACTTGTGATCTCTCTGTCAAATAAATTAAAAAAAAAAAAAAGTCTTTAAAAAAAAAACTGTATAGAACCACACACACACACACACACACCTGTGGGGGAGGGGGCAGAGGGAGAAGCAGACTCCCTGTTGAGCAGGAAGCCCAATGCAGGCTCCATCCCAGGACCCTGGGATCATGACTGGAGCCAGAGGTAGGTGCCTAACAGACTGAGCCACCCAGTCATGTCTCTGCATTATTTCTTGCAACTGCATGTGAATCTACCATTATCTCAATAAATATTTTTTAAGATTTTATTTATTTATTTGTCAAAGAGAGAGAGAAAGCTCATAAGCTGGGGGAGCAGTGGACAGGGAGAAGCAGGCTCCCCGATGAGCAAGAAGTCTGATGTAGGACTCGATCTCAGGACCCCAGGACCGTGACCTGAGGCAAAGGCAGCCGCTTAACCAACTGAGCTAACCAGGCATCCCTCAATAAATGTGCAATTAAAAAAGGTATTACTATCTGCATACTAAAACAATGTCTTCCTCCTTAACAGACATTTTATGTCCATCATACAAACAAATATTATTAGCTACTTTTGTAACTATTACAAATGGTTACATATGGGCATATAAACTTTTTAGTCTTAGAAGAAAATGCTCTTAAGTCAGATAGGGTTCAATACTCTAAATATCCACTTTTTATTCTTCCCATGTGTACGTTCTCGCATGCCCCACTCTACTAAACCATTCCTATCGACCACCACGAGTAGAATGGTGTTTAATCAAAATATGATTTGATTTTAATCAAAATATGATTTGGGGGTCAAACCCAAGTTTCACTATTTATGGCTTACGTGTGCTTAAGTTCTCTATGACTTAGCTTCCCCCACTGAGAAATGGAGTGAAGACTAATAGCTACCTTAAAGGGTCAATTAAGTGAGTTCATAGAGTTCATAGATGCATATAAAGATTAGACACAGAATCTTACACAGAGAAAACACCCGATAAATACTACTTATTATTCTGGCACATATCATTACTCCTGCTATTTTATCACTATCAGGGTATAGAGGTATACAGGTGTACATATGCAGAGATACTCTATGACTGCACTCAGATGCGGTCCACAAACCTAAGGGGAGAAATTGTAGAGTAAAGGCCATGCCAAGGCAAGGGAGCATTCATCCTTGTGATGATATGAATGGGACCCCTTGCTGCCGGCTCAATGACTTATTCCTGGAAATCTTTAGGCTCTGTAACTAAAAAGCCACTCCCTTTCTCTCTTGATGCCCATGCTCCCACAGTCATATGACACAAACTAATCTCTTTGATTAAATTTAATTCAGGGTACCTCTAAATAGTAGTGGATTGTGCTTCCGTGTTTTGTTTGTAGCTTGATTTTCTTGCAACTTAGAAGAGATGGTTTAGGTTTGTAATAACAGAAAAGGCACAAAGTCATAAGTTTAAAAAATTGTGGTAAAAAATATGTAACATAAAATGTACCATTTTAATCACTTTTAGGTGTACAGGTAAATAGTATTAACCATATTCACACCTTTATCCAACAGATATCCACAACTTTTCATCTTATATCATAAGTGAAATCACAAAGTATTTGTCTTTTTGTGGCTAGTTTATTTCACTTAGCATAATGTCCTCAAGCTTCATCCATGCACAAACACAATGGAATATTATTATATATTATATAATTATATATATATATATATATAATTTAGTGTGTGTGTATAAATAAAATTTTCTTCATCCATTCACCCACTGATGAACATTTGGATTGCTTCTACCTCTTGACTATTATGCACAATGCTGCTATGAACATGGGCATACAAACATGTATCTCTTTGAAGGGACACTTGGGTGGCTTGGCTCAGTCAGTTAAGCATTCGTCTTTAGCTCAGGTAATGATCCTACGGTCCTGGGATCAAGTCCCACATCGGGCTCCTCACTTAGCGAGGAGCCTGCTTTTCCCCTCTGCCTGCCTCTCCCCCTGCTTTTGCTCACTCTCTCTTCTGACAAATAAATAAATAAAATCTTTTTAAAATGTTCAAAAAAATTTGGATTCCTTCTACTTCTTGGCTATTATGCACAATGCTGCTATGAACATCGGCATGTAAACACATATCTATTTCTTTGAGATACTGCCTTAAATTCTTTTTTTTTTTTCTGCTTTAAGTTCTTTTGGATATAGATCCAAAAGTGAGATTGCTGGACCATGTAGTAGTTCTATATTAAATTTTTTGAAAAATTATTATACTGCTTTCCATAGTGGTTGCACCACTTTATAATCCTGCCAACAGTGCATATGGTTACCAACACTAAACATTTTCTGGTTTTTTGAGAGTAAGCCATACGAATGAGTATGAGGTGATAGCTCATTGTGGTTTTTGTATTACTCTTATGATTTAGTGAGGTACAGCATCTTTTCATGCTTGTTGGCCATCTATCTTTATGTCATCTTTGGAGAAATGTCTATTCAAGTACTTTGCCTATTTTCTGAGTTATTTTTTATATAAACAGTTCTTTATATATTCTGAATATTAAACGAATGGAACTATGAGGGACGCCTGGGTGGCTAAGTCGGTTAAACATCTGCTTTCAAGTTTTCAAGTCCCACATTGGTTCTCTGCTCAGTGGGGAGACGGCTTCTCCCTCCCACTCTGCCTGCTATTCCCTGCATGTGTGTTTGCTCAGTCTCTCTCTCCCTCTCTGACAAATAAATAAAATCTTGAAAGAAAAAAAAAGAATGCAACTTTTCAGGTAGAAATAAAAAGGAGTGAATTTTTTGTAATATTATGAGTCAATAAGTACTATAATTGACTATGTCAGCAGCTTGAATGGCTCTTACGTTCAGCAAGGTTTGGGGCAGGGTCTTAATGCTTTTTTTGTTTCTCCCTCCAGCACCTTATCAGTGCTTTATAGCCAGGACCAACCTTATGTTTTTTTGTCAATGGCTTCCCTCTCCTCCCTATGGACAAAGCCAGAAACTCCACTCCATTCATCATCTCCTATTTCCAACAGGTTTCCAAATACTATCCATTTCATCCATGACTAGATAACCCTACAGGAATATTAAGTACCTTCTTAGGACAAAGATGACGCAGTCTCCAATAACATGAAAACAAAATTTGACGGCACCTGGGTGGTTCAGTCAGTTGAACATCTGCCTTCAGCTCAGGTCACAATCTCAGGGTCCTGGGATGGAGCCCCGCATCCCATCTGCTCCATGCTCAACAGGGAGTCTGCTTCTCCCTCTCCCTCTGTCCTTCCTCCCTCCCCCTGCTCATGTGTGTGCCCTCTCTCTCCTCATAAATAAATCTTATTTTAAAAAAGGAAAAAAAATAAAATTCAAAAGAAGTGGATATTCGATGTTTCTATAAAAAATATCAAAGTATTGTCATAGGCAAAAATCAGAAATTTATTGGATTTTGTTATATTTATTTTACAGTTCAGGGCTGTTTTTACTTTAAACAATATATAGGGGTGCCTGGGTGGCTCAGTGGGTTAAAGCCTCTGCCTTCAGCTCAGGTCCTGATCTCAGAGTCCTGGGATCGAGCCCCGCATCGGACTCTCTGCTCATGGGGAGCCTGCTTCCTCCTCTCTCTCTGCCTGCCTCTCTGCCTACTTGTGATCTCTCTCTGTCAAAAAAAAAAAAAAAAAAACCACCAAAAACTTTAAACAGTGTATGAGGGCTGGGGGTTGCCATTAACTTGTCAGTGCTTAGGGTCTTGACATTTCTTAATCCAACCTAATTTTACCCTAAATTCATGTCTCACTGTTCTTTGCTGTCCTACTGCCACCGCTCAGGTTCTGGCCCTACGTTATAGCTTATACGACCTGCTCCTTTTAAAGGAGAGCCCTTGCCTCTCCTTAGAATCACACTTCTGCTACCCAGATTACTTTTTGCAAAGACATATTATTATTTCCCAGCTGGAAATGGCTTCCCACCACCTGTGGCCCAGCCTAGATTACCTAGCATAAATTTTAAGACTCTCTGACATCTGAACCCAAAGTACCTTGTGAGTTTTGTTTTCTATTATGTCCTTTCACATATCTTGCCGGGACAGACAACATGTCCTCTGTCTTCTCCCACACAGACCACCTTCAAAAGCTCCCCTTTACTCCTGTTATTCTCTTGGACTGGAATTCCTGGCCACCTCTGCCACACATACGCTCCTCCACCCCCAACCACCACCACTTTTCACCCAAACAATGATCCATTGTTTAGATCAACAAAAAGTTGATGGGTTGAATTCATGGACTGTGGTGCTCAGGCAGCCACGACAACCATCAGCTGTGACCCAACGCTGCCCATGGCAAACACACAAGAGCAAAAAGTTATTAGTTCTTTTCCCACTCTATCTCCTATATATGTGATATGCAGACCTTGATTCCTCCACATCTGTCTCATCAACAACCCCATCTCAGTCGCTGACTAGTTGCTTAAGAAGGAATAGGGCACTATTGATAACGTTGCCACTCATTGCTGGTCTTGGACCATTGGGGTCCGATGGGAGTTCTCTTGACTTTGTGTCTCCTGGTTTTGGCTTTCTGAGTCATGGAACTTCTCCCACAATTTCGGACAAGTCACTAGACTTTCTAGTATTATCTCAGCACAATTCCTGCTGCCAAATATGTACAATTGTAAGCTAAAGATCTAGCCCCCAGTATCCAGCTGCCATATTTCTGGTGTCTAACGTGGCTTCAGTCATGAACAGTGAGGATGTCACAGTGAAATGTGCCACATCCAAACATCTCAACACACGCTATGATGTCACTGGCATTCACTTTGTCTGCTGATGGAATGAGCTTCCTCACACTCTAGGTTTGAATCCTCCCACTACATTTTATAGTCATCATGGTTAGATCACTACCATGTGAAAACGTTCTCTTTCAGGTTTCCGGGACCCAATGGCCATGTGACAGGGGCCAGGTGGGGGTGGGGTCCTCCACACTACCAAGCAATTCTTGGCACCAAGTGGGTGCCCATGAATTCAACTCAGTTCTGAAACTATCTACCCATAGAGAGCACCATATTCCACAGGTTGGGGGGCACAGTCCCATAACATGCCCCTCCCCCAACCTCACACCCCACTAGCAGCCCAGATGGTTACCTGATTTCTGACCAACCTGCTACAGACTGGAGCTTCCCACAACCCACTCCTTTTATTTCAGACTCAAATCACAAATCCAGGTTGTTACCGTACTTCCCACCAACTGGCTATAAGTCTGAGGTTTCCAAGACCCTTCCCTTAAATTTATTCATTTTCCAGAGCAGCTCACAGAACTCAGGAAACCTGCTAACTCACTAGATTACCAATTTACTATAAAAGGATAAAACTCAGGAACAGCCAGATGGGGGAAAAAATGCATGGGGCAAGGTATCGGAAAAGGCACAGAGCTTCCGTGCTATCTCCCAGCCATGCCACTCTCTCCCATCTCCCCAAGTTTATCCACCTGCAAGCTCTCTGAACTCTGTCCTTTTGGGTTTTTACAGAGGCTTCATTACATAGTCTGATTGATAGAACTCAATCTCCAGCAACTCTCCCTTCCCCAGAGGTCAGGAGAGACGGGAAGACCCAACCCTCTGATCACACAGTTAGCTGCCCCAGCTACCCCATCCTTAGAAGCTTTCCAAAACTCACCTCATTTGCATAACAAAAGAAACCTTTAATGCCCTCATCACCTAGGAAATTCTGAGGGTTCTGGGAGCTCTGTGCCAAAAACAGGACAAAGACCAAATATATTATATTTATTATTATAAACCACAATGTCATATCTTCCAACTGCTGAGAATTCAGTATTATCTCTACCTTGTAACTAGCTAAACTGAGTCCTGGAAATTGAGATAATTTTCTCCAGTACCAGTAGTCAGAGTCAAAGTTTCCTTCCTTTCAGATACAATGTTGCTCAAAAGAGCAGGTGGTCATGTCTGGGAAGCCAGGCAACAAGGAAGGCCAAAACCTTGAATAGACTTGAGAATACAGAGTGGCAAGCCAGCTGCAGGTGTTGGGAGTACAGCTTCTCCCTCCTTGACCTTGACCCCTGTGGCATTCCTTCTTACCTGTGCTTTCACCAGACAGGTGCTTACATTGTCAGCTCCATCCACAGAGGGAAAAAAAAGTTAGACTAGGCCCCCAAAATTCAGTCTGCGAGCTCATCCCCATTTGTCTTAAAGTCTGATACCCACAAAACAGCTGGGCCCCAGCCTCCGTGACACCTGGACGTGCAAAGAGAAGGACTGTGCATACTATGCAGCTGTTGCATCTTGTAAATGGACACAATTTTTCAGAGGCTACAATGGAGACTGGTGAAGGAATTATTATGGCCCTTTTTAGAGCCAGTGACTGTGTCCAAAAAAAGATACACGCTAACATTTAGCCCAGATATTCCTCACCACTGACTACTTTCCCTGTCCATTCTAAGACATTCATGATCAGATTTTCACCCCAATGCTATCGTTTTACAGTCTTTTGCAGAGTTACATCGAAATGACATCAACTCTTGTCCATTCTCGTGATCAGATAAATGGTATAGAAGCAGTGCTCCGTATGTAGAAAGCTTTCATTATAATGCACTTTTGCCGGCATGTCTTCAGGAGGAGAGGAAGCCGATGATATTCATATACTAAATCAAAGCCTTAAGTAAAGCACGAGAGAAGCCAAAACTCAGCCTCGGATCGCATCACAACACTGACATCTGTTGGCTACAAGCGCACTGGATCTTCTGATCCTCCTTTCTCTGCAACTGCAGGCCAGCTCCGTCAAAACTACATCTCCTAACAGCCCTTGACCATTTGATGTAGGTTATGTCCTTCATTCCTAATAGATTGCAAACTTGTATTCAGAGTTTCTCATGTTAGCTTTCAACTCTCTCATGAAACAAGACTTTATGCCATTTTAACTCTTTCCTAAAACAAACATTCATGTATGCAATATCTGCTTCCAGCCAAACACAAGCTGCATAATGAGACTGGTCATTTACTGATATGGTCTTGAAATGTACATCAGGAGGAAGATCACACACAGCGTACTTACTGACCCATCCGCCTGTCCTCCATACAAATGCTTCCTGCTATTCAGCCTGCTAACTCTTCTCTCCTCCTTTCTCGACCTCATCCTGCTCTGTGTTCTCATCTCCAGGATCCGAAACTCCTCCTTTTCTTCCTCTGCCTAATTATGAGGACCCACAAAGACTCTCTCTCTAGGCTGCCAGGGGCCTTTTAACTCACAGTGTCTACAGAACTGCATCTAAGCACACAGTTTAATATCCTATAGAATAAGAACATACTGACTTTTCCTCTCCTTTATCCTCTAAGTTTTCAAAGACTTAGAATAAGAGGGATTACCTCCAAAGTCCCCTATTGAATGTTCTCTTTTATCAATATTAATCAATATCTGTATCAATATCTACAGCCTTATCATAAACACTGAGCTGGTTACTGTCCTCTTCTGAATCAACACTGCAGTCCAACTCCCCCATTTCTACCAAATGCAGCACCATCCCCCCGGGCTCCTACCTGCAGTTGGACAGGTTGTCACGTTGTCATGGCTGGCTCCCCTCTTTTCTCTCCCACAACATTCCTGATCCCTCCCCCGCCGGGAGGCCTGACGTCAGGCCATCCCTCTGCTCTCACCTAGACAGAGACAGCAGAACAGCAGAATGCTCTTCCTCGTCCATGACATGATTACCAACTATGTACTGAGGACTCCCCTTCTCCAGCGGAGGCCTCTCCCCTAAACTCCAGACCCACGTAATCCACATCATCCACAACGGCTCATCTTCACGTGGCTCTCCCCTGGGTACCTGAAACTCCACATACCGAAAATCAAACTCCTATGCTTTCCTCCCTCTCTCATAAACTACCCCCCCATCTTCCTTATCTCTGTAAGCAGAGAGATTATTAGCTTTGCCTTCAGAGCCCAAAACCTGGGAGTCACCCACAACTTTATCGTCCCTCCGATATCATATCCATCAATCACAGAAGCTTAATTCACCTGTTGATTCTGGCCCTGGGCACTCTTTCATTCATGCCTCACCAACCCCGCTGCAGCAGAGACCCTGGCCCACCACCTCGGAACTGGACTCCTCTTCCACAGCATGGAGTTGCCACAGGGAAACAGCTATCCAGACAGAAACTCTCTTTTCTCAGCCCCAATATCTGGCGTGGGGAAGAGAGCGCATGATTAATCGTTGCCCATGGAATAGAAGCTGATGTGACTAGCACTACTTAGCATTTACAAAGCAGAGGGCCATCTCCAAGGCTCTTCCCTCATCCATCTGCAGAATAGAGGGGACTTACAGAATAGAGGTCTTAAAGGATGATGGGACCACAGGGTAGAAGGAGTCTAGGCCCCCGAATGAGACTCAGAACGCTGTCTGCCAGGAATACCCATACTGGGCTGTGAGCATGGAAGAAACCCCTGGTGGGGGGGGGAGTTCCGGGCTTGTCCCTTACAGCCCCTGAAGCACTCTCTGCCACTCCCTAGGTCAGGGCACCATCCCTGCTCCCCCAGGTTACTGCAGGTGACTCTCAGCTGAGCTGTGCCTTCAGCCTGGTGTGCAGGCCCCTGGGGCCCAGAGAGTCCATGGAGACAGAGGCTGGCTGGGCTTGTTAGGCTTGTGCAAGGACCCCCATCAGCTAGCCCAGCACCTGGTCTGCGGTAAAAAGGACTAGGATCCTTTCTTCCCAATTTGTCCCTAGCTCATGCTCTTCCTCTCTTGGATTCTTCTTGCCCCTCTCTCTCTTACACTGACAAACACAAGCACATACACATACACACACACACACGCGCTCTCTCTCTCACCAAGAGTACACTTGAGCCCACCTTCCAGTCCTTATGCCCCATTCCTTCCCATTCCTTCCTGCCAAAGCCCTTTCCTCTCAAGTTGCTTAGAGCTCAGCTTCTGTGAATTTTTCTCTGACTTCTCCTAGGACTGATTATTCTAACGTTCAGCTGTATTATGCGCCTCGGCCTTGACCTCCCCTTGCATTTGCAATTAACCCTTTGTGTCTGGCCTGTATTCTGTCCCACGTCCTGGGCTATACGAGCCACTCCTGAGGGAAGAATTGAGGTTCACTCTTCACAGAGCTTCTCAGCAAATGCTCAATAAATACCACCCACTGAAGCCAATAATTTGCCTTAAATAATACTCTACCTGGCATCTTCCAGATGCCTCTGGATCCAAACATTTTTTTTCTTTTCATATATTTGAATTTGAGGGATTTTAATAAATGATATATAAATCTAAAATGAAACATAGTCTTTACAAAGAAAAGCATCCCTCCATTACCTCCTTGGTGACTATGGAGTTTTCCAAAGGGGAAATAGATTGTTAGAGTGTGAAATAAGCAATTAGTTCCAATGTACAGTTATCATTAATAACAATTAATAAGTAAAAATTATAGTTCAGTGTCTGTTAAACCACTGCCAGGCACACACAGTAATGTTCTGCCAAACATCTCATCTAGTTCCAACAACAACCTATAAAGAAGTTTTCTTGCTGCTTCTGAATTCTATCAATGTCTTCCCAAGCTTTCTCTCTCAAAAGAGTCCAGAGCCGCAGAAGGGAGCTTTCCTTGAGACCTCCAAAAGGCTCACTGCAGAGGCCTTCCAGAGGACACGGGGTCTGAGAAGCACACCAGAAAACAGCTCGGGAAGAAGAGCCAGGGGCGGTCAGCCTCATGGAAGATTCCCCCATTTTCGCAGAGGGGCAGCTGGGAAAGTAGGGGGACATCTGAGAGCCACAATGCCAGTCAGACAGACACCATTATCATTGCTGGAATCCACCAGTGCCATACGCTGCACCCACCACACAGTCCGTACGTCAATGTCTGCCATGTGGTCAAATGACATGTGTCATCTTAAGCCTATGGGAGCCGTGCACCCTGCATGTCTAGGATGCTGACACACAGGCCAGCCAGGACCCACCTCTCTTCAAATCATTCAACCTAGCACCCCCCAAAGAATCATAACCCACCTCCCAAGTAAACGTGTTAAAGCCTTCAGGCACGCCTTACCACACATTTGAAAAATTATTTTTCATTTGCGAGCTGTGCATTATCACTATATGATGCTGCACAAAAATAATCGATTACTTATGAGTGACAAAGTAATTGGCACGACCCTGGTTATTCAGGGTTACTCATATTTTTATGCATAATTACCCGCTTCAGTACACTAGACAGAATTTCATGTTCTTGAAAATTAATACTGTTGAAGGACTTGATACAAAAAAGCATGCAATGTTCTTAAATTAAAAACTTGTCACACGCTGATAGAGTCTCACATTGTTGGCTATTTATCAACATTTTGCCTTGATCACTTCAAACCTTTTTATCAAGGTATAGAGCCTGGAGCTCATGCCAATCCAGTACAACCGAATTCTAGTCACTCACGATCTGAATTAAAGTTTGCAATAATAGTATTACATGCTTAATGTTGTCTTGAAGACCTAGAATCTTTTGCCTACTGACCTGCATTATAGCTATGAGTTTCTTGAAAGCAAAAAAAAAAAAAAAAGGCATTTATATATGATCCTAATAAGTGCCTGGTATGCTAAGGCTGCATGAAATATATTAAAGAAACAGAATAATATGCAATAATGATGCCTGTGAACTCACTAGAAGAAATTCCGTCTTCTGCACTAGGTCTAGGTGTCATACAGGAGATAAAAGACCTGGTTGTGAAGCTGGATGGGCTCCTAACTGACAGACATCCTTCCTGGAGTGAGAGTACCAAGGTAGGAGATCTGTCATTATGCTTTTTTGATTGAATATGGAGATCCTGCCCCCTTTAAAATGACTTAACCCCAGTCTCCCAAAATACTCGTGGCTTCCTCTTCAGTGCTGTGATCAATTTCTGCTTACTGCAGTCCCTTTCTTTTTTTAAAAATAGATTTCATTTATTTATTTGTCAGAGAGAGACCAAGAAAAAGAGAGAGAGAGAGAAAGAGAGAGAGAGCGTGCGAGCGCACAGGCAGGGGAGTGGCAAAGGGAGAGGGAGAAGCAGGCTCCCCGCTGAGCAGGGATTTTTTTTTTCCCCCCAGGAGGAATGTAGGGCTGGATCATGACCTGAGCCCAAGGCAGACACAACTGACTGAGCCACCCAGGTGCCCAACTACAGACTCTTTCTTTCCTCTTCTACTCTGTTTGCCTTTGTATTTTTAAAAGCACAACAAGTTTTATAGGTTTCTTTGAGGGCCATTCATCTGGTGGGTCTTCACTGTGCCAGGGTCCCCCTCCCACGAGCTGCCAGGCCACACCAGCCATCTGGGGGCGGCTTTCCTGACTAGTCTCTCCTGAATTCATTTTCCCTGATCCCTCCTTCTCGATCCATCTATCTTTTTTCTCTTCCTCAGCAGCTGGCCAACATATGGAACTATGGCGAGCTTCAACTCTTAAGTGCTTACACAGCATTTTCATTTGCCTGTTCCTAATGCAAGAACCAGATTTGTAGACTCTTTTCTCAATCTTATGACTTTCTTATAATAATAATTAAAGTTGTGTTTTACTCTTGTGGCTCATGAATTACCTTTTTATTTCTGGGAGCAGAAGTCCCTTAGTAGAAAATGATTTCCCATCCCAGTACAGTGGCCCAATAGCTATGAATCAAAGAATCATAGACCAAATTACTATTATTAGTTTTTTAAAAAAATTAAAGTTAGAAAAGACAGGGCTAGAATCAATTTTAAATGTGAAGCCAAAATTCTAATATTTCTTCACAATCACATTAGTAGGTTAACATAATTTCAAGGAATGGACTATATTGTTCTAATATACATCAATTTAATGATCAGAGTGATATCTGCCAACTTGATTAACTCCTCTAAACTTGCATGAAAAATGTTTTTTTACCACATATTATGTACAAAAAATCAAAAGGGATTATAAACCTAAGATTTTAGTTTTTACTATAATTAATAAGAACTAAAACTACACCTTTCACTCAGAAGGAAATAATAGGAGTAAGTCTTTGTGACCTTGGATTAGGAAATGTTTTCTTTTTTCTTTTTTTTTTTTTTTTTAAGATTCTATTTATTTATTTGACAGAGAGAGATCCCAAGTAGGCAGAGAGGCAGGCAGAGAGAAAGAGAAGGGAGCAGGCTCCCTGCTGAGCAGAGAGCCCGATGCGGGACTGGATCCCAGGACCCTGAGATCATGACCCGAGCCCAAGGCAGTGGCCCAACCCACTGAGCCACCCAGGTGCCCAGGAAATGTTTTCTTAATATGACCCAGAAAAGCACAAGTGACCTAAGAAACAGATAAATTGCACTTCATCAATATTAAAAACTTTGTGCTTTGGAGAACACCAACAAGAAAGCAAAAAGACGAACCACAGAATAGGAGAAATATTTGCAAATTACACATCTGATAAGGGTCTACTATCCAGAATATAAAGAGCTCTTCACACTCAACCCAATTAAAAATGGGCAAAGGATCTGAGTAGCTATTTCTCCAAAGATGATATACAATGGTCAATAAGCACAAGAAAATATATTCAACATTATTAGTCATTAAGGAAATACAGACCCAAACCATTATGAGATACTTCTTCACACCCACTAGGTTGGCTACAATCAAAAAGATAGACAATAACAAGTGTGGACAAGATGTAGAAAAACTGGAACTCTCAGACACTGCTGCAGGGGAAGTCCAATAGTGCAGCCATTCTGGAAAACAGTCTGGCAGGTCCTCAAAAATCTAAACAGAGTTACCATCTGGCCCAGCAATTCTACTCCTCGGTGTATGCCTCCCCCCTCCAAAAAAATGAAAACACACATTCAAAAGCACGCCTGGGTGGCTCAGGCAGTTGAGAGTCTGAATCTTGATTTTGGCTCAGGTCATGATCTCAGGGTCCTGGGTTTGAGCCCCACATGGGGCTCAGAACTCACAGCAGACTGTGTGTGAGATTCCCTCTGCCCCTCTCCCCCAAGTAAATAAAATCTTAAAAAAAAAATACACCCATACAAAAACTATACATGAACATTCATAGCAGCATTATTAAAGTTAACCAAAAAGTGGAAGGACCCAAATGTCCACAGATTGATAAACAAATAAACAAAATATAGTATATTTATGCAATGGAATATTTTTCATCCCCTAAAAGGCAACTGATTCATACTTCCAACACTCCTTGGAAACATTATGCTAAGTGAAGGAAGCCAGACATAAAAGGCCATATATTGAGTTACCCCATTTATTTATGTGCAAAATAGGCAAAACCACAGAGACAGAAAGCAGATCAGTGGTTGCCAGGGGTTGGTGATGATTCCAGCAACTCTATGAATATACTAAAAACCAAGGAATGATATATTTTAAAAGGGCGAATATTGTGGTATGTAAATTACATCTCAACAAGCTGTTATTTCTTTTTTTTTTTTTTAAGATTTTATTTATTTAATTGACAGAGAGATAGAGATCACAAGTAGGCAGAGAGGCAGGCAGAGGGAGAGAGAAGCAGGCTCTCTGCCAAGCAGGGAGCCCAATGCGGGGCTCGATCCCAGGACTCTGAGATCACGACCCGAGCCGAAGGCACAGGCTTCAACCACTGAGCCATCCAGGCGCCCCAACAAGCTGTTATTTCTAAGTGCTTATTGCTAGCGTGCACTTTGGGATCTCATCACGGAAGGAGTTTCCCAAAATGGGGGTGGGGAAGTATCAAAGGCTTAGAAGGCAGAGAATTCCATTCCTGGACACCAGGCTCTTCACCAGGCCTTCCCCCTTTTTTGCTTAGTTAATTCAGAAAATCAGCCATTTGTTGATGTCATTTTAGATACGCTAACTTCTCTGACCTCAGTTTTCTTTTCTAAGGCATCACCCCAGGGAGTTAGCACCTGGACATTCCGAGCACATACGCAAATCAGGGGAGCTACCGTCAGATGGGAGACTCTGCTCATGTTAGTTTACCTGGCCAGGCCTCATTCATCCTCACTGTAAAATGGAGATAATTGACACTCACCCCACAGATTGTAGTGAATGAAACACTATACATTTATTGGGATCCTTGACAGGAACTGAGCGCTCTGCAAATGCAGCGTTTATTGGCTCAAAGGCTCCTTCCTATTCTAAAAGTCTCCGATAGCCAATGGAAGTACAGCTTCCGTGGCATATGGAATAAAAAGAGTAACACCACTTCCAACAGTTGAGAAGGTTGTCATAACTCAGTGAACTAGGAGCCCCAAAAGTTGGATTATAGAGCCAGAGTTGTTTAGCCAGTCAATAGAATACAAAAGCTTGTCATCTTCAGCATGCATCGTGATAAACTGTCATTCTAAAGAACAAATCAAATGAAAACTAAACAGGAGGGAAAATAGTAACAAACACAGAATTAGGACTTAAGTCCACTCGACACAGAGCTTAAATAGTAAGAAAAAGCTGAAGTCCTTCTCTCCTTCTGTACAAGCACCGCCATCACAACGGCGTAGACTGGAAGCTTTTTTCCATCTTCTGCCAGTTGCCTGGTTGCTCAGAGAAAGTCATTTCCATAATCTGGCTAGATTCTGGTCCATGACTTTCTTCTACTGAAGACTGCTCTGGCGGCTCCCAGGACTGATGGATGGGTAAGTGTAAGTCTATGTTAAGCCATGGTGACACTGTCCTCTCTGCCCCTTGTGTTCTGAGTCAGAGAGAAAACAGGCTGACAAGGGCATAGGGTTTTTTCCTCCTCATTTGGATGCCTGTATGCATTAGATGCTATTTCTTAGATCGTCAAGCAAGCCTTATCGTCATCATTTGCCAAATGCCGAATCACACAGATGTCTCCCCTGACTGCTTTGATGGAATGACTTCCAGCTCTCAAGGTACCTTCCCTTTTCCTCCAACAGTAATTTATCTAAAAGTTAATTACCACCCATTAGCTCTCCTACTGAGCTAACCCAGCAGTCTAAGTTGAGTGTGAAGATGGGGGGAATCATGTAAGTTACCCTCTGATTTTTCTCGAAAAATAGAGAAATAGAAGCAATACTAAAAGACTCTTAATACCAACAACAACAAACCCTTGCAAGAAAAATCCCTCAGATTGCTGCAAGATAACATGGTTTCATTTCATTTTTAAAGGAATATGTGTTCCACTAAGAAACAGCAGCCTGTGATTAAATCTAGAGCCATTCAAATCCCTCCAAGCCTGGGAACATATCACAGAATAAAAAACATACTGGTGTTCATAGGTCAGCCTGTCTGTAGTAGATTTGCGAACGTGGGAGAAGGGGAGAGCAGACACGTGCTTCGGATAATCCCTCTAAAACTTATTAAGGTTTTTACAGCAAGCTTGCCTTTCTTCTTCTAAGGTGCCCATGGGGAAAATGACAATCCATGGACACAAACAAATGACACATTATCCTGAACCTTAATTTTAAATAAATGAAAATGATGCCATCCAACAAATTATTCCATAGTACCAGTAAATGTTAAATTATGCAGGCCTCATCAAAACAGCGGACGCGCACAATGACATCTACGATAACGTTATTGCATCTGAATCTAGTCTTGCCATTTGTGAGACTACACAGTTAACGCAACCTACCATGGGCTACCAAATGGGAATATTGCATGTAAGTGAAATGAACACTTGATAGAGAAGTGGATTCAGAAAAGGGAACCAAACCAAATTCCAGAAAATTTGAGGCGTTAATATAAAAATATTTGGGGGGCGCCTGGGTGGCTCAGTGGGCTAAAGCCTCTGCCTTCAGCTCAGGTCATGATCCCAGGGTCCTGGGATCGAGCCCCTCATCGGGATCTCTGCTCAGCAGGGAGCCTGCTTCCTCCTCTCTCTCTGTCTGCCTCTCTGCCTGCTTGAGATCTCTGCCTGTCAAATAAATAAATAAATAAATCTTTTTAAAAAATTTTTTAATTCAAAAAATATATATTTGGCATTCAAATAGATGACCTATTATAAAGCTTCTGCATTTGCATACTTTTTTTTGAAAGGGAATGAACCTCAGAGCCCGATAAACTCGGTCTGAACTTTGGTTTTTCTTTTTTTTTTTTTTTTTAAGATTTTACTTATTTGTCAGAGAGAGACAAGTGAGCACAAGCAGGGAGAGCAGGAGGCCGAGAGAAGCAGGCTCCCTGCTGAGGAAGGAACCCTCAGGGCTGGTCCCAGAATCTGGGATCATGACTTGAGCCAAAGGCAGAGATGCTTTAACCTACTGAGCCATCCAGGCTGAACTCTGGTTCTGCTAAGCTACATGACCTTGGGCAGTTTAACCTCTCTGTGCCTCAGTTTTCTTATCAGTAAAACAGGAATAGAAATAGTACCTATCTTGTAGATTTGAAAGGCAAATTAAAAAAGCGTTAACCTGAGGAAAATACTTCAAACGGTGTCTGGTACATGGGAAGTACTACATAGGAGTCAGCTGTCATTATGTCTATGGTACTGGAGGTGGGGGGCTCTAGTAGGGTATCGTTTTGCATGAAAAATGCAAGTGAGTCCCTTGGCTTGGCACTTCCGGATGCTTGGGCCCCAAAATGCAACATGACTAATGATCTGAACCAATAGATGAGCCCTTCTATTAGCAATCTAAGGAAGGATTCACGAGTTCTGTTTTGTCCAGGTACCTTCAACTCCTGAACATCCAAGGGATGGGAAAGAGCATGGTCGGGATCAGCGAACATTAATTAAGAGATGTCATAACAAGACCACCCGTGCTCTACCACATTGCAGAAAATTGTGACACAGTAGAGTCTACCCATAATAACATTTGTAAAACAGTTTTGACAAGTCAGAAAACACTTCATGATCTGATCATTATGATGAGCCTTTGTGATCCCTATACTATAGAGGTACAAACATAGAAGAATATCGAGTTGAACTTACATTAACTCTATCCTAGAAATAGTCCTTTTTTTAAACCAAATATCCTTGATGTGAGTGTTCTTACTTATAACTCAGCTTTGGGTTTTTTTGCTGCTCTAGTTGTTGTTATTTGGGTTTTTTTTATTTTTCCCGTTCATTGCGTCCTCTTTTTCTGCGTTTTTCCTCCAGCCCCTCAGAGAGTTGTTCCCAGCTCCCCACACAAGCTGACTGCCCTCTGAACGTAGAACCCCGAAACCAAATATCCAGCGCTAGCAAGACCTGGAATAGCAGTTCTGAATACTCTGACCTCCTTTTATTTTCTTTCCCCACAAGGTCTTAACAGATTTTATCTACAGAAACGCCATCAGCGGCTCTCCATTTACTTGCTGAAGGACATCTAAGTGGTTTCCAATGTTTAGAGATTACAAATAAGCTTTTATGAACATTTGTGTACAGCTTCTTGTGTAAACGTAAGTGTTCATTTCTCTGGGGTAAATGTTCAAGAGTGCAATTGCTTGGGTATATGGTAGTGCATGTTTCATTCTATGAGAAACTTCAAAACTGTCTTCTGGAGTGGCTGTGCCATTTTACGTTCCCACACATGACCTGGGAGTGACCCATGTGATTCACATCACCACCAGCATTCAGTGAGGTCATTATTTTTTATTATAGTCATTCTGATAGGCATAGAGCAATAGCTCATGGCGGTTAAATTTGCATATCTCTAATGACTAGTGATGTTGAACATCTTTTCATGTGCTTGTTTGCCATCTGTGTATCCTCTTCAGTGAAATGTCTGCCCATGTCTTTTGCCCATTTTCGAACTGCACTATTTGGTTTTTCCTATTGAGTCTTCAAAATTCTTTGTATATTCTAGATGCTTGTCTTTTATCAAACATATGGCTTGCAAATATTTTCTCCCAGTCTGTAGTTTCTCTTTTCATCTTCTTCACATGGTCCTTCACAGAGCAAAAGCTTTTCATTTAGGGAGTTCCAACTTATCCATTTTTCCTTCTACGAATGCTGCTTTTTGTGTCCAGCTTGAGAACCGCACAGCAGGAGACATTGCACCAGAATGGTGCAATCAACTCACCACCAACTCACCGAGGGTTGTCCAGGATGGGACTTTACTGGCTTTAACTCCGAAAAGCCCCATATCCTGGAAAACCCCTCAGTCTTGGACAAACCAGGACAGTTGCTCACCCAACCTAGAACCAATGGAGTCCTGCCCCTCTTTTACAACAAAGCAGCCTCAACTGAGCAGTGGAGGAGCTAATGCCAGAGAGACACCCATCTTAGGGCTTAGACTCGGGATGTGATATCACGGACACACCCATACACATTGAAGGATACACAAGGTAGCTTTGCCACTTCCTCTCTCACGATGATGGGCATGATGTTCTAGAAAGGCAGGTCGGCAGGACCTCTTTGGGCTAAGGATGCTCAGTCCTGGGTGCACCAGATTCGCCCGAAAGCACTTCTAAACTGCTGATGACCGTACCCCATCCCAGACCAGTTAAACGTGACTCTCTCCAAATGGGAGTGGGGCTCAGGTATCTCTTAGTCCCCAAAACTCCCAAAGTGATTCCAGTGTGCACCCAGGGTGAGACCCTCCACTGCCAGCTCCAGGAGTGCAAACTGCTAGTGGCCAGGGGATGAGAGCTGTTTGCCACCACTGTGTCCCCAGCACCTCGCACAGTGCCCTATTTAGTAGGTTTCTGATATACATTTAATGCATTTTTAAATGAATGAAAAATAAAGAAATGATAAAAGATTGGGACCAAATATCATTTACTTTGTCTCTCCTGCTGGGAAGTAAAAGGATAAAAAGAGGGGCAAGACAAACTGTAGGATAAGCCTTCCTAAAACTCGACTGTCCCCAAGCCTTTCCCAATCTCCCAAAAAGTTACGGGAGTTAGAAAGCCAAGAAATCCCTGATTGCCTCAATGGGCATTTTTATCACCATCATTTTACAGATGGGTAATTAGGCTGTGGGACAGACAGCAAGAGCGGTACCTCATCTCTTTGGGAGTTGAAATCCAGCCCCTCAGCAGCATCACGGGGGAGCTCATCAGAAATGCAGATTTTCAGGCCCCATCCCAGAGCAGCAGAATCACAGTGTGCATTTTAAGAAGACCCCAGGTCCTTTGCACCTCCTTAAAGTTTAAAAGCTACATGGAACCCAAGAGGCTCAGAGGTCCCTGTGGGACCTGGCAGAGCTTAAGAAAGGAAAAGCCCCCTGGAGAAGTGTTGGGGAAGGGGTGGCCACACCCTGAGGCCAAATGTCAGAGCTTTTTTAACCTTCACAAAACCCCCAAAGCATCTAAGGACTTGAATCCTTAACCCACCAAGTCTTAAACCTTAAGCAGGCAAACTGACAGGGCCCAGAGGAAAAACCTGTAGAGGCCAAATAGTGTTTCTATTTACTTCCGGAAGGATCTGGTGAATTTAGGGCTGTGATCAGTTACTAAGTATCATCCTGAGAAGGATCAAAGAATGTGGCCCCTTCTCCGAATCACAGGGCTGAAGCACAAGCTCTTTGGGGTTTGCTCAGCGAGGCTGGGTGGGTGGGCCTCCTCACTCCCTCCCCCACGTGGCCAGAGTTCTGTAATTCCCAGAGTTCTGTAATTCCCACATGACGTCCACTGTACTTGCTAGGCAATTCCCCCCAAGCGCCAAGATCCCTTAGATACCCTGGCTCTCACTCGCTTATAAACCACCCCCACCCCACCCCACCCACCACCCTGCCCGGCGGGATGTTCCTTAGCCTAGGGCACCCTCACAGGCACTTGCCATGGGAAGCTGTTCCTGTCACCACTGCCTTCAACCTAAAAGCAGCCCCTGTGGGATTGCAGATGGGAGGAAGTGGCTGTGGTTGTCTTTCCTTTTGTATGGCATGGGGACTTCCACTTGCGAGGAAATCACTTACTTGTTGTTGTTGTTTTGGTGTTTTGTTTTTTGGCAAATTCTAGATACCTTTATGCAAGTTTCTCCAGATTCTAGTATCACCTACCCGTCCTTCCCTGCAGAGACAATAGCAGAAGTTTCCGGAGAACAGCCCCCAAACCAGTGAGAACATCAAGGGAAAAACTGAAGCCTCAGCCCCCTGCATCTGAAGCACCTCTCTGCCCTTCCTGTAACCTGACCGTAGCTACACACACACACACACACAGAAGCCCAGGACCGGCGCACTCAGCTAGAAACGGTGGGGAAATCATTATGCTTTGCCCTCAACAAAAAATCACTTAAACTTTCTGCTTTACAACATCATACACAGCAAACATTTTTCATGCCCCGGCCACAGCCCGAGGCAGTTTTTGCATTTTGCATCAGGAGGAAATTGATTAATGTGAATGTTTTAGCTGTGGTTGTTGTTTGTGTATAAACTTTTGTTAAAACAAGGACGGCAGAATAAATGACCTTTATGTAGACACCTATTAAGGCACTAAAAGGCTTGGCTACATTCATCTGAGACGCATACACATAACGCATGGAACAATGAGGGATCAGCAGCTGCAAGCGGTTGAATTGAATTCTTCAACAATAGAAAAGTTTTTCAGACCCAAATACCAGCAATCAAAGAGAATTTTTGCAGATAATCCGAGAGAAAGAAAATAATAAAAAAAAAAAAGCTAGCCAACTTTGCGCCAGTTAGCATAAGGTTGCCATCTGAAACATGTCAGCTTAAGAGCAGGCGGTACCACCATTCTTTCGCCCAACTGCAGTATTCAGAACTGTTTCCCCAAATAATCCCAGATGGCATGCCACAAAATTTCAATTCATTTTAAAAGCTTTCTTTGCTGTTATTATGTGATTGAAAGTGCAAAAGCAAGTTGCCATTCTCATGGCACTATTTGCATTGGCTATTATCCCCTAAAATCCCCTTTAAACAGCTACATTGTCAGCCCATAGGCCTCATTTAGGACTACAAAAAAGCCCAGATTAATTCGATCAAAGAAAGAGCCAAGTACAAAATGCACTTTTCAAACTGTATCAGAGTGGGTTCGCTTTACAGATCGCTTCGGGGCAAGGAACGGCAGGGCAAAGAAAGCCCTGAAATAAAGCTTGGTTACGAAGCGAAATAACTAGGTTTGGCTCCTTCTCTGATTTATTGGAGCACCTCAAGGCGAAATCTCCAATTAAAAATTCTTAGAGGGAAAGATATTTAAATATAAATGCTGAAACAGACCCCCACAAATCGCGGCATCCCATGTGTACCCTTGGCTCTCCGCCACCATTCTTAGGAGGCCCTTGGAAGCCTCGCCTGGGTAACCTGGGTAGGAGGAGGCGTTTGCGAAGTCGCCCACACCGCATTCAGCCCGAGGGCTTTGAGCTTGTAAACATTTATATCCGACTTTCCTCGCCCCGTCCCCAGAGGAAATGTTTTTAAGTTACCACCAGAAGAGAAACGGCTGGAAAACAAAGGAAAACGGTGATGACCACATTTCTTTCCACAAAACAAAACGTGCCCAAGATTCAGGTCGAATTCCGGGCTTAGGCGCCTGCTTGCGAGCCCCCTTCTGCAGGCGGGCAGACGGGGCTGGCGGCCGGTCGCAGGGGGCTGTCGCTTTGTTTTAGTCTCACCTGGGGGCCTGGAGGTGGGGGAGAACGCTGGAGCTGGGGTCTCTTAGGGACGCTCCATTAGTGTCCTAGGCAGGGCGAGCCGCGTGCGCGCGGGCTGGAGCCGGTGCCGCGGCGCTCGGCCGCCGGGCTCCCTCCCTCTCCGCCCACAGCCGCGCACCTTCAGCGGCGGCTTCTGGGTGCCGAGAACATGTTACTGGGGAGGGAAGGGCTGCACGGAGGTAGGGCTACGGGACGTGCGGGCTAGGTGGGCCGGGGACAGAGCGGCGCCAGGAAGAGTGCGGAAAACGCGGGCAGCTGCAGTAAGTATCAGTCATTTGCAGGAGGGAGGAAGCCCGGGCGGATCTCAGCCCGGTGTTTCAGTTCAAGCTCCGGGAGCCACGAACTCCAAGTCCTGAGGGGTTTGCTGGTCCCCAGACCCACCCTGGAGACAAAAGGACGTCGTGCTGCTGTAATCACATCTCGTAGAATGTTTAGAAAGGGACACGCTTACCCAGACGCTCCAGCCAGCCAACGCCAGTCCTGAACCTCCTGGCCGCATGCTTAGCTAGAAACGCACGGGGCTAATAAATTATTCCGTTGGCTCCCAGGTGTTCACCAACCCCCACTGCCAAATCCTCGTCCTCCTGAGAGTTATCCAGAGGAAACAGACACGGAGAGAAAACCCCAAATTGGGTGCTGCTCCACCTCCCATCCCTAAAGGCAGGCGAACAGAGAAAGAAGTAAACGGTGAGCACATACACGGGAAAGAGAATATAAAATCGAGCTGTTCCAGTGAAGAGAAGCATTCCATCTTCTCCCCAGATCTCCAAAACAGATTATTCAGACTCTTTCCCTGATGCTCCTAACTTTTAACCACAGCAGCACAGTACAAGGAAAAACCGCTCTGGTTTTTTGAGACCTGGATAAACTTTCTGAAATTCTGCAAGCCTGAACCTGCAGGGGAAAGACAAGAGTCATCTGTTGATTCACTAGGAAGCAAATGGGAGCGGTGAGAAAGCACACCCACGCTAGTTTCTTTCTAGTGAATTTCAGCAGAGTGGTAACTAGTTGGAATGCGACTGTTTGCTTGACTTTATATAGGTCTCACTGCAGTCCTTTTTTTTTTTTTTTAAGATTTTATTTATTTATTTGACAGACCGAGATCACAAGTAGGCAGAGAGGTAGGCAGGGAGAGAGGAGGAAGCAGGCTCCCTGCCGAGAAGAGAGCCTGATGCAGGGCTTGATCCCAGGATCCTGGGACCATGACCCGAGCCAAAGGCACAGACAGGCTTTAACCCATTGGCTCTATCCCAGGACCCTGAGATCATGTCCTGAGCCAAAGGCACAGGCTTCAGCCCACTGAGCCACCCAGGCACCCCCTTATATAGGTCTCACTGAAGTCCTAACTGAAAACACAATTACTTCCCTTGATGGGAAATACCTGTTTGATGACCAGTCAAGAACATTCAAGCAAAATGAGAAAGGAAGATCGGTGCCTTACTAATTATCACCACTGCCAACATTCAGACACCCAACGTGGTCCCATCAGGACTCACAAGAATGTTTTTTAAGGCAAACCCCTTGTGGCTTTTTTTTTTTTTTTTTTTTTTTTTTAAGAGCAGGACACTAAAGGAACAGGTGAGGTGATATATTGTAAAGGCCTCGAGGTTCTGTTAGGAGATCCGAATTCTGGTCCTGACTCTGCCTCTGACTAACAGAATGACCTTGGCTTAGTTGCTTTCTCCCTCCAGATTTTACTCTCCTCATCCATAAAACAAGGCTAAACTAGATGATTTCCAAGAGCCACCCCAGAAATAACATCAAAGAAGGATGAGAGCATTCCTCTAGGGAACACAGCCGACAGTAATATAATGGGTCTAAAATGAGTTTCTCATGTTATGCAACATGTATGCTTGTAACAGAATGGCTCTCATGTATGTAATAGAACAGCTTCACTGGCCCAGGGTGGACTTGAAAGCTCTCCTCCTCACCTGCTAGAGATTCTGGTTCTCCCAAGGTTCTGCCTAAGAATTAGCTTCAACCAGGTCCATTTGAAATTAGCCACAAAGGTTCTAGCCATTGGATGCAAAAACTGATGCCCAGTCTGAATCCTCCTTAAGGAAGCCTACTTGACCTATCTGGCTGTGGAGCCCAAGCTGTTCGTCTTCTAGAAACAGTTTCTATGTTTTCTTCAGTCAAATGAAAAACAGGATGCCATTTAAAAAAAAATTTATTTGACAAATATACCTCATAAACATTTTATATTTATGAAGGGGAACTCGTGGTTTAGTCATGAATTTTATTACATGTATCAGTATCTAACCATTCATTCAAGAAATATTTATTGAGCGCTCATGTTGCACCAAGCACTATTCTAGATTCAGTTCGGTAAATATAAGAGTGAAAAACAGTAAGTTCTCTGCTCTCATGGAGCTCACCCTCTAATGAGAGGGGCCAGGAAGAGATAGTAAACAAAAATAGGATTACTGTAGAGTGGTGGGACAGGAAGCAGGTGGGCTACCCAGCCTCTGTGGACTCTTCAGGAAAAAAGTAGCCATGCACAGCTCAGGGAGGAGCACACTCCGGGCAGAGGGAAGAGCTCGGGACAGAGAGCAAGCCAGCGTGGCTAGGATGCCCTGGCGGAGGAAGCAAGTGGCGTGAGAGGAAGTCAGAGAGATAGGCACAACCCAGACTGCTTAAGTGATTGGATTTTATGCTAATTGCAGGAGGAAGTGTATCGGGGAGTTTTAAGCATGGTGGTGACAGGCTGTGTGTTCCCTTTTTAGAAAGTACTCCTGCTCTGGGAAGAACGGACTCTAGGTGGAGCACGTGTAGAAGGGAGGTCATTTCAAGAAAACAAGCAAAGGTAGAAGTGGCTTCTGCGGGAACTCGTGGAGAACTGAGTGTATGCAAGACGTGTCTTGGGAGGCTTGTTACTGGAGCAAATGGGGATGAGTCAAGGGAGAGGACCCCCAGGAAAAGAGAGAGGTATAACTTCTAGATGTGAGAATTGAGCAACTCATTGAGAAAGAAGCAAGTCTGGTGGTGTGGGAGGAATGAAGAGTTCTGGTATGGCAACATAAAATTTGAAACACCCTATTAAATGTGTATGTGGTGAGATCGAGTGGGCAGTCGGACCCATGAGTTAGGAGCTGCAGGGAAAGGTCACTGGGATAGGGTCAATGACAATCATGGTCAATAACTCTGATTATTAAATGATAATACATAAAAGATAAATGGAACAGAGGACCTTCAACCCAGCTCATTTAGGATTTGTAATTGGTTAATAAATCAAATACTTTTTTTTTTTTAAGATTTATTTATTTATTTGACAGAATGAAAGAGAGGGAGAAAGGGTCAGGGGGAGAAGCAGATACCCTGCTGAGCAGGGATCCTGATTCAGGACTCGATCCTGGGACTTCAGGATCATGACCTGAGCTGAAGGCAGTCACTTAACCAACTGAGCCGCCCAGGCACCCAATAAATCAAATACTTTGAGACACCTGGGTGCTTCAGCAGTTAGGCATCTGTCTTCAGCTCAGGTCATGATCCCAAGTCCTGGGATCAAGCCCCACATCAGGCTCCTTGCTCACTGGGGAGTCTGCTTCTTCCTCTCCCCCTGCCTCTCCCCATGCTTGTGCTCTTTCTCCTGATAAACAAACAAACAAACAAACAAATAAATAAATAAATATTAAAAAATAAATAAATCGATCAAACACTTCTTTGGTGCTACTATGGTGCTTTTGGTCTCAACTGAATCCAAGGATTTTGGTCACTTGTTCAGGACCCAGCTGCCACAACCTAACAGTGTCTACTTTTGTACCCACACCCTACATCTCTCACATCCACCTCCAGGTTTTTCCAGAGGGTCTCCCTATTGAGGGGGACCTGCTTGTGTGTGTGTGTGTGTGTGTGTGTGTGTGTGTGTGTGTGTATCTCCAACATACATGCAACTGGGAAGTGTGAGGAAATTAATGCCCCGTGGGGTAGGTCTTTGACTGAGGCAAAATGGCAACTGTCAGGTTCTTCCTTCCATGACATTCTTTATGAAAAGACCTGAAACCAAAACACAACAAAGCCTGTCAGAAAATGAAATTACAAGATTGAGAAATCAGTCATTCTTTTTTTAATTATTATTTTATTTTTAGGGGCACCTGGGTGGCCCGGTCAGTTGAGCGACTTCCTTTGGATCAGGTCATGATCCCAGGGTCCTGGGATGGAGCCCCACATCCTGTCAAGACCCATCTCAGGCTCCCTGCTCATCAGGAAAGCCTGATCGTCCCTCTCCCTCTGCCCCTCCCCTTGCTCATGCTCTCTCTCAGTCTTTCTCTCAAATAAATAAAATCTCTTTAAGAAAAAAAGATTTTATATTTAAGTAATCTCTACACCCAGTGTGGGGCTCAAATTCACAACCCCGAGATCAAGAGTCATGTGCTCCAGTGAGCCAGCCAGGCGCCCTGAGAAATCAGTCCTTCTCAGCTCCTAGTGGTGGCCAGTTGACTAATGCATGCTCATATGTACTCACTCTTCTCTCTTGCTTCCCTACCCCTTTTCCCTCACCTTTCTCCTGGGATTGGATTGAGGATGCAGGAGTCCCAGTGGAGGGGCAAGCTGCTCTGCCACCTTATCACTCCCCAGGTCTGGTGGTGCTGGAAGCATCTGTGGTGAGTAAGAATACCGTATGGCTTTTCAGAAAGCCACAGTGGGAGAGTTATTGCAAAATACTAGGGTTATAGAGCAAAGCCACATCATCTATGCTAAGAATTAATTTCCATTTGAAAAACACCTCCTGGTGTGCCGCTGGGTCCTAGTAGAGACTGATTGACCTTGGGATACCAACTGACTATGCAAATGAGTTTGAGAATTGCCCGTCCAGCTGGATATGATTAGATTCACTGAATCATGAGGTCAGGCAAGTACAGCAATCCACTAAATGATGGAAAATGAGGTCTAAGTAAATTACATGCACAGGTCATCCAGACTCCCATTCACTTGTCTCAATGGCATCAATAACTCTTCCTCAGCTCACTCCTGCGGCCTCATAGAGGATTCCAACTCAAAGTTGATTCATAGATGGGTTAATAATAATATATTGGAACCAATACCAAAATAAGATAAAATAAAGCAAAAAAAAAAAATTCTAATAAAATAAAAGACTGCAGCTCCATTACTGAAGAACAGACTTAAGGGACAGCGATGAAGGGAAATTCTCCCTGTAGGCAGACCTCTGAGTAGTCTGCTTGGTTGCCCACTCCAATATGGAATGGCCTGAAGTACGGATACACAGAGATTCCTGGCCAGTGGCAAAGAATGGCCCGTTTGGTCAAGGCCTGAAAGGAACAATACTGCACTATCAGGAATAAGGAGTTCAGGGGAAGAGGCACGTGACTGATCGAAGGAAGGAAGTATCAGGTGTTTAGATCTTTGTGTCTCATGTTAATGTCCACAGGAAGTGAAGGCTCTCGCCAACCAGATGGACGGGTGACTTGTCTTACAGATATGAGCCAGCCTTTCTTTCCTGGCCACCATAGTGCTTGTACAATAGACCACGTTGTATCCATAGTCTCATCCAAGCTACATGGCATGGGTGGGTTACACAGCATGAATTACTCCCCATCAAAAAGGACACAGCTAATACCACTGCTGAACACCCAATCTGCCAAGAGCAGAGACTGACACTGAAGTATTTATTAGCATAGCATTATTCTTCAAGGAATTACACTTATACCACCTGCTACCCTAGATGAGGAACACTTGGTCTTTCCAGATGTGACAGCTGCTTGCGTTAAGGTTTGCCTTTTGTCTCCACAATGCCTCCAACAGCACTGCCAGCCAGGGTTTATAAATGCCTGTTCTACTGACATTGTATCACACAGAACATTGCCTTGGTCCAAGGGACCCACATGATAGAAGAGAAAATGTAACAAGGGACACATGACCATGAACTCCACTGTCTCACCGTGTGCCTCATCACCCCAAAACATTCAGGCTAATAGACAGTGTATCTGCGACATCAGGGAAAAGAGGAGAGGCAGGACATGTTGTGCGTGGAAATTCCAAGCCCCCAAGCACATGCTTATTAAGAATTTCAAGACAACAACTGCAGAACATTAAATTCCAGGGAGTCAGCCCCATCCTGAGCTTGGGGCCCTGTATGACTGCACTGGGCACCTGCCAGGCAGCCAGCTCTAGTGCCTGTACGTGCCTCCATGGGAGTGTAAGAAAATCAACACTCCGTGGAGCAAACTTTTAGCCAACGGGAGGGGAAGGAGCAAGTAAATTCTCCTCCCTCTTTACCCTAGACACACTGTTCTGAAAAGCACCCATTTATATAGTCTCTCAGAAAATGGTCCAGTAAGATCAAAAAACTGGTCACACATAATTGCAAGTGCAGGCCAGCTCAGTTTGGCACTTTCACACTAGTGCCCCCTCCTTCCTTGCCTCATGCCCCTTCTTTTCATTCCGCCTGGGTCGCATTCCTGATTAAAGCAAGAGCCCAGAAGCCACTTCGACCGGCTCTGCATTCTGGGTAACCCAGGCTAAGACAAGCAGTTGACTGAAAAAGCAAGGACCCAGGGAACATACTTTAAATACTTTATTTTAATTTAAACATTTACTTTTAATTTAAATGTTATCTCGATTTAAAACGCTGAAGCGTGCGTTTGTTTGCCACTTCTCCAAGGGTTTTTGGGTTTTTTTCAAGATGGGATGCACAGATTGAAGTTCTATTTTATCTTTGTTGACTCAATCACAACCAAAGCACGTCACTTCCAACTTACAGCCTTGATTTATTTAAAGTAAAACAGTCATTTAAAGACTCTGTTAAAGCAACTTGAAAGAATAATTCCTCCAAATTTTTATAGATTTTCATTTCTGGCCTTTAATAGTTGCCCCACCAAACCAAACACTATTTTAGAGAGGACCTCGGCTCATTTTGGCAGCAAATACACGATTTTAGTGAGCACCTCTATTAAGTCCTTGCAAAAACATCAGCTAGTTTCATAGTAACAACCCTTTTTTCAACTATTTTTCCATAGGTTAATGTGAGATTTTAGTTAAATTACAACTACAAGCATGTTACGTATAAACAAATTTGCACTGTTATAATTGTAGAAATTTCCAATCTTAGATTTTTTTTTTTTTTACAATTTTCAATGTAAAGATTAACAGTTGGAAAGACTTACAGTTGTAATAGTATAAATTTCTAAATATAATATATAGACACAGATTTCAGGACATACATAACTGATGCCTGGTAACATTCAGCTCTGCCTACAAGGACAGAACACTGTGGTGTCCTTAGATCAGTCTCAAAGTGTGTCCCCAGACCCCAGCATCAGTGTCCCATGGGAACTGACTAGAAATGCAAAATTCCTAGACTCCACCCCAGACCAACTGAATCAGAAACCAGGAAGAAAGGTCAGTGATCACTATGTTAAGTTCTCCAGGTGATTCTGAGCACAGGTAAGCTTGAGAACCACGGTCCTACAGTGTGTAGTTTAGTGGCAGGAACATTGTAATAAGCAACAACTAGCACACCTCACTAAGGAAATGGACAGGACCATTAATTTCCCAAGGTCATTAATTGGCGGTCAAAGTTCAAAGAGCTTCTACTGTGTTTTACTTAGGATTAGGTTTGGCTTCATTGAAACAAAAGCCAAAACAACAGCAGTTTGTGTGAATATAGTTAACACTGCTGAAATGTATACTTAAAAATGGTTATTCCATGCTTTTTGTTATGCTCCACAAATAAGTGAAACCATCTGATAATTGACTCTCTCTGCTTGACTTATTTCACTCAGCATAATCTCTTTGAGTCCCGTCCATGTTGCTACAAAAGTTGGGTATAACAAAAAGCATGGAGGACATGGGGAGTTAGAGAGGAGAAGGGAGTTGGGGTAAATTGGAAGGGGAGGTGAATCATGAGAGACTATGGACTCTGAAAAACAATCTGAGGGGTTTGAAGTGGCGGGGGGGTGGGAGGTTGGGGTACCAGGTGGTGGGTATTATAAAGGGCACGGATTGCATGGATCACTGGGTGTGGTGAAAAAATAATGAATACTGTTATGCTGAAAATAAATTAATTTTTTAAAAAATGATTAAAGATGGGAAATTTATTTTACTTTTTTGCCATAATTTTTTAAATGAATGAATACATTTGTTAAAAACTTTAAAACAGTAGTTTAAGCAAATTAGAAATTTATGTTTCTTTCATCTAGAAGAAATCTAGACATAGACAATCCATTACTTACCTAGAACTCCGCAAAGTGATGGAGGACACAAGGTATGTGCCAGCTCACTCTCCACCGTCCCTCGTGTGGGGCCCTCCTCCTCCTCATGGTCTAAGAGGGCTGCTACAGCTTCAACCATTGCATATCCATCCCAGGCAGCAGAATGGAGCAAAAGAAAAGGCAGGGGTACTTCCTCCCTTAAAAAGAACCTTCACAGGGGCGCCTGGGTGGCTCAGTGGGTTAAAGCCTCTGCCTTCAGCTCAGGTCATGATCCCAGGGTTCTGGGATCGAGCCCCGCATCGTGCTCTCTGCTCAGCGGAGAGCCTGCTTCCTCCTCTCTCTCTGCCTGCCTCTCAGCCTACTTGTAATCTCTGCCTGTCAAATAAATAAATGAAAT
>NC_081560.1:23608828-23614520 GCF_022355385.1 Mustela nigripes | reverse complement strand
ACCCAGGGAAACATGGTTACATAAAATGCAGGGGCCCCCACTGAGAAGTAGTGACAAAGCAGCAGACTTTGGATCTCCACTTTATTTACCATTTATACAACAGTTAGTAGGCAGTCATGTTACATATCCTTAGAGTCCTGGAACAAGATGTATATTCTATTTCCTTTGGCAAAGAACGACAGCAAGCCTGCCACTCTTGGTGCTCGCTCCTTTCCTCTTCGAGCTAAATGCATGGATTTCTATACTGGGTACTTCCCCCAGATACTCTCTTGAGAAGAAGCTGTTGCTGTGGCATCAGCCTTGCTTCAGGCCGGGGGAGGTTTTTCGGAGATGCCTCCCAGGTCATTTCTGCAGCAGTTTGGGAACCACAGCCAAAGCAACCTCAGCACAGGGAAGGAGACCCACGCTGAATTAGACCGTGTAGCCAATTTCTCAGAGAACCCTCATACCCAGCCGCTGGGGTCCGGTGTACCACTTAGCCTTTAGAGCACTTCCTAGGTGGACATTATTTTATGTAGTGTGTATAAATTATTCTTTCAATTTTTTCTGTTTTCTTAAGAACAGTGAGAACTGTTCATCTGCTTAGATATTGTGATAATAAAATACTTCTTTCTTGCTGCTTCTTGAATGTGTCTGAAATTGATCTAATTTATCAGTCCTAAGTATGAAAAGATAAAGTGTTTGAAGGTTTTTCCAAATTTAATGCCTATATGCAAATAAATGACTGATAAAGTATCCTTTTTAGAAACAAGGTAGAGCATGAAGAAGTTTTTCTTTTTCTCAAAAAATTTTTATTAAGGCTTAATTCTAAAGAATTTTGGTTTTTAATTCATGTTTTCTGGTTTTAGGGTATTATTTTTTCTCCCTTAAGCATGCTTAATCTTGGCTAAGTCTTGGATTTCTGCTCTGGGCACAGAGCTGCTTTGGGGTCACTAAAAGAAAGCAGAATTTTAGTTTATCACCTCGCTGCATTTGCCTCAAGAACCTTTGTTTTCTGACTTACTGCTCAGGGCCTGTTCTTTTTTCCCTGTAGTTTATGAGATGCTCTCCAGGTCCCAGGAAAGGCCACAAGTTCAGCAGTGCTGTCACATGAACCCATCTGTTTATAGGGCAGGTCCGTTTATTTTGGTTGTCCTTGTTGTTAGAAGAAGATAAGGTTGTAGGCATTTCAGGTCCCCAGAGGACCTGCAGGAGGCTTAGCAGGCCTCGCCTTGGAGGAAGGTAAGTTACAGTCAGGGCCGCTCACCTCACAGAGGCTTCTTGTTCTCAAGGCTGCTCCTTCGAGTTTATGGTAGCAAAATGAGGAGAGCCTGTTGGTGGCACAGGATGTAGGCCTGGCCAGGGTAGAAGAGTCAGGTCTGTTGCGGGCTTCCACCCATTGGTTTTCCATAGAAGTCATCTTTCCATCCTCTGCCATTAGTTTGTAAATGCCAAGGTAATAGCAGCATACCGTGAGAACTAGCCCTAGTCTCTGATTTTTAACACATTCCCTGAATAATAAATCAGTGGACTAAATTGTAAATGGAGAATTCTGACCCACTTGCAATTTCTAAGGCTAAAGGCCTTGATTTGAATTCGGGAAGAACCATGGGAATTCAAGAAATTCTGAACTGCTTTATCAGTTAGCAGCGCAGATGAGAGTGACTGTTTGGCTTTGTTTTTCTTATTAAACATCCGTACTTTCATTTCTTACCCTTGTCATGGAATAGAAAGTAGACAGTAAATTATTGCTGAATAGAAGGTGTTTTAGATTAGTTGAGTGAGAGATATCCCAAGCATATAAGAAGGAGGACTGTAACACTTTGCACTGGTACAGTCCATTTGGTATACCACTCCATTTGGTATATGTGAGTTTGATTTAGAAAGTTAGGACCTGAAAGTAAGCCCTGCAGAGTAGTGGCCTCTACTTCTGACCATTAATAAGTAAGAGCATGAGCGGGCTATGGTAGAAGTGTGGCTACTGCTGTGAGGTGTGAGGGTCCAACATACTGGTCCTGGTCTGGGCAATTTTCTTTACACTTTGTCTGGAATTCAGAAACTCTCCAAAGGCTAGACAGGAGAGTGGGTACACCCCTGAATCTCTGTTTTTCATTCTCTAAACTCAAATATGTTCCTTGCTTTGGTCTGCAGTGTGGCGGCACATGGGAAGGTCTTACCTTGCGGTGTAGTGACTTGGTGAATTACCGATCAGTTGTATTCTCCTGTCCTTTATTGTTAGGGGAGTGATCACACGCACTGATGCTGCTTCGACTTCCCGAAGCTACCACTTAGGGGATTAGGAGATAAAAGATGGGAGACTGGAGCAAACCAACCAGTGATCAGATGTGTGACAGAGTTCCCCCAAATCCCTTGCTAAATCCACTGTGGCTATAACCTGAAACTGATTTAAAATGAAGCTTAATGTCAGTTACGTGGTTTTTGCTAATTTTTTCCCCACTCTTAAAAATGACTTTTCCGTATAGTGTTTCTTCATTCAGGACAACTTATCTTTTTACCTAGGAGGAACTTATTTCCATTAGAATTGGAACACTAGCTGCATATTTTGCATTTAAAATGTTTCATGTGATTAAAAGCAGAAAAGAAACATTATTACTTCTGTTTCTTAGGAGTGTGCTCTTCCAACTGATTCTTCTTTTGTGCTTGGAACAATGCCTTTAATTTGGAAACAAGTTCTGGAGCTCTCTCTGATTACCAGGCACACTGTTAGCTGAAACTAGCAGCCAAGTACTCAGTCCTGGGCTTAGAAGAACAGGCTTGTCTTCTCCCCTCTACCGAATGCTCCTGCAGAGACTGGCTACTCAGAAGTGTGCAGTGTGACTTGTGTAATGACAGTGTGACTTGTGCAATTTGAACGACCTCTCTTCTCACCCCTTTCCCATCCTCCCACCCCTTCCTAATGTGATTTGTATATTAATTAGGTTTTTTCTTCTTCCTTTACAGAGCTATTAAGAATGGCAAAGGATTGCACAGCAAGAAGGAAGTGCCTATCCACCGTGTCGCAGACATATCTGGGGTGAGTTGTGTCCCTGAATAGAGCTGTGTGGCTCAGAGGTGCCAGGAGCTTGGCTGCTTATTCACCAAAGGACTTAAGCTTATGTGTTTTCTATAACTCGTTTGTTTTCAGACACAGAATGTGAATTTTTCTAGGGCTACTGCTTATACATCTATGGAGATCCTGTTTTATATTCTGAGAAAGCAGAATTCAAACTAGGGCATAAAACCTCCTCCTGTCTCTTCACCTGAACTGTTAACTGTCCTGCTTTTCCATTCTTTCATTATAAGGAGTTAGAGATACTTCTTCCCAATCATAGTAAGAAAAAATTACCTTCTTTTTAAATCCCTGTTTGGTTATCACTGTGATTAGTAAGTCTTAATGGAGAAAGGTCAAGTGTAGATTTTAGGACAACCTTAAAAATTAGTGGCTTCTTTTTCCTCAGGTCATCTCTGAGGGAGAGGCATGCACCCACCCTGTGAGCTAATACATACAGAGGATGTAGAGGAATAGAAGGTGCAAATATTTCCGAGCCCCCAAAGGGGTGTGTCCGAATGACAGCTGAGTGCATAGGACTTTACCCATGTATATTTCGGATTTCTTGGCTGAAGACAATACCTGTGTCAGTTAAGAAGGTTTATTCATTTATTCAGCAAGTATTTGAGTGCTTACTGTGCCTGAACTGCTCTAGGCACTAAGAATGTAACAGTGAACCAAACTGATAAAAATTCTTGCATGCAGGTGGGCAGGGGAAGTGACAGTGTTGGGCAGCAGCAATTGCTGCAAAGAGACACAGAACCAACCAAGGGGAGAGTGAGCCGCCAAGGTGTTGTTTTGATCCCGGGCCCAGAGAAGGCTTGTTGGCTCCTCAGTTTACCCTCTGTTCCTGGGACACACACCATCCATCTCAACTCCATAGTAACTTATGGTTAAGGAGGGGATTCAGGCCATGTGTAAGGGGGACCACATTGCCTTGGGGAGATGACTGAGAAAGGGCTAGTAAATCTTAGCTTTTGGAGATTCAGGGAGCTTGCCTTGGTCACCCAAAAGAAAATGCTTCTATAAACAAAAGCTTCTAGAGCTCAGTCTAGCCCACAGCAGTGACGGATTAGAGTGTATTATCTTCTTGTTATGTTGTGTTCCCAAGCCTAGCTGAGACTTTGCTTATTGTTCCTTGTGATTGCTTATTATAAATGTGTCTGGCCAGCTGTCCCTTGCCCAGGTATAGCGGTACCGTGTTCATTTGAAGCAATGGGATTCTGTTGAGCTTTTCTTACTCTGACCCATCACTTCAGTCTACAGATTAGTGTTCCCTACATTGAGTGGACTTTTGTCAAAAAGTCATGCCTCTGTTTAATGAGTGAGGTACATTGATACACATTCTTTGTAGCTAAGATTCCTCTGAGGCCCAGAAACCTATTGCCAATGGCCCTTGAGCCCCAGGTGACCAAGATGGATGTGCTAGGGCTCCTCGTTAACAGGTGGGACTCCTGGCTTGCTGGCAATAGGCCTGATTTCCCTCTGGTTTACCTTGTCCTGTTATCGTTGACATATGTGATCATTGCTGCGTTTGTCTCCTGTGCAATTATCTACAATATTTTCTTTAATATTCTTTTGTCAAAGATGGTGGAGTAATCAAAGGGCAAGTCTTTGGCTGTTCAACTGGAGGTAGAAGAAAGTTGTAAATAACTGTTTTGGAAAATAAAACATTGATGACTCCACACTGGGGCCAGATGTGCCCATCCAAAAACTTACGTCAAGTCTGCATTCCAGGGCCTTCTAGAGGCTGAATTAAACCTTGGGGATAATGGGATGCCTTTTGGCGTGTGGAGTTTGTGCTTTTGCTCAGACTTCCCATTGCCAGGGAGGGGAAGACCTCAGCAGGTTTTTGAATGGAGGCCCCCTCACCTTGGGGCTGGGCTTCTGGCACCTACCAACCTCGCTTCCTAATGCTCTGTTGCTGTCTTTGAATTTCCCACTTACGCCTTGATGTGTTTTGGTGTTGTCTTTTATTCCTTTTTGCAGCAATGATCTTTATGAAACTTATTTTCAATTTTTTTCTTCCTATTTTTCTCTCCTCCTTCCCCAGCTATAGCTCATTTTCATACATTTCTTTATTCTCCTTTCTGTCTTGATTTTGGAGAATTGGTTTGCTCTTCTGGTATTTAAAAATACATGTGAGTTAAATCTCCCTCAGTTATCACATAAATAAACAAGGAAAGCTTGAACAAGTGGGAGAGAGAAAGTGAAAAAGCTGTTCCATTTAAATAGATGTCAGAGTGACCTTGTCTACCTCCATCACACATGATTCAGCTCCTCAGGCTCTCTCTCTCTTTTTTTTTTTTTTTAAGTGCCCTCTGTAATAGAAGAACTTTGTCTCCCTGCTTCTAACCCCCGCTTCTTTCTGTCACACTGTTGTGTTAAGTATGTGTGTGTTGGGCTCCCTTGTGCCGTTTATGGCTTTTTGGCTTCTTGCAGCATTCTGGCAATGTTACTGTCCAGGGGACAGGTGAGTGTGTGGGATCAGACAGGCAAATCATTTAACAGGCAGATGAAGACCAAACACCCCCAATAAGAACAATGAAATACACACATTCATAATGGATTTATAAAACTTTCTGAGTCTTTTTTCTTTCTTTCTTCCTTTCTTTCTTTCTTCCTTCCTTCCTTCCTTCCTTCCTCCCTTCCTCCCTCCCTCCC
>NC_081560.1:23496211-23608728 GCF_022355385.1 Mustela nigripes | reverse complement strand
TCTCTTTCTTTCTTTCTTTCTTTCTTTCTTTCTTTCTTTCTTTCTTTCTTTCTTTCTTTCTTTTCTTTCTTTCTTAACTGGGTCTTTCCCCAGTTCATTGTTCCTCCTGTTGGGTGTAGGTCATGATAAATGGAAGTGTTTGTTGAGCTGATGGGATATGCAATATGTGGCCAGAATAACTTAGTGTAGACCAGTATTTATGCATAATGCCTCTTGTCATCCCAATATATGTCCTTGGAATAAAAAGAAAAGACATAAGAAGAAAAGAAAAGAGATCACACTTTGGTCTCCTAAACACACTCAAGAAATATGCTATATAGAAGATCTTATGTCGTGGATGTAATTTGTTCTAGGCTTAATGGCCTAGAACAACGTTTAGGGTTTGAGTCTCTTCCCATTGTCCATATCTCCTCTCTTAGGGTTGAGTCTCTTCCCATTGTCCATATCTCTTCAAAGATGATTTCACTGTGTAAAGGTCAAGAGTGCCTTAAAAGGCCTGGTGTGGAGCCTTAGCAAGTGTTAAGGCCTGCATGGCTGACTTCTGTGTTAGGAAGGGAGTGTATCCCAGCACAGGAGATAGAGGAAGAGCACCTGCTTTGGGAAGAGAGGGAGAGGCTAGCCTCTGGGCAGTGGAACAGGGAGGCCTTTTCATATACATTCATTGGCTTCCCGGGACTGGACTGGATGTATGGGTTACTCGACATGTGTTTTCGCTTTGTGTTCGGCTCTGCCATTAAAGCCTATGGTACCACGTCCCATATTGTCAGCTTCTGACAGGTTTTGATTTTTCAGAAATGTTGTTAGCTCCCAACTTTTGGGTGGTTCTTTTCTCTGTTGTTTTCTTGTTAACATAGATGATTTTTGCCACTGGTGTCCGCTGAATGTGGTGTTTTCCATAAAGCATTTGTGTGTAACACCGACCGAGTGGACCCCGCCTTTCGAATAGGGGTTTGGTAACCCTGGCTTTTCTGCATCTTCTGCATCTGTTCTCAGGGTAACCACTAAGGAAAAAAGTACTGCCAGTCTGGTGATTTGGATCCTGAAGAAGTTAATAATTTACTTTATTTCTGATTTTTCAAGGTGAAGAGATTGGAATATTTTTAGTACTGGTCATTGTTTGTCTTTTCTATAATCATCTGGTTTCCCTTTAGGCCAGGGTGTTCCTATGAATTTGAAACCAACTAAGATTTTGACAGACTTGGCACTAGATCTGATTTGATTTGGAGGATGGTTCTGTGGTGACTGCTTCACTAAATAGATTCACATTTTTATTCTTAGCGGGGTTTGTTTTTCCTTGATCCAGTCTCCACTCCCTCCCTCACCGGCAAACAAAAGTTGGAATGTGCGTGTCAGTGGAATATAAGGCTGTTTCTTATCTTGGGTTTATTATTGTTTTTGCTGTAGTCTGTTCTGTAATAAATACGATCTCCTGCAGATATAGAATGTAAAACAGGCAATAAAATGGGGCTGGTGCGTGGCTTACTGTTCTGGTAAATCAGACAAATCAATTACTGTTCTGAGGAGCTGCCCACTCCTCAGGTTGCAGCCGGCACGGGCTGACTTCTTCCTGTGCCCCCTCCACTCCTTCCTTTTCTGTTGGTGCGTGAGTAGTACTCAGTGAGTCACACTATCTGTTTTACTCTTCCCCTATTGCCCGTTGTGTCTGTTCTTTCTTTCCTGGTGTGTGAGGAGTTAGAGACTTTGTTTGTTGCCAGCAGTGCAAGAGGACAGAGCCAGGGCCAACAGCCTGTCCTGTCTACTCATGCTTCTTTAGGTCCCTGAGATGGAGTTTCCCTTGTCTGAACATCTCTGTCACTTCGTGATACAGAGTTGTGCAGCTCCTCTGTTTTGTTTTTTGTTTGTTTGTTTTTTGAGTTTTGGGTGTGTTTTTTTTTTTTTTAAGATTTTAGTTATTTATTTGACAGAGAGATAGAGATCACAAATAGGCAGAGAGGCAGACAGAGGGAGAGGAAGAAGCAGGCTCTACGCTGATCAGGGATCCTGATGTGGGGCTTGATCCCAGGATCCTGGGATCAAGACCTGAGCTGAAGGCAACTGCTTAACCAACTGAGCCACCCAGGCACCCCAGCTCCTCTATTAATTCTGCTGCTGCTTGCTTTCCTTCCTTGCCGTCAATAAATCCCTGTGTCATCTTTTCTGTTCACTGCTGCTGTGTTCACTTGGACTTTGGTTCCTTGCTCTTGTTACATGGGAACTTTCTCGTAACCTCTCCATGATGATTTTATTGGACATGTGTAGTATTATTGCTAAGAATTTCCTTAAAGCAGAGCTTGGAGTGATCCAAAGACTAGCTCTGAGGGTAGGAAGTAGAAGGTCAAATTTCAAATTTGGGGTCCCTCTTGCTCTAGTATATCACAAAATGTATATATTGTTGAATTGACCAGTAAGATGCTAACTTGCAGACATAAAGGCTCGAAGTGTTTCTTTAAAATAAATAAATAGGGGTGCCTGGGTGGCACAGTTGGTTAGGCATCTGACTCTTGGTTTTGGCTCAGGTCATCTTCTCGGGGTCCTGAGGTCCAGCTCGTGTGCTCCTTGCTGATTCTGCTTCACACTTTCTCTCTGCCCCCCCCACCCCACCCCACCGCAACCCCCGCATGCTCTCTCTCTCTCAAATAAATAAATATATTCAAAAATAAATAAGGAAATGGGATTTTTCTCTAGCATTTTCTCCTAACCTTTTCCTTCAGCTCCTAATTTTCCAATGCTTTCTTGTATTTGTATTGTCCTCTTTTCCTGGGGGTATTTAAGCTATCCTCCTTTTGCTTGAGGCTCTAGCCCCTTTACAGAAGTTCTCTTTCCCTAACTCCCCCATGACTGGGCCTCCCTGGAAGAGTTAAGTAATAATATCCTTTTTGGCTAAAGGGAAGTTAAAACTGGTTTGCCCTGTAAGTGCAAAGAGGGTGAAAACCATACCATTACCTAGAGGCTTTGTAAGTTAGGTCAATGTGAAATTGGTTTCCTTTTCCATGTCTTCTGGCCCACGTATGTATATGGTCTCTTTCATTAGTCTGTAGTTATTTTCAGCCACCTTTCTATTCTTTCTAATCACCGTACCTTAATGGCACCATTGCTCATTTTTTGTTTGTTTTGTTGTTTTAATAGCGCTTCCCTCTCTTACTCTTTCTTAGCCTCCAGTCTAGTTCTGAAGTCCCTTTTGTACCAATTACACAAGGCCAAAGCCTGTGGTTTCTGCGTGGTGGGCTTCTGTGACCTGGAGGGTTGCTCAGCGCTAGAGCTCCATTCACACCATCGCCACTGGCCCAAAGGCTGGGCTGTGCATTTGCCACCCTGGAGAAATCCCATAGGAACTCTCACTGGCTGCTGACCTTGCTCTCTAGGGCAAGCATGATGTGCTCCATAAATATGGTAGCCCCTTGTGGGGAAGCCATGATATATAATGGTGATGGGTTCTTGTGGTTGTTTTCTTTCATCGCTCCTGTATATTTCAAAGTTTAAGATGTTGCTAATCTGGGGGAAGATCTTGCTCCTCAGTTCCCTTCTTCCTCCGTCCCCACTCAAGGTTCTTAAACTTCAAGCGGACTGCAGCATGCAGTTCCTTGTGTTGGATTCTCGCAGCACAGAAACACGTACTGCAGCCCTGTGGCACAAGGTACCTGTGATTCCCAAGTGGCAGCTGCTCTGGAAGTTTCTTAGCTGCTAAGATGGATGGGGTGTCTTCTTTTCTTTTTAACTTTTTCCTCTCTTCCCCACTCCTCCCCTCCAGAGCTGGATGTTGTTAAGGTGACCTTGACTGTGTTGGGGGAGTTTGTTTCAGCTAGTTGCTCTCCTTGACAGTTGAGGGCATTGCTTCACTGTCTTTTTGTCCATTGTTCTTTCAGCCATAGTAGTCCTTTGTGGCCAGTTGTTCTTGTTTTTGAAGCTCTCTGTTCAAACTCCCCAGAACTGCAGGGGTATCCCCTTCTCCTTCTAACAAAATTTGAAAGCATTTATGCTCAGTGGGCAGAGGAGAGAAGTCTTTCTCAGACTGAATGAGTTTCTCAGTGAAACCTGGAAAGAAATGCTGGAGTTATTTCAAGATTATATTTCAGTGTTTACCATAGTTAGTGATGGTTATGTTTAAGGTACCTCCTTTTACAAATTTAAATCCACTCTTCCACTCAGTTCTGTTCCTTTTATGTCTGTGTGCATGGTTTTGTTAGCAGGGTAAGTTTTGTTTGTTTGTTTCTTCATTTTGCACCATAGGGCACTAAATTTAGGACATAGTATCTCATCTCCATTAGTTGGGAGTATCAGGAGAAATTGTTAAAGACTTTGGGACAGGCACAAAAATTACTCGGTATTCTTTCAGAGGAATTCTGGGCTCTGCCTGGTCAACCCCTTGGGGTTATCTGATTCTGTCGGGGTCTGCTCCTTTGTGGCCAGGCAGTCTTGCACCTCTGCAGGGAGAGTTTAACTTGTGAAGGCCTGATGTGATGATGCAGATGATTTCCTGCTTGTACAAATATGGTCCTGTACATACAACATGGTTGATTTCCACCCTGTAAAAGAAATTATTTCAAATGTTACATTTTCACTCTGTAATTTTACTCTACGGTTTTGCATCTTCAGTCAATTCATTTCAGCATCTGGTTGCCTTATATATATGTGGTCTTCGGATTCTCTTTTGAATAGTTTAGTATCTTCTTGGGTGCCTCATTAATTAGTGGATTAAAATAAATATTTGCTGTGTTCATTTTATATTTGTATTAAAGTGTTACAATTTGGGGGTACCGGGGTGGCTCTGTTGGTTGAGTTGTCCAACTCTTGATCTCGAGAGTTGTGGGTTCAAGCACCACGCCGGGCTCCGCAGTGGACATGGAGGCTACTTTAAATAAATAGTCATGATTTTTCCATTTTGGGGAATTATTCTTTAAAAGGAGAAGCAATTGCAGAAACAAGAGAAATAGAATATCAATTTATAAATTGGGCAATAAGAGATCATGTAATCATGTGCTTTGAAAGGTCTTTGATTGCTTGCTGTATACCCAGAAATGTGAAGAGTCGTTTCATTGTGAAAGTAATTTTTTTTTTTTTTTTAAGTTGTAAAGTGAATGTCTCTTTCATCTACAGATTGCCTGCTTCCATGCCGTGTACCTTACTTGGTCTACCATTATGTTCACCAATAGGTTTTTGTTGTGGAAAATTCAGGCACCCTAGCCAATTGAGGTAAAGAGATTGGACATTGAAGACAGGGCACAATTTGACATTTGCTGAGTGTGTCCCAGCAGTGCAATTCAGCACCTCTGAAGAAGCATTTGATCAAGTGACTTGCCCAGAGGTGGAGCACGATCAAAGGCAGGCATTCGTTATTTGTTGCGTCTGATGATAAAACCTCTTCTTTCCAAAATAATCAGACTTGATATGTCCCTGCACTGAACTCTGTTTCAGGAAGTTTTCTGCCACAGATTTTTCTATTTCCCTTTGGATTCCTTATTTAACTATGGCTTCACACACAGGAATGCATGCAAATGAGCCCCTTAGAAACAGGTTCCTGGCTTTCATTTAAGTGTCCTGAGCTCTAATAATGACTTTCTACTTTCTTCCTTTAGCCAACAGAAAGAGAAAGGAAATTGAGGGAGTTCAAGAGCTTCTTCCAAATGAAGTGACACCTCTTCCCACAGGGAGCAGCCACTAGCATAGATTTGGGTATTGCTGATTCCTGCTCCTGAGTTTCCTTTCCTGTTCTCTGGGTACATGTGGATATTGTTCTTTGATTCTATTTCATGGGTCCAAATTGGTTAAACGAACCCATCATAGGCTTAGCCAAATGAATGTTAGGATATTTTGAAGGCAGTTGATAAAATTTTTGATTCCCAGGTTCAGGTGTGTGTTTGGGTTGTCTTCTCTGTCTCGTGGCTGCTGAATGATGTGATAGAACTTGAAATATTTCTAGCCAACCCTGGCTTCACTCTCCACTTCACCATCATAACTCTGCTTAGCCCTAGATTGAACTCGTTTTGTCCTGTGGCTATTGCTTATATAAACATCTCAAAGTAAGTCATTTTACTAACATAGACATTCTGCTTACTTGTATTTTAAGGCTTTATTTAGCATGCTTCCAACATACTCCCTACAGAATATGTTGTACAGAATTTTGGACTCTCTTTGCAGTGTTGATGTCTAGATAAATATCCTTGAATCAGAGCATAGGGTCAGCTTGAAATTACCTAGTAATTTTGTGCCTCAGTTCTTCAAGAAATGGTGTTCTCAGGAAGAAATGATAGAATTCCTAAGACAGTGTTAGGTTTGGGGGTGTCTGAGAATAAAAAGATATTACCAAGGTTTTGAATTTAGAGTTCTATTGATAATACATTACTGCAGCATGTCCAGATACCTCACCCACTGGAGAAACCATTCGTTTTCTTTTATGTCATTCAGTCCATCCCTGTTTCAGTTTCTCAGTGTAGACTGTGTAATTAATTAGTGTTTCTTGAATGGCATTTCTTCTTGGAGGACTCTCTTCACCTCTCCTGACCATGTCTTTCTCCTCCTTCAGGGCATGTCCTTTCTTCCAGGCAGTTTCCCCTTTCTATCCTCACTACCTTCTGCTTACGCCTTTCTTGGGCATTTACATAATCACTTACTACCATGATTTTGTGCTTATTGGTGTATTGATTGGTAACTATTCTCAAGTTGACATGCACACTGGTTTCTAAACTCCTAGGGAAGGGAGGTCTTTTTTTGTATCTCTTCACAGAGCCTCGTTTAGATTTGATTTGCCAGGTGGTGACCTAAAGCAATACGATACTGTGTTCAGGAGATTATGTGACCCTGACTGCTAGGTACAGGGTTAACTGTGCTGGTTGGTACCTAGAAGTGGACAGGCTTGTAGAAGGATGCAGTGGAAAGGGTGCATATTTACTTGGCAGTGTGGAGTCATGATCCATAGCCTGGGTCCAGTATCGGATGAGCCAAGCTCAGGTCCTGGCTCCACTGCTTATGACTTTGTCACCTTGAGGGAGCTATTTAACTCCTCCATGCCACAATTTTTCCACTGTAAAATGAATAATAATGGCCTCTATCTCATTAGGTTGTGGTGTGATCAAATCCTTTAGTATGTGCGGAGTACTCACAGCCCTTGACGCAAGAGCTCAGCCGAGGGCCCTGGTTCCCATGGTGGTGGTGATTATTAGCAAATTGCCGAGCATCTACTGAGCAGATAGAAAGTCCTCTATGCATGGTAACTACCACTGCCATCATCATTCTAAACTCTTTATCCAATTCAAGTCCCATATTATAAACCTCCCTTTTCCGAGTACTTTAGCCACCCCTTTATCTCTTTAGATATTTAGCATATGCCATCTGGCCTGTTTTTTAAATGCATTTGTCATGTTGAGTCAGTGAATGAATGATCAAACCGTAAGTATTTATTGAGTGCTGCTTATATGTCACACACAATGCTGGGTGTTGAGGATATGACATGCAATTTTTCTTTTCTTTTTTTTTTTTTTTTAAGATTTTATTTATTTATTTGGCAGAGAGCACAAGCAAGGGTGCAACAGGGAGAGGGAGAAACAGGCTCTGCACCTGCCCCCCAGCAGGGATCTGGCTGGGGACTCAATCCCAGGACCCAGAGATCATGACCTGAGCCAAAGGCAGACACTTAACTGACTGAGCCACCCAGGTGCCCCTGCAATTCTTTCTATAATTACACTTGTGCTAGTAGTGAGCGTATGTGTTAGAGCTTATTCCACATGGTAGGACAGTCTTTTAAGTGATTATAAAGTGAGGTCTAAAGAAGGAGTCCATTAAAGATCTTGTTCAGGGCTAAAGAATGAAACTCTATACAGAAAGGTCTTAAGTAGGAAGTTGCTTGCATCTAAGAGGCAAGGCCACTGTTGCTGGAATATTAAAGATAGTGATTGAAATTAAGACAGCAAATGATTGAAACATTTACTTTGTGATCCTTGAGGAGAACTTTTGAAATCTGTCCAAAGAATAATGAGAAATTATTGACAAGGGAGAGACTAATTAGGTCAGCATTTTATAATTATGTATTATCCCCTCCCCCACCCTACTGCCACTATCCTGGCTGCTGCTGGAGATAGACTTGAGCAAGAGTGGCTTTAGGACACTGGTTACTGGGGTACTGAACAGTAGCTGGAACTGAGGCTGTGACAGTGGATGTGGGAAGATAAATTTGAGATCTAGTTTGGTGGCAGGACTGGTAGAATGTGGTCATTGCTTGCATCAGGGGGATGAAACTAGGCGTCATGCATGAGCACTCTGAGTGGCTACAAACAACAGGTGATTTGGTGGTACTGCTTTTCCCATATGGTAGATACTGGTGGTGTAGAATTGTGGGGGAAACTAAGAGTTTCTGGACACGTTAAAAGTGAGGTACCAGGAGCCATTCAAATGATATAGGGCCCCCAAAATGTTGCCTGGGCTTTATGCATGAACTTAGGGATGTTGGGTATATATGTGGTATGAATATACAAAATTCCCAGAGAATATCAAGAGAAGAGCCTCTAGGCCAAGCCCTTTATCTCCAAAATAGAAAGATCATACATTGTTTGATGGGTATAACCCACCAAACAAAGGTGAAAAACGTGTTTCCCGAGCTATCAGAGGAAATCCTAGTAACTAAGAAGAGAGAGCCTTACAGCACAAGATTAACCATGCTGCTTCAAGATGAAGAAGGATGAAGACTGAGAACCAGTGGATTTAGCAAAACCAGTTACTGGTGACTTTAGAGCAGTTTTTGTTAACTGAAGGAACATAGGGAGCAAAAGCGAATTTTCCCAACTGAATTATCCCCAGGAGCAATGTCTTATGGCTCTATGCCATCACAGTTAAGAGTGTTTCCTAAGAATAGTAAATAGATAAATGTATGTAATCATGGTGTCTGTGTGGTTTTCAATGTGTAAGAAATTCAGGGCATCCATAATTAGCTGTGTACTCTTAGAGAAAGATATGACAATGATGGGAGATCCTCCAGATTCATTTGGGTATGCTGATCAAAACTCTGTCTGAATTCTCTGCCATCACTCATGCATTCTGGGGTCCATGGTTTCCAATGGTAAGCTAGATCCTTAGGGTTGTACTTCAAGATCCCCAATACAGTATCTACATGTGATTACATTAAACCAGAGTTGTAAAGTCACTAGGTGAGGCAGAGTTAAATCTGTATTTTTCTTCAGGAAGAATTAGAATTTCTCGGTACCTCCAAAACACTACATTTCTAACTACCCTTTTCTGTAAGGGTAGTTTTATTACAATTTAAGCCTATTATCACTGTAGAAAATGTTGAATTTGGCTCTTAAACAACTGGGGAGACAGTTTTCTGACCTGAGTAATTTGTGAGTTAATCTGGGCAGAGCTGAATCAGCACTGAATGTTAATGTATTTTCTTTTGAAAACAAAAGCTTACACATTTTTGTACCACAAATTTTCTGTCAAAATTTTTTATTTTAAATGCATCAAAAAATCAGTAAGCCAAAAAGAAGAAAATGATCTCTACTGCTACCATCAGAATTTTGTCAGTAAAAATACATCTATTTACCAAAATAGGGTTTTTTTACATTTTTCCTCCCTCCCCTCCCCTTTAAATGATATAAACTGTTTTTAGGACAGAAACTTTGTTTAATTCTTAACTATACCCTCAGTGCCTTGAACAATGCCTGGCACATGGTAGATGCTTAATTGCCTTTTCCTGTTATATTTTTGCACATGAATGTCTTCTTGAACCATACTTTTAATGTCTACCTAGTCTTCTGTCTTCTTGATGTACTGTAATTTATTTCGTGAGCTTCTGGATATTTATTCTTTGGAATATCCAAGCTTTCTGGATATTTATTCTTGGATATTTATTTCAGATGTTCTTTTCTTTCAGAAACAACATTTTAGGGGCACCTGGGTGGCTCAGTCAGTTAAGCGTCTGCCCTCCATTCAGGTCAGGATCCCAGAGTCCTGGGATCAAGCCCAACATCGGGCTCCCTGCTCAGCAGGGAGTCTGCTTCTCCCTCTCTTTCTGCCCCTCCCCCTGCTTGTGCTCTCTTGTTCTCTCTCTCTCTCTCTCTCTCAAATTAATTAATTAATTAATTAAAAAATAAAAAGAAACAACATTTTTATTTCTTTAGCTAATTCATAGTCTGTAATTATTTTCTGAGAATAGTCCCTTATGTGGACACTTATGCCAAAGGATACCATATAGTTTTGTGTTTTTTTAAGATCATCATTTATAAATCTTTATTGAGTGAAATGATTAGATTTTTGGTTTGATATATTCTTCAAAACCAATCATTTTCTTTCTTAATACTAAACTTATGCCATAATAGTTGTCATTTTTCTCCATGTCTCAAAAACTAGAACTTTCTCCCCCAAATTTTTTAGTTATCTATTTTATTCACTCTTTAAAAAACAGGGTTTTATAACTGATTAATAACTGGACTCTACCTCTGAAATTAATAATACACTGTATGTTAATTAATTGAATTCAAGTAAAATAAAATATTTAAAAATGTAGAGCCTCAAGAAAACAAATTAAACATAATAAAAAAAGCTTTCTTTAAGATTCATTGGACTTAAATTGGTATGTCTCCAGGTGAAAATGAATGTTCAGAGTATTTTAGTGGGTATTGGAGTTATTTTAATCCTCTAACCTTTTATAATAAAATTTATTTTGATTTTTTAAAAAATTTTATGTCACAGGTTACTTACTGATTTTTTTCTTTATCCTTTTCTAAAGTTGGGTTCTTATCTCAGGTGAGGTAGAGTTTAGCATGACATCAATTTCCTTGCCCCTGAGTTCTTGATTTGCCCATGAAATGAAACTTGTGCTTCATCAGACTGTCTTTTAAATTCTTTACTCTGCACATATTATTTTAATTATCTCTGAAGCCATTTTCTGCTTCTGTAATAAATTTTTGCCTCTTGCCTATAGAGGAGACTTTGGAAGTGATAAAAATTGATCTTAAACTTTGAAAGAACAAAATGTATTTCAACCCTGTTATTTTTCATCGTGGCCTGGTAGTTGACATCCAGAACAGGAGACCGGTTAGTTGCTTTGTTTCAGATTCTCGCTGTCATCACCTACCACGTAGAAGCTGTGCTTTTAGACCAGTGACATTCCCTTTTTCCAGAAATGTTCAGGACGTGTGTGATGGTTTTCCAACAAAGATTCCTCATTTCATTCTTAGAAAGGGAACAGCACAGTTGTTTTAAAGATTTTATTTATATGAGAGACAGTGAGAGAGTGAGCGGAAGGGAGAGGAAGAGAAAATCTGAAGCAGACTCCAGGCTCAGCATTGAGCCTGACGTGGGGCTTGATCCCATGACCCTGAGATCATGACCTGAGCCTTGGACACTTAACCTCCTGAGCCACCCAGGTGCCCCAACAGCACAGTTGTTTTAAATGTAAATGGTCTTTTTCTGTTATCATTGTTTGTAGTTATCTTTACCAGTTTAACATAGAAATGTTTCCTTTAACTATTTTTTAATCAATTTAATTCTGTATTACAAATCAGATGTCTACAATCTGGATAAATTACATGTTTTTTTGAGAAATATTTAACCTGAAAACAATTGGAAGATATGTCTTCCAGTGTGAAGTTCCTCTAGATACTTTATTACTGTGCTGATGAATTATGAAAGGAATTTATCTGTTGACTCAGAGTATTTATGGATAGTGTTTTTCCTGACTGAAACTACAAAAACAATACCTTATTAACCTACCTGACCTCAGAGAGAGAAGACATTTTCTCCATGAAATAAGAATAGGATATTTTTTTCTAATGGAAAGGAAGTAAACCAAGAAAGTGGAATTTGTGGATCTAGTAACCATAACCCAGGACAGGATGGGAAGGGAATTTCCAGGGTCTATGTGAAGAGAAGGCCCAGGGCATCCATTATAAAGCAGGCTTGATGGGCCACCATCCAGTAGTCAGCAAGAGAAGGGAGAGGAGCATTTCATGTAGGGTTATAATTTGCAAAGTCTTAACACTGAATATCGGTTTAAGAAAAAATTGTAATAATCTGTTGGGAAGTTAGAGTTTGGAGAAATGGGGAAAGGGACAGTTTGGGATGAGGGAAGGAAGGTAGGGTTTATTTTTAGAAACTTTTCTGGCCCTCACAAATTACAAGTCCTAACTTTGAGATAGTCTGTGGTTTTGCAGACTTGACGAAGGACATCCCTTGGCATACCACCTCGATGGGCTTCCCACCTCATCCAAGTTAGAGAAAGAAGATTGAATATAGGAAGAAAGCAAGCTTGGATAGTTGATAGTTGATTCTAACTAGGTAAATACTTACTTCTCCACTTTTTATATGAGGCACACATATACCACCATCTGCTCTTTCTGTGCTAAAGTTTCAGGACTAAAAAGGTCTTGTAGAATAAGCCAAGGGCATTGTATTTCCTGTTGATGATAAAATGCAGATTTTTCCACTAAAAGGCAATGACTTCATTTCTAAAGGTTAAATTGAATGGTTATCACAGTATAATTTCAGCTGGTTAAATTTGGGAAATTGAAAGTCATTCAATAAAAGAATAATCTCTGAGCTAGTATAGAATTTTCATTTGATAAAGAAATGGATATTATTTTATTCCCATTAAGCCATATCACATGATTTTATTTCAAGGTAGAAAAGAAATGTCAGTCTGGATATGTACTTAGTAGTACTTTTTTCTTCATTTGAACAAAATATTTCCTCTACATAGCCAATTTGAGGATGGTGTCATGCTTTCCTTTAGCCATTGCCTAAGAATTAATACTTTCTTATACTGCTTTTGGGAAACCAATAAGATTTTTTTCTGTGCTCTTCTAACCTCATGATTTTTCTCATCTAAACTATTTTCTGCTTGAATTTTTAAAATACTTTAATTCATTGAACAGTTAGATAAGGCAGTTTATCTGAAGCATGAAAAGTTCTTCATTTTGAACTTGTAACTCTGAGATACTTACAAATTAGTTGACTAGGAAAAAGGTTTTCTTAAGTTAAAAATTAAAATTTTGCATAAGCTACCTATCTAGGCGAATTTTTTTTTATTTTTAAAAATTTAGGTTTAATTTATAAAACTATATCATTTGTAGTATATAATTCTGTCAGTTTTGACAGAGGTACATTTTGAGAAGCAGTGTATACATGTAATCATCACCATAGTCAGGACAATAGAACTATTGCATCATCCCACAAAATTCTCCATGTCCTTGGAGTTCACCTCTGGCCCTTCCCCCAGTCCTTGGCAGCCACTGATCCATTTTCTGACCTTCTACTCTAACCTTTTGTCACAGTGTTTTAGAAAAGGAATCCTGCCTTTGAGGGCCATCTGTGTTGTTGCCTGTATTGTTTTTACTGCGGAGTAGTGTTCCTTTGTGTGAGGACCACAGCTGGTTTATCCAACCCCCGTTGAGGGAGTTTTAAGCTATTAACAGTTTGGGGTGATTACAGTTGAAGTCCAGGCCATATTCTGGGGTTCCCTAATCTATCTGTGTAATGCGATCCGACTTTTTCCTACTCAGGCTGCTGTTGACCGTCCATCGGAATGCTACTTGGCCCATTTTTCTTCTAAACACAGGTTGTGTCTTCTTATCTCAGCATTGGAAGTCCCTTCTTTTATCATTATTGGACCTTTTGGGAAGAAAATAGATGGTGGACAAGACCGACCAAATACAAATATTACAAACACCTGTCCTTTGCAGGGCTCCTGAGAGCAACAGGCAAAGTTTTTTTCAAATCTGATTGCAGAGAAACTTCTTCTCCTCCATATTTGGGACATGAAGCTCTGACATGCTCTGTGGCTTTCTTCCAATTTGGGAAGTGCTGCTCCTTCTGCCCTTTGGTCTGTCCTTAGCTTGCAAGTTTTGGGAAGGTTTGGGAAGGGAAGCTTTGCTTAGCCATGCCATCCTAACCTAATAACTGGTAAAGGAGGAGAGTCAGAGGAGAAAACCTCTGTTGAGGGTGCCAGAGATTGGAACACCAGCCTCCCAAGCTCAAAGCTGTCGCACAGCCTAGTGCTCCTGCAGATGTCCTCTTGATTCCTGCTCTCGGAAGTGGAGCCCAAAGCACGAAACATTGTTTCTCCTACATTTCCACATGTTGGAGGCCTGAGTGAGGTTCTGTGCCAAGGGGAGTAAATAGTGTGAGAAACTGTAAAACTGTAGACAGCACTTAATGAAAGATTATTGATGGCCTAGTTTCAGCACCTTTTTTTTTCTTGTTTCCTTGTAATGCTTTCAGTCAGAGTGTTTTTCTCTAGGTTCTCTCCTATGTTTACTTCATTCCTGTTAAACTTGCACCTCACTGATGTTTCCGTCCCTAGTTCGCTCATACACACCTCTTCATGAAACATTGACAACCAGCCAGGGAAGGTTGGTTTCAAATTTTTAAGTGCTTTGTGGTAAATATTGGAGCTAGAGGGCATTTTCAAGTGTCTCCCTCCAGGGTCCCATTTATATTCAGAGATTTATATCATATATTAATCTTATTATCATATATATATATATATAATGTAATATATCTCATATATATTATTGGGTTATATATTATATATTAAGAGATCTTGCTGTACAGCTGGTTCCTCACAGAGACTCACAGCCTCGTTCTGTGTTGTTCAAATGTCAATGGGGGCCATAGAGCCCAGGCTGTGGAAAAGAGGAAGAGCGCGGAGTGGTGGATGACTTTTTTGCCTTTCTGATAGAGGATGTACTTCTGATTTGTCTTCCACATAGCTGTGGGGAAAATCCTCCTGGTCTGAGGAGCCCTGAAAAGATCTATTAACTATGGCGATGAGTTGTCACAATACAACTTAAAAAGCGAGTGTGTTTGGGGCCTGTCCTTGGGTATTAGTTCTGATCTCTTCGCTCTTTCCTTCCCTTTGTATCTGGTTTTTTTTTTGTACACAGAGCTTCTGCCACTTCGGCATTAAAATTGGTTGGACCCAAACAGCATGGTGCTCTGGAGGTCTAGCCTGAGGCCGACCAATGGAGAGGATAGTCAGCACTGGCAGGGGAGAAACCTTCTGGCTTCGCTGGAGCCAGCCATGTGGGGACATGGTTGTAGTGCCAGGCAGCCTGGTCAGGTGTGATGGGCCTCTTCCCAGTGCTCAAGTTTCTGGCAGAGCACCCCCCTGGTACCCTAATAAGCTCTGCATGTGTTTGTTTTTAGTTCTTTTTGCTATGATGTTAATCAAAGAGTGATTGTGATGATGAAAACTAATTAGTGAGGTTCATTATTAACAGTTCCCTTTTGAGACTTGCCCGTGATAATCCTGATTAATGGTTAACTAATAGGTTTACTCTGATTCCCATTTCCCTGTGCTGTTTTGTGTATTGTGATGTTTGCTTCTCACCAGTAAACTATGTTTATGCCTACTCTATGGGTATTTTCAGTGGAAAAATCAAAGAATTCACTTTGCTAACATCAAGTACAAACTGACAGCCTAAATCTTGTTCCAGAATTCACAGAACTTTGATTTATATAAGTTCTGCTCTTCTAGGATGCAGAGGACACGTGTGTCTAAGTAGCATGCTGTGGACCTTGGTCCTGTGCGTGCCATGTAAGGATTCTGCTTCCTCTGCCTTTCCCCAGCCCTTCCCCTGCCCTCTTCTGCCCTCAACTGTCCCACTCTTCCAAACTTGGTAATTCATCCTACTAAATTATTTTCAGCATGTGCATACTTACACGTGGTACTTGGTAGGGACAGGTTGCAATCTACCTGCTGAAGGGAATTTTTTATAGGCGTTGACACATGTAGTCTGCATTTGGAAGAGGTTTGGCCTGACAGGCCGGAAGTGAGAACAGAGTAGGAGTGTATAATTAAGGTGCCTTTACGACCTTTTTCTCTCTCTACGGATCATCCTGCCTTTCTTTGGGGTCATTCCAAGCCCTGTTCCACTAAGTGTGAGGTATAGATATTAGCATCCTTTGAAATGAAGTCACCCCAGGCACATTTGTTGCACCATTACTTTCTCAATTTCAAGGTGCATTGAGGAGGCAGAAACATTCCTTAAAGAGATGCCATCCACAATAGCAAGTTAAATGTAGCTAATGCAACCTTAAATTAGCTTCTCTAGGATTACAGGAAAATACTTATGTGTGGTTTGTTTTCGAGCACAGGTAATGTGAAAACTAGCAGTGCAACAAAAAAAGACTTACCTGCTCAGAAGTACAGTTGCTTCTTGATTATTTACACCAGTGGAGGGGAATATTGGTGCAGAAAACCATAGCTAATTTATCTGCTTGGATTCTCAAAGCCTTGAGCCAATGTCATGGGGAAAACTGTGGCAAGTAGATGCCCAGGCCTCACCTACATGAGTCACAGCATAGAAAACCTGAGGATGAGAGTGTCTGCAACTAGATTTCTAGACAGAAATACTGGACACTGAATAGTCTGCCTTGAAATGAGCCTTCTGTGCCTCAAGTCTCAGTGTTGTTAACTCTTTAAATCTGAGGCCTTTAATCTTTAATTTAAAAAAATTCTTTTGGAACTCTAAGGTTATAAAGAAATCTTCGATTTCACTAAATCTCACTAAGTGCTGCTTCAGGATTATCGGAGAATTTCAGGTGTCATCTTAATGTTGTCATTTGAACTTGATCGCCCTACTGTCCTAAAGATGCACCTGGCATCTTCAGTTCTTCAGTGGGGCCTAAACTGCTCTCTATTACACTGTTCCTCATCATCAAGTTTTCTCTTATTTACGTAGTGTTGAAACTTAGAAATGAGTGTCAGAGACTGAAGTGCATGGGCTCTTTGGAAGACAAATCGGTTTAACCATATTCAGTCAGTTTTATGGTCATAACAATCAAAACTCCTAAAATAAATAAATTCCATAGCTAAAGTAGCAGGGACTGATGGGCGGCTCCATCACCTGAGGGAACTTGTCAGTCTGACTTGCCAGTCTTTTCATAGGAGCCACTGAGACAAATTTTAAAGGTTGGAAGGAACATGCCAAGCAGGGGAAGCACTTGAGATGACAAGGAAGACGGACACCATTGTCTGCCTGTGATAGAGTTTGAAAGAGCTGACATGTTCTGGTGCTTATATTCAATTTAATTGACTTGATAAAATTTTTTTATTCTTAAAAATCTATGAACTTGGGTAAAATTTTGTATCTTTGACCTTAGCGGGTGGTTCATAGGCATATCATCTTCAAGCATTTGGAATGATGGGGGAGCTCCATGTCTTATCTTGCAATTTGGCCTCTGGAGGTAAACATCGACAGTTGTGGTAGGCTTTTGAAATTTGTCGTCATGCCTTCAATTGTCATGGTTGGCTTTCACTTCTAATTTTTGTCATAGTCAGTGGCATGTCATATTCTCTTTGCTATCTTCCCATATGTTGTTGTTTCTGGATTAGGACTATTAAATTGTAGATTGAGACTCAGGAAGAGTCAGGAACTTTTTTTTTTTTTTCTTTACATGGCTGATAGTAAGGTGCCTCCATTTCTCCTTGGTTCCCAGTCTGAGAAATTCTCTCTTTTGGTAAATTAAGTAATCATTTAGCAAAATAGGGTGAGAATCTGCTATAACCTTCTCTTTATATTAATACCTGTGAGTATGTGTGCTGTTATTCTTGTAAGCACCTTTTTTTTTTTCCTCCAGATAATTGCATCCATATGACAGTGAGCAAAAGTCATTTTCAGGAAAATATAGATTACTATAGTTTTGAGGGGAAAGGCCCTCTCTTCAGAGACATTAAGTTGCCTCATGATTTCCGATAATCAATTTAATAATTGTTGTTGACTTACTGGTTCAGCTCATGAATAATGTCCCAGATTTAGACTAGTGTGGCAAAAGGATTTTAATCAGGTAGTGCTTTCTTTCCCATGGAGCATTTGTCTTGCTTGACTGTTCTGGACTTCAGCCAACTGCCAGGAAGGCCTTGTCCCACTGTATATGTAGAGTAGAATATGTGTTGCTTAAGTGTTCACCGGAGGAGTTCCCAACTCGCTAAAGCTCATTGTTACCTTACCTTTTTACCAGTGTGCCATTAGAGACGCTGAGAATGGATGACTGTCTCTTCTTTTCTCTGAGAATCTGTTTGAAGGGAAGGATGAATCTCATTACTATAAATACTGTTTTCATCCCAGCCTACCTCACTGCTTCTGAATGAGAGGAGCCCGTCTGGCTGCTGTGAAAGCTCTCAAATACTTGATGGCTTGTTAAATTTTCATTATCTAATGTGCATTAATTTAGATACTGTAGCTCTGTTGCTAGGAGCAGAGTCAGAAAGGAAGCGCTTGGCAGAGTGCAGACTGCTTGTGTCGCAGGAGTCAGGGAAGTATGCAGAGCTCGCTGTCCTCAGAGGGAGTTTACAGTTCTGCTGGCTGAGCTGAAAACCGCGGAAATTTGGATGTGCCGTGACTACTCGCCCAGCACATGCACTGTGATGTTTTGATGCTTGCTTACTCTGTCATCTGTTTCATTACGTTGAAGGCTTTCCTGAAAGGAATTGAAGCTCTCTAGCTGAGAGCTCGGAGGTTCAAAATGTCCGTGGTCTGGTTACCCTTGAGGGTAGAGGGCATGCACTTTGTGTTTTATGTGGGAAAAAAGTTTTAAAGTGCTACTTGGTTTCATGTGTTTTTCTTGTTTCTGTAATTGTTCATGCTGACACGATGGAGGTCCCCACTGAGTATGTCTTACTGTTAAGAGATTTCCCAGGCTGGGAACAGGAACAGTCTGCTCAGGTCCCAGCTCACCCTTGAAGAGCACATAGACCAAGGCTTGCAATGTAGGCACCCAAAGAAGACTGCACTCTTGATGTTCAGAAACAGTGAGCTCTGAATCTACAAAACCCATTGAAGGTTAAAGGTGAACTGGTTAAGGGGCTTTATGTAACACAGCCTGGGAAGCATTTTTTTTTTTTTAATGAAAATTAAAGGTTAAATTAACCTCCATGAAAGGCTGATATAGTCTTCTCCCCCTCGATTTTGTTGAAGGAAGAGAAGCCCTTTTTTGCAACCCACGAGGAATGAAATTTTCATTTCAAAGCACCTTCCTAACTTGTATATTCATGGAGTGCATAGTAAAAGAACAGTGGGAAGCACACAGAATGTTCTGGAAATTTCAGATTAACTCTGTTTCTTCTGTGGAAGTCACATGACTATCTTCCCTATGTCATAGTTTCAGGATTATCTGTTTTTCTGCAGGTATGTGCCAAGCTTTCTATGGTTTGCCAGACTTTTTGCCCTAGTACAGAGAGAGAATCATTTCCTTAGATTTTATTACTTTTTTTCTAACAATTCTTTTCTTTCATCCACCAGGATACCCAAAAAGCAAAGCAGTTTCTGCCCTTCCTTCAACGGGCAGGTCGTTCTGAAGCTGTAGTGGAATATGTCTTCAGCGGTTCTCGTCTCAAGCTGTATTTGCCAAAGGAAACTTGCCTTATCACCTTCTTGCTTGCAGGTAAGTCTTGTGTGTTACATGTTCCAGTAATTTCCTCCCGGAGCTCAGAGGTCATGCCTGGAAGTCACATGCCCTCCAGTGAGACCTCGAACCAGTCTAGGTGGTTTAGTGTCTAATTGAGATGTGAACACAAAATTGCTAGATTTAATCTCTCTGTCACTGCAGACCCAGCACTGGGCCCTCTTTTGCTCCTCATTTCTACCAACCACAGGGCATTAGAGTAGAGCAGCTTGAAAGACAACATGTATGTTTTCACAGCCCGAGTGAAGGGAATTCCAGACAAAGAAAAATACTAATGATGGAATTCTCACAGTCGGTATTTCCCATTTGGGGTAGACCACTGCGCCATGCTAGTCATGGGTAGTCCACCGAGGAGCTGAGACACCCTTCCCTTATGTCTCCCTGGGCAGTGTGATTTGTCTCTTTTATTCTTCTCAGCTGTTATTAGGATCCAGATCCTTTGTGAAACGTCAAACTATGACATTACCTTCCTAGGCTTCTGCATCTGTAGTGTTTCTCTTTTGCACTGAGCTTGACGTGCTGGGGCAAGCCACCCTTTCTTTGCTGACTGAATGCGCATCTCTCTTATCCTGTCTTTTCTAGTAGCTTGATATTTCACAAGCCAGCAAGACTGTATGATCTGTGTTCTTTGAGCAATTTACATTTATGCATTCAAGGAGCAGACTGCTTTATTTCTTCCCGGATTTCTTCCCGGACGGCTGAGAATAAAGTTACTTATTTCCAGTCAGTACTTCACAGAGACTGTAGTCTTTGAGAGAAAGTGTCATTTTACTTCAACACTGCACACCCCACCCCTGTACACACAAACATTCACTCACTCACAAAGGACATGATACTCTGCTGTGTTCTACCATGCACATTGCTTTTTCTGCTGACCCTGCTCCCTCAGCACTTTTTCTGTTGGGATTCTTGAATAGATTTTGCCATGGGGGAAGAGAAATGGAAGACATGCTTGCTGTCCCCTGCCAGATTGCCTCGGCCTCCTTTTCCTAGAAGGCCCTGATAGTTTCTTCTTTGGATGAGGGTCTCCCTCAGGCCCCAGCTAAATGGGCTGTTACGTAAGATAAATCACTCACTGAACACATAGCCGTGATGTTCTCCACTGCGGCTGGGCCACCACTTCTGGCTGAGGCTCTCTCACACTCTGAAGAAATTAACCAACACTGTACAGCTCTGCAGGCTTTCCAAGGGGACTGAGAGGTATGACGTGAAGCTCAGGGGCAGCTGCGGAAAGGAAGAGCCAAACAAATCCATGCCATACTGGGGGGCTGTACTTTGGTGCATCATAGTAAAGTGAGGGGCATTGTGGCAGTGTGTGACAGATACCATCTGTGCCCTTTACTGAAGATTTCCAGAGCAGAGAAGTTTCTCACCAGTGAATTCCTGTGGTTACAGAGTTTAAAGTAACAACCTGTCCTTTGTTCTATATCTGCAAAACAGAAGTATCCTCTGGACTCTGGGAGCTTTATCCCCCAGGTGAGCAAGAGAAAAAGTATCATTCTTTCTGGAAAACTTGGCCACTGGTCTATAGGGGAAAGAAAACATTGAAGGTCTGGCTTCTAAATTCAAAACTACTTGAATAGAACCAGCTCAGAGCTAGACCCATCCTGGCTAGAGTTCTGCAGAACCCTTCTGGTTGTACTTTGTTTCCCATGGAGCATTTGTCTTGCTTGACTGTTCTGGACTTCAGCCAACTGCCAGAAAGGCCTTGTCCCACTGTATATGTAGAGTAGAATATGTGTTGCTTAAGTGTTCACTGGGGCAGTTTCCAACCCGCAGAGGTTCAGACACAACGCAGCCTGGTCACCCATTTCCTGTGTGTACTTGGCATTATTCTAAGCTTAGCGATTCGAAAGATAGCACCCGAGTTAACTTCTATTCTGAAAGATAAATTACCAAAGCAAAATATAAGGTTTTACATTTTTCTCCTGCCATACTATGTGTGGTTATATTCTGCATCTTCTAACTTCTTTAGAAACCTGGCAAGGATACAGGACAGGGAGAAGTTGTAAGAGCACACAGACCTCAGTTTGAATCACAGCTCTACTCTGCACAAGCAGGTGACTTTAAGGAAGTTTTTTACTCTTGAAGCCTTAGCTCAGACATCAGTTAACTGGAAAGTGTGTCTTGCCTCTTAGGATTTTTGTGCGGGTTTAATGAGATGTATAATGGGTTCAGAACAAGGCTGCCATGAAGTAGATTATCCATAAATCTGTTTCCTTCCTCTTCCTCACGATGACTTGGTGAATTCATAGCTAGAGCTCCTTTTTTTTTATATATATATATATATTTTTTATAGACTTTATTGACAGATCACAAGTTAGCAGGGGAGGGGGAGAAGCAGGCTCCCTGCTGAACAGAGAGCCCGACTTGGGGCTCGATCCCAGGACCCTGGGATCATGACCTGAGCCGAAGGCAGAGGCTTTAACCCATTGAGCCACCCAGGTGTCCCGCTAGAGCTCTTCATAACTCTTATGTGCAGTAGTATATTGTGCAGTGTGTTTGCACGTAGCTGAGGCTCTACCATAGAGACTTTGACCTCTCAGTGGAAATAAATCAAGCAAAGTTGCTCTTCTAGCCTCCTCCTAAATGAGCAGAAAGCTCACTGATAGGAAGGCTACTGGCTTTTCCCTTTGAGTTTAGAAGGAGGAACTTTGCTTCCTGTTAAGACATCATCCTAGGTCTCCGGAAGCTCTGGAGGGAAGACAGGCATGTAAGCAGACTGCAGTATTGGGCTCTGGGTGAGAGACTTCTTTATAAGGCACAGAAGTAACACAGAGGAGGGAGTCATCAGTTACTTAAAGGAAAGTCAGGGCTGTCTCCTTGAGGAGCTGTTCCCTGAGCTGCTTTTGAAGGACAAATAGGAGTTGACAATGTTGGGACAGGAGGGGAAAAGGAGATAGATAGGGAAGAACATTCTAAGTAGATGTTAACAGCATGTACAAAGATGTAAAGGTATGATCTGTCTTGGTGTGTCCAGGTAACTGTGCCTCGTTTGGTACTGGTGGAGTATAAGGAGTGAGGGGTTGGTGTGGGAATAAGCTGGAAATGCACACAGGATGTACCGTGGACCCTCAGAGTCACTGAGGGTATTGAGCAAGAGAGCGACATGCTCACACTTGTGTTAAAGTTTATTTTGGTGAATACATTAGAATAAATGAGGCTGGAAGCAGAGAAAGTAGGTACAGAAGCAAGAGGGTGAGATGCCTAAAATCTGGCAGTGAAGAAGAGGAGAGGTTGGAAAAGCATTTAGGAGGAAGGCTTGATGATTCAGGGAATGATTGGATTTTTTGGTCAGAAAAGAGGGTGACATCGAGTGTAGGAGGGTAACTAACTCGCCCAAGGCTTAACTGGGCAGACTAGGATATCCACCAGCAAGGGCAACGCCAAAGTAAGTATACGTTTTAGGAACAGATAATTGGTGGTTGGAGAATTAGGCGGAGAATCCTGCAAGTAATGTTCAGGAAGCCAAGAGAAGAAAGAAGTCCAGGGAGTTGGCAGTGTCAGATTTTACCTAAAATATCATCAGTAAAAACTTAAGAAATAATTTTATACTGTTTATCAAATTAGTAAGTCACAGATGACCTTTGTCAGTGCAGTTTCATCAGAGTTGATTCAGCTAAAGGCAGATTATAGGCGATTAGGGTATAAATGTGGGAAATGAAGAGCAGAATCAAAAATAGAGTGCTTGTCACAAAATTCTAACAGAATGCAAAAGGAATGCATAAAAGTGAAAGCTAAGGGGTCACAGTAACATTCTAAGGATGTCAGCAACTTGAGTACTTTTGTAACTAATTCTTAAGGTTGCAGCAGAATATGGCATTGAGTTGGAAAAGCTCTTCAGTATACCTGTTGTTTTCATAATACCAATTACAGCATGTACAACGCAACAAAATCTTCTTGGCAAATAAGGGTATAAAAAAGATGGAGTGAGAAAGTATCATGGGGAACATGAGAAACACTGGTCTGAATCCTGAAGAGAAGAGACAAAGAAAGGCGTAAGGATTTGATTGGCAGAGCGATGAGCTAAAGGAGACAGTAGGAACAAAATGGCTAGAGAACAGGATGGAGGCACTATCCTTAGAGGAGGGTCTCTTGGTCTCCTGAGATCAGCTACAACGAACACTGAAAGCGAGTGTAGACAGAGACATGGCATTCACATTGTGGGGTGTTTCACCTGGACAGTGACCCTCATGGCACAGCTTGCAGGTGTCTGTGGGGTGTCCTCTACGTCGTGGACAAATGGCATTCTGCTGGAAATGATGTCTCTCTGCAGCCAGGAGGGAGTTTGGGCTGTGATTCTCAAGGGGAAAGTCAAGATAATTGTTCAGCAATCCCGTATGTGCTGCTCTCATTAATCCCAGCCTTTCAGAGAGCCCTCTGGACTTCAAGGTGGGGTGGACACTTTCCATTTTTATGTGGCCTTTTTTGGGCAGACGGCCCCACAGCTTGATAGGGAGTGGCATTTGGCCCGAGCCAGCTGGCCTCTCTGTCACGGTTCCTGCACCCCTGTATGTGGAATGATTGCCTGGTCAGATGGGATAGCAGGTGGGGCTGGGCAAAGTCAGCTGTAGCTGACAGGTCAGTGCCTCCTGAAAGCTCTTGCCCTTTAGTCCTCTGAGCACCTGGCTTAGGTTTGGTCGGTGAGCAGGTGACCTTACAGCATCAGAACAGAGACAGTTGATGGTCCCTCTGCCTGCCTCTGTGGCCTCCTGTGCAGACTTCTTTCAGCCAGAGAGGCCAGCTGGGGCGTGTCCTGAGCTCACAGGGAAGCCAAGATCCCCGGGCTGCCCACATTCATTTGAAAGCATCCTTTTTCCTCATCTAGCATTTAGTGTGCCCCCATGCTTTTTCCTCCCGTTAGAACAAAAACAGTTTACCCCTGGTCTTTATTTTTCACTTATTTTCACATACCACGTGTTTCACATTTTCATTTCTTGTCTAAAGGGATACTGAGGTGCACCTATTTGCGTATCACTTGGCCTTTGGTTCACATTATTTAACAGCACCACGGGGCATGGAGTGTGTGTCCCGGTGCTAGGTATGACCTTCACAGTACATTTCCTTATTATGAATTATCATCTTGGCTCTAGGGTGTCTGGGGTGTGCTAAGGGCATAATCCAGGAGGTAGTTCCGTTGACTGTGCAGAGGCAGGGATCGAATTTGCCTGGGAACTAGCTGCCTGAATTGGAAGAGAATAATAATTTGAGGTTTTAGTGCAAAGTAATCTAAGTAGTCTCGTATCAATTGTTTGATGTCTTCTGCTGAGTCACTGAGCCCACCCCATTTGCATTTCCATGCTCCTCAAGCTAGGACAGCAGTATGTGTGAGAATGAGGAACTGAGGCTGGTTCAGAATGTGCAGGGGGTGGATGTCAGTCTTCTTGGTTGGATCCCACGGTACAAATCACCTAGAAGGCGGCAGCCACCTGGCAGGGGTTTCCCATGTAGATCACAGCAGGTGACTTCTAATTAACCAGTTACCTAGTCATATGAAACAAGACTAGAAAATGAGACTTCCCTTTGCCTGCCCTTTGGCATTTTTTTTTCCAATTTTTTCCTCTCTTTTCTCTCTTTGATTACAACTCCCCTACTGGAGCTGCATTATGACAAGGGATGCAGAGAGAAAAAGGTCCTAGGTATCTAGGGTTTGGTAAATTTTGATGGTGGTTGTGTGCATGATGGGTAAACTAAAGGTTCGGCTGTGTGTCCTTCCACCCAAATGCCTTTGAGGAAAGTATCTCATGTCCTTCTTTGATTTTAACACCTCTTCTCCAGCAAGTCCTAATAGAAATATCAACTGCCTGTTTCAATAGCCCAAAAACTTCTAATGAGAGAGGAGTGGGAAGGTGAACAGGAATATCCTCCCCATCTCTTGGCCCCAGGAATGGTGGATTCTCATTGATTACCAGGGCCTAACCAAATTACACAATTAAAGCCAATGCATGTTTAAGTGAGAAATCCCATTCTGCTATCACGAGGTGCTAATGAATCAGGCAGTTATGTGGTTGTGTTTGCTGGGCTTCTATCCTTAATTAAGCAATTACAGGGTCTGCTGATACTTATGAATTCCTTTCAGATGCTTTAATTGAATTGCAACTTAATGGGTATTTGTAAAGTGGGGTATTCTTTCTCTTGGGACTTGCCAGTTTGATTCCGTCTCCACTACCTACTTGCTTTCAGTTGGGTCCCATTACCAGAAATGGGCAGCTTGACCTGAGACTTTCCTGGAGCAGCTGTAGTCTTCACTTTTAAAGATACCATTGTATGAATTTTATGAATTACCTTCATGTCAGGAGGTCCTGGCGGATCAGTTGTTAGGAAAGCATTAGCACAATAAACAGATTGGGGGAGCCTTTTTTAATGAGGCCAAGATTTTGCAAGTCCACCATAAGAAAAAGTAGTCTTTGATAGGTGGATTGTGGGTGATACGTAAATTAATATGGTAGTTGCTGCTTTCCTGAGTAGCTTTTAGTCGAGTAGTGTAGACAGCCATAAGAAAAACTTGAACAAGGAAAGATAAAAAGGAGTTATGAAAAGTAAAAGCAACATACCATGGGAGTGCAGAAGAAAGAACAATTAATTGGGGAATGGCAAAGACTTCACAAGGGAGGTGGCATTTGAGCATCCAAGATTGGGAACATTTTCTTTTGGCAGGCTAGGTGTGATTCATCTAGGCAGAACAACTTAGCCGGTATCATTAGTTCTCAGGAAGAGTAGCCTCAAAGAAATGGATGCACTCATCAATCATTTTCCTCTCACTCTGCCTTTGTTCGGGCGTGGAAATCTCTGCTCTTCGGCTGCTGAGCGTGTAGTGCCCTGCCTTCTGCTGCTGTTTCTGCACATGGACTGCACTGCCACCCCTGGTCACGTCATGTGGATGAAGTGTAGGCCTGGCCCGATTATCTCCCATCCCTCGATTGTGAATCATTCCCAGAATGAGCCTCGTCATGTTTGTGGGTCATTCAGTGGCATAGCTGTTTAATAATGTATTTCCACTGGACAATCTGCTAGGAATGTAGAAATATCTAAAGTCCAGGCTTCAAGCAAAGTAGTTGTGTCTATTGAGGTAAAGAATGTATAGACAGGAAGAAACAAAATACATTTTAAAGAAGGTAAGAGTAAGAGAAACATGCCTTTAAAACCATGTAAATGGAAACAACTCTGATTTTTATAAAACAATAACAGTATATATTGTGATAACTGTCCAAAAGGCTAAGGCCATCCTTGTTTCTAAGCCAGCAGTATAACATCTGGAGAGTGGTGGGGTTGAGTGCTGGTCCAGCCCAGGACAGGGCAGGCCTGGAGTGTGATCTTCTCTCTGGGGACCACCCTTTTGGGAAGGGAATCTGCAAACCACACAAGGATTAGAGGAGAGTGACCAGGATGGTAAGAGCCCTCAAAATGCCATGACCTGAGGAATAGTAAGTAGTAAGAATCAAAGGAGACTCCCAGGATGTACTGGAGTATTTCATGGTCCAGAGCCAGGGATTTGATCTGCTCAGGAGCCATTTATTTTGTTTTGTTTTGTTTTGTTTTTTTGAGTCAGAGTAATAAATAAAGACGTCAATAAAAATAAGATTTGTTCAGCATGGTTTAATGGCAGTCACAGACCTTGGAGCTAAAACTCTTAAAGACAAATTCTTGCTCTCCTGCTTCCCGATTAATTATTTCCATCAGATGGGCCTGCTCATCTCTGTGTGATGCTGGGACCTGGAGGTGAGGAAGATGTCAAGGCCCGAGTGGGACCTGCAGCTGAAGGGAAGCATGGTGGCAGCCGTGCCGCCTTCAGAGCCCTTCAGACTGCTGGGTGGGGCCCAGCCTCCTGACTGGGGTGCTCAGCCCTTACCATCTTGGTTGGGTTTTCTGTGCCAAGAAAAGAAAGATGTTGGTTTCTCCTCAGCTGTTACTGGACAGGCCCATTCATTCCATCTGGATGGATGGGTCAGAATGAAAAGAATCCTTTCCTCCCAAATCCTTGGACTCCTGCCTTCTCCTTGCTTTTTACTCTTGATGCTTTTGAGGGTTTGGTTTTGGTTTGATTTGGGGGTTTTTCTGTTTTTGTTTTGTTTTGCTTTGTTTTGTTTGTTGAGATGAGGGAAAAAATACTCCTGGTGGGAATCAGGCAGAGCCAGTGAGAGCCAGTGGAGTAGTACAGAAGAGTCAGACCCCAGAGCTTTTCTCCCCGGAAGCCCTCGTCTATTCCTTCTCCTCCATTCCCACTTGACAATTCTTTCTGAGTCTGTTTAAGGTTATTTGGGCTTCCAGGTCATGGGTATGGCAGGTAGGGAATGGGAAGCTTGCAGAAATCTGATCACTGTTCTCTGCTTGTGTGTTTCCAGTACCAGTGCCTGTCTCTGGTTGTGGCCAGATACCTCACTTCTAATTCTATCATGTGGCTTTTCTGGAAAAATCCATTTCAGTGTGGATCTCTCATTGTCATCTTGTCAGCCTGTTGGCATCTATCAACAGCCATTCAGTAGTAGTGGTGGCAAGCAGCAGATCCAGAATCGGGCTACTTACCACTACCCCTGGCCTGTGGGGTGTCCATTTGGCCAGCCTAATAGTGGAAAATGGCAGGACCTGGATGCAGGAGAGGGAGTGTAAATTGTATGGTAATTTGAAATTAAAGGCAAATGCTTTGAAATCTGGTAATGGGCAGCCCCAGGGTGAACAGTGCACACTGCCTATAAGACTTAATCCTGGTTGCTATGGGAACCACCTCTCACATCCCCCTTTCAAACCGAGATATGACTGGGTTTAAAAAAAGAGTTCCTCATCATGAAAAACTATCTTTGCCCCCAAACCCTAGACCATTGCTCCCCTTGGATTCCTTTCAGAAAGTTTTCCTCAGGCTTCCCCAACCTGGTGGGCTGTCTGTGCCAGTCTAAGCCTGGTCCTTTGTATTAAATTTCAGTGAATGGCACTGACATGAGAATTAGAACACACTGGGTGCCCAATATGGGCAGCTGGCCCTGGCACACCTTCCTGCCGCCCCTGAGTGGGCACCACAGGTTTCTACTCAAGGAACTGGATAGAACCAGTGGCCACATGTTGCATGTCCTGATGCCTCCTGCCTGAGGGGCTCTGAGGAAGCCCAAGGATCTGCAATTAAACTCAGTGCTGTGGGATTGGTCCCAGATTCTGATGTAGGGCTGCCAAGCACAGAACTTGTAGGAGGAAAAACAATTCACAGAAGTTCCTTTCCTATCTGGAAAGCGTCTGAGACACAACTGCATTCTCTGTCATATTTTTTCATCAGAGCTTTTCCCCATTTTTTTAAATTACCACATTAATCCAGACTTGGTAAGTTTGGGAGTTTTTTTATTGCTGCTTTTGTTGTTTGTTTGTTAACCACCCTTTGCCTATGATAAAATAAACGAGGTCTGCATCTCTCATAAGTGGCTTTTGATTTTTGGACGTAAGGCTCCCTTTAAGGTTGGCTTCTAGACTTCCAAGTGGGCTTTGGAGAAAATTTGTCTAAGCTTTGTGGATTCTCTGTAGTTTTTCCTTATTATACTTGTGCTTTACAATAGTAGTCCTGAATAAACCCTAGTAACTCCCATGCTTACCTTCAGTGTATGTAGGAAGTTATTTAAATTGGCTACTTAGTCTACAACGGGTGGAGAAGTTCCCATTTCCCTGCCCTGGTGTGCCTCCTTTTCCTGAGCTTGTACATCTGCTAGTGATTTTTCTAGGGTTAATTTGGGTGTTTTTATTTTTAAATTGAAACATGGTGTCTGTCTCTTCTCTGTGTGTGTTTTGGATGCAGCCCCTGTGCTAGGCATGCGGTTATTAACTCCACTGATATACCAGTTCGCTCATTAGCATTTGCATTTTAAATTACAAGCTAGAGCAGACGACATTTATGCTATATTTGTACCATTGCCTTCTTCATGAATGATGTCGTATGTGCAGGGAATTCAGAAATAACTCCTCTAGGGCCCTGATATATTTTCGTCTCTCTTTCAGCAAACTGCTGTTTCTTTTCCACTCTTAATTCTCATTGTTTGATGGGGATTTTTTTTTTTTTTTTATTCTGTTCCAAGTTTAGACCTATTTGTGAGTGCTCTGATTGGGAAGTGCTAATGACAACCCAAACCTTTGTATCAAAATAGGCATATTGCGTAGAGTGGCCATCTTTCCCTTTTGCATTGTGTTCCTGGGAGGCAGTGTGCCTTGATTAGAAAGGAGAGAATTTTCTCCTCCACAGTCCAGTTTGTCAGAAGACATGGTAAAGGGTATTTGTTCTTACTTGGATTCATGCTTCCATCCCTCTTTTTTAGAGTTGATTCATCAGTGGGTATCTATTAAAGCTGTCACTGCATGGCGCCTACATGGGGAAGAAAGGGAAACTGCGTGCCTTCAAGGGGCTTATTTTTGACAAGAAGCATTTAGATGGCACTGCAGGACAGCACATACTCTAATACGGGCATGCCCGAGACCGTATGGGAGGTGAGCTGCTTAAGTGAAATTTCAGTCAGTCCTCTTGGGGGAACTGTTACTCTTGCCCAGTGGTGAATTCAGCATCTCGATCACAAGAACCAAACGAAAAATGCCCAGCCATGGATCATGGACCTGGGAGTGGAGCCTTACTCGGCATAGGCGTGCGCAAATTAGCCTCAGCCAGTGCTTTGGATGGTTTCTGACAGCAGATTAGGGGCAGAACTCTGGCAGATAGGTCTGCATTCATGTCATTGTGCTGTTTCTCTGTGATCTGAAATTCTGGGTCTCTTGAGTTCTGTCGCAGGAACCCTTCCATTTGGTGAAGTCTGACTTTTGAAATATCATGAGAAATCCAGGGAAGTCACACTGGAAATCGGGCATTCTGGGCAAGCAAGCAGAAATTCTCCAACTGACACAAACAGTTTTTATTTTCTCCCCTCTCTCCTCCTGCCCCACACCTTCTCACTAAAGACCTTCTCTCATTTAGTCCTTGTTCTGCAAATTAGCTGCTGGAATAACCAAAACATGAGGAGTTGCATTTGAGGCTTATGATCTGAGTACAGATATATTAGTTTAGAACCTGATCCCATTAAGGCATGTCATTGCCCCACATGGCATTTCAGACAATAAAAGAAATTACAGGGTTAATAGCATTTTAAACCTACTCTTTGTGTTGACCCATTTCATGCTATGAGAATGGCCTCATAGTAAACACTGCCATGTCGTATTTACTCTTTATTCCCTTAGCAGTTAGGTCTTACCTATTGGAATGACTGCTGGGAGGTTAGTAACTTTTTTCCAGTGTCAAATTGTACTTCACATCTGATACAGCTCTATATATTTTTCTTTGATTCTGTTCATTCATCTTGTAATAATTTCTTACCTGGAAATCTGCTTGATTCAGTGTTTTCCAAGAAACCCACACGAAGCACTACAGACATTGGCGTCAGATCTCCACATGGGCTCTGCCACCTTGTGAGGGGCCCATAGTCCTGTGAGGGGTTCTTCCACAAAACCTATAAGAGTTCAGGGATGATTCTCCTTCACAGCTTTACATTAGTTCCTTTTCCAAAAACAAAAGCACTCATGAAGTTCTTTCGCAAAGGTCACGAATAAGACGAAACTGACAAAGAATTCTTACCTACCCTGTATCCCTTTTCTTCCGTGGAGATTGTCCCTTTTTGGCACACTTCTTATTGCTGTGCACCTGAGTGGTTTCTGTGAGCTCCCAGCTCCAGATCCATGGGCCTTTGAGCTTCAGTGTTTTCTTTTAGTCTTTGTGCCTTTTACCTGGCGAAACTGTTTTCCATGAACTAAGCTGTGCCTACCAAGGTGTACACAGATCGCATGGGGAAGTGCCTGGATCCCTGGAGCCTGGGAGTGCTGAGACTGGAGTCACCTGCGCCGTCCAGTGAAGGTGCATTTGGTTGTACGGTGGCAGGCATCTAGCGGGCATTCAGAGTGGTTATTCGGTAGCATCTGTAAATGCCGCCTAACAATGCTGGTGGAAGTGGTTGAGACAGACGGCTCACTAAAGAGCCGAGAAATCCCACAGCCTGTCTTTCGTGCCTTCATTGCTTGTGTTATCCAGGTGAAGGGCTGATTGCTGCTAGTCACTCCCCCTCCCACGAAGCTGGGGCTCCAGAGAGGAGGGCTGGGGCTGCCTGCATTCCCCCAGCTGCCCCGCCATCCAGCCCTCTCGCACTTCTTGGCACCTGCCTCTACTATGTCATCGGTTTCTGACAGAAACCTTGAATTAAGTGGGTTAGGAATAAACTGCTTGAATGCGTTTGTGCAAGATAGCTTCTCTCACCAGCTATCTGAAGTGCTTTTTGAAATACACGGGAGCCCTTTGTAAGCTGCTTTATAAGCTGTGAAGTCCATTGTTGCTGCTCTCTGCAGCCAGAGTGTCTCTAACCTAAGGAATGTCGACTTGGATCCGGTCCAGGGCTTGGTATTGGAAACTTGCGTAAGCAGCAAAGCCGCCCACCAGAGTCACTAGCAGCTGTTGCAGGTTGGAGGATTTGCAGAAATTGAGATTGCTGTTCCCAGATATTGGCACTTGCCTGGTGATGAATGACCGAGTCTGTGCGAGGGGCTCTGTATGCTTTCCTTCCTTCGGACTTTCTTCTCAGCCATCCATTGTGGCGCCTGCTCAATGGCCCCTTTGTGGAGGAAGGCGGCTGAATACAGGGCTGAGTGGCCCGCCTCTGCCACCATCCCCTCCCTCAGTTGGCCTCAACTGAGACATTAATAATAGCTCTTTGATCCCCTCAACTTGTTCTGGGGGCAGGAATTTCATGGCACCATAGCACAGATGCCAGGGGCTAAGCATCTAACCTCCAGAGGGTAGAGAATGAACTTCACCTAAAAGAGAGTGATGTAAACTTTGTTTTGATTACTCTGGTGTCCTTTTGTCTTCACCTGCCTATCTGCACTAGCAGAGCCAGGGAGGTAAGACTGAAGACCAGAAAAAGTTTATTATGATAAAGTCATAATGGCTAGCGTGTTTATTTCTGATATGATTGCCCCAGAGTGAAATTTCAGAGGGTGATGCCACTTCATCTAATTTCTTCTTATCACATGTACTTATGCATATTCATGTATGCATATGCCGAAACCAACGTTAGAATGTCATCTTCCTGCAGATTAAACTGCAGAAAAACCCACACTAGAGGCCTCTGTAAGACACTTCCGCCTTCCCGACTTCTACTCACTCGCTCGTGTCAACTTTTTCTTCTCTTTGTAGCATTTGCCATTATCTGGAATTACCTGGTGTATTCATTTGCTCTTTTGTTGACTCATTGCATCACCAGAATGCAGGATACTTGCGGGCAAGGACCTTGTCTGTCTTCCAGCTGCTGAAACCCTGTAACAGCCTCTAACACATCACCTGACCCAGAGTTCACGCTCAGTGGACAGTTCTTGGGTGAATGAATGAAAGAACACTGAAGTTTCTGGGCTAACACTCAATTGGCTTATTTTAAAATTCGGAAAGCAAAATAACTCTGTTCCCATAGAAAATAAGTGCTAGAGCCACAACAGCCCTAAAATAGCAAACAACACCAAACTGGGTATCTGTCCAGAGAACTGGATTAAGACTTAGAACTGTCCCCAAAGTCACTTAGCTTTCAATAAGTCACATAGCTTCTCTGGGCCTTGGGTGTTTTCACTGGGTTGAGGGAGTGGATTTGGTTTCTCTAGGGTTCACTGTAGGTCTGAATCTCAAATAATAATAGGTTTAACTTAATAGATATTTATGCTGTGGTTTAACTCATTTAATTCTTACCACAGCCCTTTTAGGTGGATATCATTACAGTCCCGATTTCACAAATGAAAAAACTGAGGCTTAGAAGGTAATTAACTTGCTAAATAAATAGTGCACACGTTCTTGATTCTACTGTGTGTGCTGTCATTTAGAGTGCAGTGCCCAAGTTGACATTGAACTTGCTCTTCCCCTATTCTTAGCCTCTTCTCTTTCTCCAGTCTTCCCTCCTTTTGTTGCATCTGCCTATTTTCTCTTGTTGGCCAGGAATCAATCCCTCGGGGATGACTCAAAGAAGGTTAAGGGGATGTCGGTCGTGACCCTCTTTAGGAAATGTAATAATGGAGGCATGAGATTTTAGTTGTTTTGGAATTTGAATTTGTTTTTTGGCCCTCCAGAGGACACCGATGGGAACACAACTAAGATAAGAGCATGGCTGGGCCGTGGGATTGTGGAGGGACAGGCAGGTCAGACCTGTGGGATGGGTTTATGAGCTGGGGCATGTACAGACAAATTAAACTTTAGCCCTGAGTAAGCAAAGTCCTAAGCCAGTTATTACTGCTCTGGCACTTCTAATGGGTCCTGTGCAACCCTTATAAATTATTCAGCTGCTTTACTAATAAAGTCTAGTCCTGGTGATACTTAAGCATAGCTTAGAACAGGTTAGAGGGACAGAATATGTGCTGACCATCGAGGCGCCCACCTTTCTAATTTGAAGATGAAAAGGTTGAACTGACTACCTTGAGTAGCAGAGTTTTGAGAGCTAATACATGAAACTGGGGTTGAAATGTTAACCTTGTAGACTAACAAAGGGCTTTCCTTGGTTGAAATGCCCGCTAAGTTTCCCTGGACCGATCTGCTGCACCTTTCACAATGTCATGATTACAGTGATTAAGTGCCCCAGGATATCCAATGTTTAAGCCTCAGGAGTTGTTGGGATTTCTTAAAAAATAATTCCTATAACTTAATTTTGGTAGTTTCAAATTTATAGAAAAATTAGTAGCACAAAGATCTTCCATTTACCTTTATTGAATTAACCTGTTGCCTCATTTGCTATCAGTGTATTTTTAGAATCAGGAGATTGTTGCCAGGTTGCTTCCTATCTGTAAAATAATTTCTTCCATTCCGTACAGGATATACTTAAAAAAAAAAAAAAAGTTTGTGTCATCACCTTACTTGCTCCCTGGCAACAAACATGATGTTGCCCCAGTTTGGAAGGTGGGCTGTGGCGGCCATACATCCTGGCTATGCCATTTGCTTTCAGGTGTTGTGTTTAAAGGTCAGGCCTAGTGTCAGGCCAGTGGATATTTGTGGTCCAAAAGATACCCTTATAACAACTTTGGGGCCCTGTGAGGCTCCGCTGCTTCCAGGGGCAAGAGAGTTGGTGAGGTACTTCTAGCCCCGTCTGGAAGCTACTGGGAGTGAGCACGCCCCGTTTCTTTGCGTGCTTATTGTCTTGAGTTTTGCATGCTGCCCCTAGAAACGGTAGGGGCTTGATAATCTCACTGCCTTTGAAATTTCAGTAAATAATGGATCAGATTAAAGCAAAATGATTCATCCACATATACCTACTCCAAGTATGTTGGGGTTCTGTGTTTTAAGGTGCGCTGCAGATATCCATGATTTCTTGATGAAGTCTGCATTTCTGTGAGTTGTAAGCTGCTGCAAGCTGCAGAACACCACGGAAAGGAATCTCAAGACTGATGCTTCCCAACATGCCAGCTAAAAAGCATGACAACCTCTATTCAGGGACCCTGACTGCTTGTCTTGTGTTTCATGGCACAGAATTTTAAAAGTCTCTTTTCTCTTTGCTTTCAATTTGCACATTCTTATTCTTATTATCATAAATGCTCTTTTGCATCCACTCCCTGTCTTAGGTCTTCCTGAATTTTCACTGAAATGAAAACTATGTTGGTATGTGTACTTGTTCTAATTACTTGTGTCTCTTTCAACATCATTGGGCTCTTTTTTTTTTTTTTCCATTCATTGGTGAATGGCCTTGATTTTATAACAGCAAGAAGTGTCACAATAATGAAACTGGCATTATTAGCATTTATACATCTTAGTCAAGCATTTTGCCCCCACTGCTTTCCATGATCCTATAGGGGACTTCGACGGGATCACTACCTTTCAGTACAGCAGGAGATTACTGGGCTTAGTAGAGTTGAGATAGGAAGCCTAATTATATGGGAATAAAGTAAGTGAAAGGTGAGTTTGAAAGACTTTAAAGGAAAGTGGGTAATAAAAAGTTCATCGGCCAAAGAATTAGAAGACCTGTTCTCATCCAGACTTTACTGCTTACTGTATGTAACAAGGTTCACACAGGTGTCTGCCCCCTCTTCTCTAACTTCCATTGGCCTGTACTTTTATGGGTTCTACCCCATTATTGTTAACTCCAGGATATGGTCCTAGCTTGTGGCCTAGGAGTCTGTTAAATGGCAGCTAACTTTCTTTCAAGCCCTAAAAAGCCATACTCTTGTGAGCCCTTCCCCTTACTCTTACATTTTGTGTTTGAAATCAAGTCACTGACCAGTAAATTGAGTTGGTAAAGTTTTCAACTTGACATAAATGTGATCTGTGCAAGTAGGAGATGACAACTTCAAAGACAGTGAGCGTCTTCTCTCAGTTCATCAGATAAATACTCTAATTGGTTGACGGACCTCAGTTTTAAAGTATCCTGTGCTCAAATGTGAGCTAGCCAAAGGCTAATGCTAGCGCCATCGATCCAGTTCTAAGAAGAGCAATTAGGACCCTAATGAGATAAGGACCGAGGACTTATGGGACAGCACCAGAGAGAAGTCTTGCTGCTGTGTTGAACTGTCTTACCTGCTTCTCTGGAGGCAGCCTGCTTGTTTGGGATGCACCTTTTGCTCACGTGTCTCCCATGTGTTCATGTAGGATCTGGGCCCTTTAATGGCCCAGCTGTCTAACATTTCCTAGTTCTCTTCTTGGTGGAATTATAGATTTGTTATGCTAAGCATTGGCTTTATCTGGAATTTGTTTTTCTTCTTCACCTGCCCAGTTTTTTTTTAAAGCTACAGATGTAAACACACAAGCTGAGAAACACTTAAGCTTAAAATTCTGTTAGAATGCTAGTTCGCCCACTTCACACATGAGGTATATTAAGGGTTCACCTTTAGCAACTACCCAATTAGTAATTGCCAATACTGCTTATATACAGTGTGGGATTGTTAACAGTTGCTATGAGAACCTTAACTTTTGCATTCCCTGACTCATTTTACATGAACAATGCAAATGTGAAGAGATGGGGGGGTGATGATATGACATGGAGCTGGCATATAAATGAAGCGCTTCTTTCTTAAATCACTTTGAATGGTAAGTTCTCAGTGATCATTCAGTTCTTCCACCTCCTGCTCTTATGGAAGTTTGTTTTCCCTAAATCTTTAAGAAGGATGCTCAAAAAGTTTGACCTTTATTTGCATTGAGCTTCAAAGCAGTTCAGGTTCAGTACTTAGCAGGAAGATTGCCTTTAATGAGCCACGTTTAGAGGAGGTGGATCTTAATCTCTTAACGTTTGGAAGGAGATGAGATGCGCCTATGCAGTGAAGAAAGTAAGTTTGCAGCCTTAGCTGTTAACATTCGAAACTGAATCACTCTCCCAGCAGCATTTAAGAACAATAGCAACAAAAAAATTGCACGGGTTTCTTTTTGTTGTTGTTTTGTTTTGCGGGGGCAAAAAAGCATCTCATCTATGGCATGTGCCTGTGTTGGAATCTTGAGTTTAAAGGAAAAAGAAAAACAAACAGAAAAACACTCAAGTAGCTCAGAAGTCCTCTTTCCTTGTTTTGGACTTGATCTGAGAAAGAAATTCCGCTTCCAAACCAGGCTCCTTCCCCTTCTTTCCAGCTCCCTCCCCTCCTCAGGGTGAAGTGTGGGTTAGATTCTCTAAAGAAGGAAAAGGTGCTTCCTCAGCCTTTGTCAGCGTTAATTGCCAGCTGTGTTTATTGCTCTATCACTTTGTTTTTTCAATCCCTTGTTATTTGGTGAGCCTGGTTTTATGCTGAATAGATGATAAAGAAGGCTTAGTTCTCCCTCCCCTTCCCTCTCACTCCTCCTCCTCTCCCTGCATTTGAAAGGAGATTGTCACGCTGGCGTGGAAATTCTTGATTTGCTGCTTGGAGCAAGAGCCTGGCCCTGCAATTGTCAGGATGGGCTGTAAACTGGCAGGTTCTGAACCACTTGTTGCTGTGCACTGTATTGTGTCCTCAGAGTCACAGAATGGCTCCCTGGCATTTCCAGCTGTGGCTTGAAAACTCATCACCCCCAGTGAGTTCTAGTACCATACGCTTCGCAAACCTGTTCAGTAGGTCTGGAGCAGGGCCAGGGGTGTATGTGACAAGGTTTCAGGTGATGTCATTGCTGCTAATTTGCATACCACTCTTAAATGGAAATGGTCTAGTCTGTCTTCCTGTTCTGGAGATTTGAAATATCCATTGCACACACCAAGCCTTAATGGCCAAGAGAACAGATTTTGGAGCCAGTCCCCTTCTAGTCTGAGTATAGGCTCCCCGCTGGCTAGATATTGAAACTCTCTTTCCTCATTTAAAAAGGTGAGGATGAAAGGGTGTGACTGGGTGATCAGCAAATTGATCGTGTGAGGTGCTTCTTATCCAGTGACCAGCAAAACCCTAAATGGCCATTTTGACCCATACTTAATGCATGATTTGAATTCTGTTCACAGGAATGCCATCAGGGGAGGCCCCATCCTTCTGATATTTTAGGACAGTGCTGTATTTGAACCAGTGCACTGCTTAGCTTTCTCTCTTAACTGTGAACCTGCAGCTGTGGTCTTACAGTTACGTTCCCCCTCTCTTGCTCACGTTAGCCCTTGCTTGTTAAGAAGTGATGGGCCCCCAGCACAGCATCATAGGCTGGTCTGTCTTTGCGGCCTCACCTTCTAGAGCTGTAATGGATTCCTGCCTTGATTCCTGTACTCAAATCCTCTGTGTAGAACGGCAGAGTGGGGAAATTAGCCCTCCATGAAGGGTCCCCAGGCGTTGTCTTCAATTGCAATGTTAGTTGCCAATTTAATCTCAGATGTACATGGTTATACACTCTGAAAATAGAGGGATTCTGTGTCTGCAAAGGAATTCTTTCCAGGGAATAAAGCTTACTTGTTTAGGACAGAGTGTGATGGTTAAATGTGGAAGATGAAAATGTGGGACTGAATTGGTTGAAGAGCATGCCCGAGATCATGGGGCCTTTCACACATCCTGGTCCATTCCTTTGTAGTGAGTGTGGGAACCTCAGCAAACCTCAGGTATTCTCTTGTATTATGGGGTGAGGGGGGCCCTACTTTCTCTAGGAGAAGATGCTTTCATTCTTACTTGGATTTACTTGGCTTTGCGTTTGGAAAATCCACATTTGCCACACTGAAGTGTAGCTAGCTTCTATTCATCCTCCACTTCTCTGCTGCTCATTTTTCCCAGAGAACTTTCCTGGCTCCTGGACTAGAGTGAGCCCTTCCCTCGCATTATTCCCTTCTGCTCTGTTATATTTCTTATGTAAGTCCTCTGCAGTAGATGCTACGCTCCCTGAGTCTTTGTGTTGCTTGTCTCTATTGTGCCCCCAGTGCTTATTTAACTGCTTATTTAACACAGTCCCCGGCACATAGTAGGCACTCAGTAAATCTGTGTTGAGTAAGTGGAAACTTCATCTACTTCTGGAGCCATGCATTCTTCAGTGGAAAATGGGAAGCAATAAAGTGATGCATAGCCTTACATACAAGTTTGTCATGTAGCAGCTCTGACCTTCATTTCTCTTGGATATCATTTCCAAGATGCTCCCAGATTTTTGTTCTGTAGGTGTATTTGTGGCACCAACATGCATCTGTAAGATTCTCCTGAGATTATATTCTGCCTCCAGGAACCAGGACTGTATGTAAGTAGAGATCATCACTGATTTCCAAAGAGCAGGCATCAGCCACAGAGGGTGCAAATTGATGGAACAAGCTCAGGGAACAGGAGAAAGCAAACTTCACTTAGAAACTATTAGCTCTAGGCTAAAAATTAAGAACTCTTAGCTTTCCTGTATTTTTCAGACCCCATAGCCTTTGCAGCCTCTGGAGATTCCTGAGCAGATCCATCAGGCACGGAGGAAAACAGCTATGTTAGATTTTATGGCCGTTCGCTTTAGCTTTCCATGTTACTCTTTTTTTGACATGACGGTCTACAACAATCCAGGTTTTTTCTGAAGTTGCTTATCAAAATTGAAAGTGTCAGATACCCAATGTTTTAAGGCCAGTAATTAATTAGAACATTTTTTGTTTATGTAGATGCCTGTAAGACATCTTTATCAATATAATCTTGACCTTTTTTTCCTAGTACAGGTGATTATAATGCAAGTAAGAAGATTGTACAGTTAGAAGAAAGCATCTGTGAGAAAAGTGATTGACTCACTCCAGAGTTTCCCCTCCCTCCACCACCACTGAGGTCTGCTGATAATAGCAGAGGGCCGTGTGCTAGAATGTTCTTTTCCCTCTGGTTGAACTTTTCCTCCCTCCAACTTTACCACCCACACACACTTCTCATTCAGAGATTCCCCTTCCAATCTCTTGTAGTTCAATCCCATTTCCTCTTCATTTATTCCAATGACTCTTCTTTTTCCTGCCCCTAATCTTTTTTTTTTCTTTCCCTCTTCCCCCTAGAAATACACCTTTCTTCTGCTTGGCTTCTGAACCAGTCTCAGGACCTATGTTCAGTGCTTTTACAGGGATTGCTCATTTAATCTCTCTTAACTTTCTCAATCTGCCCTTTATTTAATTTACTGTTGCAATGATAGTTTGGGGGATAGTAAAGGAAATCAAGGAAAAGTTTTAAATGCTTTGAATCAAATGAAATTTTTTTTCCTCTTACCATCAGTGAATCCTTTTCACTTAGATTTGAAGCTATTGGAAAGCAAGTCTTGTTAATTTTCATTTATTCAGAGGCTGCTTATCCAATTTGGCAATTATCACTTCCTTCTCTGTGCTCTCCTGCTGCTCCTCTTATCTTAGCCTTTTTACTGTTCCTCCTCCACCGTAGGGAAGGAGAGGGGAAAAGAAAGAAAAGAAAATTTAAACAGTAAATGTTGTTCCTTATTTTTAATTAGATTATTCTGAGGCAATATGTAAAAATTGACAACAGTTAGGTTTAGGAAATTGGATTGGCTCTCAAATTTACTGTCTTATAAAAGTCCTCTTGGTTTTGTGGCCAAAGATGGATTGAGTGATTGATGGAGACAAGGAGATACAGGGGGCAACTGCACAAGTTCCTCTCAATGGAATGAATCTGGCAGAGCCTGTCTCCCTCCCTCCCTTCCTTCCTACTCTCCCTCCCTCCCTTCCCTCCCTCCCTCTGACAGGTATTTAGTGAATGTACACTGTGTTCCAGGGACACAGCAGTATACAGGACAAAAACCCACCTTCATGGAGCCGACGGTGGGTTTTTGTATGGCGTTGCAGTACTGAGGTTTTGATTTGTGGAAATAGTATGTTGATTCCCCCCACGATGTAGCACATGGACCTCCTGAGAACAGGAGCCTTTGTTATTAGTACTCAAGTAAGAGTACTTTCCTTCATTGCTGCTGGATTTCTTCTATGTGATTAAACAGTGGCTCTGCTGCACTCTTCAAGCAAGGGATTGCGTGAGACCCTGGGGAGATTCATTTCATCCTCTAATCTCTTATGTCTTCAGTTCTGTCTCTGTTCCCCCGGAAGCTCAGTCTCCATCCATGTGACCACTCTCCAAGAGCGCTGTGTTTGTGTTGGCAGAAGTTAGGATCTGGATAGCAATACTTCTTATGGATTAATTGCCAAAGTAATTATATTGTAAAATAATACGCATGATTGATACTTAATATATCCCTCTCTAGGGAGCTGGAGAGCTGCATTGATTTGGAGAGAAGAGCCAGTTGCTTGTTGAGGAGCAGAGCTTTGTGTGAAAAGCCAAATTAATGGCCTGGACTTAAAAGCAGAAGCAGATGCTGGGAGGTGGTTAGAGGTTAACCACCTTCCTCGTAAAGGGTGTTGCACAGGAAGGAGCCCACCGGTTACGCTCAAGAAATGTAAATCTCTTGGAGGAGCTGGCTGGCAGGTGAGAGAAGAGGTAGCAAGCCCCCTCACCGAGAACCAGCATCTGTGGTGTCTGCAGTGGAGTTGCCTGATTGAGAATCTCCTCCCCAGCCCTCCTGCCACCACAACTCGTGCTGGTTTGAAGGATACTGGCTCTGGAGCAGCAGCTCTGTAAAGTCTCTTTTCTTTCTTGCTGGAAAGAGCACATGCAGCCTCTCTCCGTGTGGGCGACGTCCACATAACGAGAGTGCCTTCTTTATTTTGGGCCCATGAGCTTGCGTAACGTGCCTATTTAACACCCTCCTAAAAGTGCTTTTCAGCACATGAGCAAGTAAGGAAACCCACTAAATCCTGCCTCTTCTGGGCCCGATGGGCTGTTTAAGGTTGTTCTTGCTGCCGTATATTTATGGACAGGGGCTGGAGTTATGACATTTATCTCTGTGGGTTAGGGCTCTGATCTATATCTGCCTGCAGCTCAGAGCTGCGCCTCACCTTGAGAGCGAGCTGTGCGAGTACACCCAGAGCTCATCCCGCACAGGCCCTGGGGCAGTCAGTGTGGGCACCGACTTCACCCCTGCCGGGGTCAGGGCAGCACATGATCACACTGACAGGGGCGACTTTGGTGAAAAATGATCTAGGATTTAAGAACAGGAGAGAGGAAAACACAGCTCCTATTAAATTCTCCTCAGGGTGTCATGTTTTGACCTGCTCCCTGGCATGTTCTCCCTTCTCTTTGCTTTAAAACTTAAAGATTCATGTCTAAAAGAAAAGTTTGAGTGATTTATTTTTCTTTCTGTTTTTTGTTTTAAGGAAATGCATGATAACTACCGAATATGCGGAAATAGTCAGAAACGTTAAAAATGAATAATCACTTACACCTCTGCCGTCCAATCTCCAGCTCTCTTGAGTGTGAGTGATCTCCCTGCTGTGTACTCAGCCTGTTCCCTGCCAGCTCTGAGAGCCAGGAGAGACATAGTTCGATCCACGAATCTGATGCAAAGGACCTTAGGAACTTGGATTAACTTGTCTCTGCCCTGAAAATACAGGACTGGTAAATTTAAAGGAGATTAAGAACAGAAAACTGAGTGGAGAGAGAGCTGGATAGAAGACAGGCCGTGTCCTGTTGTTTTATTGTCATTGGTCCTGGCCCCTGGCATTTGTGGTCAAGCAGAAACTTGGGGCTCCTCATGAACTTCCGAGACGCAGCTTTTTAAGGACCAAGAGCCACCCCATTTCTCGGATGTATTATCAGGGATCCTTAGTGTATAGAATCAATTTATCCAAATCTCCCTTCCCGGATAGCATCCCAGTTTCTTGTGGGATCCTGCTTCTGTTCTCATGAGCCTCCTAGACTACCTTCCACGTACCAGAGAGACCTTTCAAAAATGTGCACCCGCTCATGTCATTCCCCTGCTTGGTTCTCAGTAGTTTCTTTGTCTTCCAAAAAGGCATTTATGGCCCTCTGTGATCTGAGCCCTCTTGGTCTTTGGAGCTTTGCCACCATCCATCCCCTCCAGGCCTCTTCCTGAGCAGAGGTACCTGAAGTGTCCAGAAGAGCTGTGTGAGCCTCGGAGGCTGTACACATTTTGCTTACTCGGGTCAGCATCTGGCCCCTTCTCTCCTTCCATCATCACCCCTTCACCCTCAGGAGTCTGGCTCACGTATATGCCCTCAGAGAAAGCTCAGTGCACATGTCTGTGTGTCCTTGCTCATCTCTTCTGTATGCCATGTGTCCAGCCCTTAGCCCAGTGCCTGGCCCAGAGCAGGGCTGGGGTCCATGTGTGCTGTGTGAAGGGAGCGGTGCATGCTTCTCATCTGGCAGTCACCTGCCAGGTCTTTGCTACCTTCTCCTCCCTCCCAGACTGTGTGTGCTCCCCGAAATCCAGAGCCCAGGCACCCCACTTGTTTCAGTTCCTCCGCTGTGTGCAGAAGAACTGTGGAGGAGACATCAGATGGCATCCAAAGGAGTGACAAGTCCATGTTGGCGAGGATAGTAAAGAAGTGAGGCAAGGCTGAGATTACAGGCTGGAAGTTGGTGTGAGGAGAGGTGGTCGGGAAGAATTCTGTGGAAGGCCTAGAGCCTCAACGGAGTCCTGAGACCTGTTGCCTGATCTGCCAATGATTATTGGCCTACTGCTGATTTCCAAGGACAGAAACAAACCACAGTTTAGGACAAACATCTCGTCATCCTAGCCCCAGGCACTAGTGTGATAATGTGGGTGTGCGTGCACATGTGTATGTTTTGCGGTCTTCTCCCTGGCACCCTATCTCATAGCCTCACTTAACTGCATGTCACTCATTGTCAGTCTGTACAGTTTGTTTGTTTACTTTTTCCTCCACTCAAAATATAAGGTCCATGCAGGCAGGGATTCTTTTCTCCTTATTTACCACCGCAGAGGGAAACCTGCCTAGCACCTAGAACATTGCCTAGTTTAGAGTGTGTCTTGAGTCAACAGAGACCATTTCACTAAAAAAGGAAATGCTGTATGGGAGGCCATACAGAAAACTAGCGTTGCCCAGTCTGCTACTCATTGTTCCGTGGCCAAGGGAAGCTGCTAATAATTAAAAGGCATGTTCCTAGAGTTCTATTCCCAACTCCCCAAAAAAGTCAGTCCAAGTACAGTTTTTCTTCAAAGGTCCCTTGCCATGTCATCCCTTCCGCTTCTGAGCAATGAGACTGGAAAGGTGACAGTGTTGGGACCACATCAGCATCGCATTTGGAGGCAGCCGTAATACACTAGTTAGTGTCCTCTGCTGCAGAGGTTTCGGCAGCCTGCCTGGGACTTGTCCTGGTGGAGCCCAGTCTTTGAGGCACTGGTCCCGGGCAGGTGGCAGCCAGTTAAGTGGCCATCTCGCTGTGCATGTGCCTCTGATGAATTATAGCTCATCCCCCCTGTCTTGTTCTTCTGATGCCACAGCTGCCACTGTGTTGATTTAAAATGGACTGAGAATCTGACCCCGTAAATTCTGTTTCTGACCATCGTGTTCCTTGGAGAGCTGTAGCTTCTCTTCCATCTGCTCTGTACCTTTTCAACAGCAACAGGATGGTGGGCTTGTGCTTGCTAGTCTTGGCGTACAGCAGAGGTTGCCCATCTTCTAGGACGGGCTTGCTCAGGATTCTCAGACGAGAGGATCTGTGGTGAGGATGATGGCTGCCGTTAATGGCTGTGGTCAACAGGTGTTGACTGCTTCCTCACTGCCGCAGGGCTCTGTGTGGAAGGCTGGGGGGACATGAGGATCCGTGGTGACCTGTGTGGACCCACAGGCTGGGGTAGAGTCTGTGTGAAGACCAGTCCAGATTCAAGAGTCAGGTCACCTGTGGAAACTTGCTCCCTACCAAATCACGCCGGCCCTCGCTGCACAGGCTTCTTGGATGAAGTGGTTTTCTCCTCTGACGTACTTTAGTAGGCACTTACTAGTCCCCCCTAGTTAGATGTTTAATAAATAGTAGGTTATCTGGTTCAGTCCGTGTACTGACCCTATAGTGCATTTGAACTTTGATCTTGTCTACAGGTGAGGAAACCAACACCCGTTGTCTGTGCGCTTGACACCCTGGAATTAAGCAGGGCCTGTGGGGCGCAGCCATGCGTGGCAGCCCTGAGAGGCAGCATGGGCACTCCCCCAAACTGCTTGGAGTGCTGGGGTTGGCAAGCAAGTCACTGACCGAGTCCTCTAAGACCACAGTTCAGGTTTCTTCCTCACAGAGAGTCAAGCTTCTGCGTGAAGCTACTAGAGGAATAGAACACATCCTTCTAGATGGACTGTTCCATCTCATTTCATCCAGTCTTAGGTGTGCAGGGTGCCTCCTGCTTCTCTGTGGAGCTGTGTCTGCTCCACGGGGAGCGAGGCAGGTGGGCCTGTCCAGCAGCAGCTCTTTCCTCGCGTGGTTCCCCTCAGGTCTGGGCAGAAGGCAGCAGGGGGAAGCAGACGCTGCGGGTCCACATTCTAGAGCCACCAGGCCTGAGTGGCAGACTGGAAGCAGTGACTTCTCAGCCACCTGGCATGTGTCTGCACACACAGAAAGTGGGACCCGAGGTGAGAGTTGAGGGGCCAGGGATGGAGAGAGGGCAGGCGGCACACTGGCATGTTCGCGGATTGCCACTCTTCTTGCACATCTGAGGCAGTGTTAAATCAGCCAATTAATAAAAATGAATATGCCATTGGAAGCTACATTTGTGTGGGGCTTGTTGTTGTTGTTGTTAAATTGGCTAATTTAACATCATCGCGAATGGTAGTGATTGTAATAGCAGCAGCCCACGAGCTTGTGAGAAGGTGGGGGTGATTCCCTCCAGAGCTTTCCCAGGCGCTGCCGTGTGCCCTGCGCCTTTTTTCTGGAAGGCAGTTGGGGGAGCGGGATGTGCACACCAGCTGGCACGGGCAGCATGCTGGCCAGGTCCTCACAGTGCTGGGGAATTGCTTTGGAGGTGTCCCTGGCAGATGACACTGTTGTACCTGCACAGGTAGCTCTTTGTCATTCTCCTACTGGCTCTCCATTTCACTCAAAGGAAAGTCTAGAGTTTTTACTGTGGCCCACAAGTGTGGCCCGTCTGTCCCTCCACAAGGTCTGTATTACCCACATGGGCAGCTCTGCTTGGCGTGTGGTAGATGCTTGGTAAATATTTGTCGAATGAGCAGATTCTGACTGATAGTCACAGTGCTCTGCCGTGATGAGGAGATTGTGCAAGCTGAGCTTGCGGTCATGTTGTGAGTATAGGTTTTCTTTTCTTTTTTTTTTTTTTAAGATTTTATTTATGTATTTAAGAGAGAGCATGACAGGGGAGAAGGTCAGAAGGAGAAGCAGACTCCCCGCGGAGCTGGGAACCTGATGTGGAATTCGATCCCGGAACTCCAGGATCATGACCTGAGCCGAAGGCAGTGGCTTACCCAACTGAACTACCCAGGCATCCTGTGAGTGTAGATTTTCACTTCATCCTCAGAACTTGGCAGATGCCAACCAGTGGAAGAGTCCGTTCATGTTCTGCCTCACTGCCCCCACCCCTTCTCTCCCAGCAGTCTACCCTGTATTTTCATCAGGTGGGGAGGGAAGTAGAGATAGACCTGCTCTTCTAGCTCATTGGCTCTCTGGAGCTGACTGATGGAGAAGGTAGGGCTAACGGTGCCTTTGCTTCTGTCACTTTCCTTTCCCAGTCTCACGTGGCAGTATCTGGGCCAATATCACAGCTACTGGCTGAGACACCCTGTTTTTCTCAACTTTGCAGAATGGATCCTCATCACTGACTCCTAGCCATACTGGAGGCACAGGCTTTCCCTAATACAGACAGTAAGTTTACTGTGTGGGATTGCCCAGATCAGGAGCATGGGTCTTTGTCACTAAATGCCATTAGCAGCTCCACTCCTAGTCATTGCAACAAACAAAAATGTTCCCCACGTACTTTCAAACTCCCTTTGGGAATTGATACAGCTCCTGATTAAGAGCCACTGATCCCTAGTAAAAGAAGAAGGAAAATATCACATCTGTCTAGAAATGGAATGGGGTACAGAAGTTTGGCTGAGTATCATAACTTTTTTTTTAAAGGCCTCAGCTGAGGTTAAATAAAGATGAATTCATAATGAAGTCCAGTCAGCCTGGTTATAGGGCTTATGCCATTCAGGTATGCTCTAAGCCCCAGGGGCATCACTTGCTGAGAAAATAGACTTAAATCTGTATTCACCATGATCCTTCTGTGTTGATCCATGCAGCAAAATGGACCGGGTTGCCATCTAGTCATATCTTCTCTGAGTTATATTTTAGGAGGGAGATTAGGGCCAGACTCTGAGAGCTTTAAGGGATTGTATCAGATGCTGCAGTGTTACAGTGAAATTGGAACCAAGGCTCAACCTCTGAGAGGCTCGATACTAGGCCGCCAGCTGCCCAAGAACATCCTAGGATGGAGCTCAGGGGAATCCCAAGTGGTGACAGGTCTTGGGATGAACTTGGGAGGCCTAGGCAGGTCCTTGTCAGAGGTGCTGCAAACCATAAAGAGTAGACTTCCTTTCTTTCTGCCACGAGAGGCAGTCATTGAATGCATCCCCATCCTTTCGAACCATGTAAAACCCTCACACATGTGGGCCCTCTCCAGGTTTCCCACAGTCAGCATTTTATCCACATAGTTAATTGAATTTGTAGATAATGAGAAATAAATACTTTATCTACTTTGCAGGATTAGGTAATTAAAAGGCATGAAGTTTTAACGTATTACCAAAGTATACTTCTAAAATAATCTTGTTACAGTCCATCAGTGGCAGCTTTTTTTCATATACTAGCTACAAGTGGTGTTTAATGGAGCTATATGATGATGAGGTCTAGATTCAGGTATCTTCATTCTGAGCTGCTTAAAAAGCAAGCTGAAGTAAGAGAATAGAAGAAAACTTGTGATGATAACAAAGCAAATAAAATTAAATTCTTTGATTGCCACTGTAGCAAACACGTGCAAAAAGTACTCATTTTCAAGAAAGGAAAAAAAGCAAAACCTAAAACCAAAACAACCAAAATTTAAATACCACTTTTGCCACGTGAAATTCTCTAATCAGCCTCATTTTCTTCTATTGACATCATCAGCTTCTGTTTGTTCTGATGCTTCATTTTTAGTATCTTTATGGGCTTATGAAAGCAGAAAGATTCCCTGGGTTGGAACAAGCTTCTCTACCATTTCCTGTGGGTCCATTCTCAACCAAAATAAATCAACACAAATGCCAGTGTCTGCTCCCTTGCCAGGCTGCTGAGACCTACTTGGAAGAAAAAGGGTATATCTTATCAAGCTAGGTGAAATCAACAAACAGATTTAACCCAGAACACAATCCTGCAGCTGTACCATCGCCCTTTGGAGACCGCAGGGCATCCGACCCTCACCACGGATAGCTGACCAGCTAGGCAGCACATAACCTGTGAGTTGCAGGAATCTGATCCTATGAGCATAGTAAGATCATTCTGCATAACTTTTAAAAATTAAGAGAGCATAAAGGTAGGATTAACTGCACTGGCATTCTTTATGCCTTTTCTCATTGTTATCAAAAAGAAAAAGTGATTCCAGAGATTCTAACGAAAAGCCAAAGTACTTTTTACATAAAGGAGTATGATGGATTCTCTCACTACTTGAAATTGCTACACTGGAAGGAAGATGAGGAGAGGGAATGAATATAGTCAAATAAATTAAGCCTTGAAACCCAAATAGTGCTGGGTAAGCAAGCTAACTGCAAATCAAACAGAGAAGTGTTTGCTAAAGAGTATGTGATCTTAGTTGAGGCTGAACAAAACCAGACTCTTTGTACATATGTGTATATTTCTCTTGACATGTGCAAAGGGTTGTTGCATTTCTACTCCTGCAGTCCCAGATCTCTTTGGCAAAAAGTATCCACCACCATGAAGAAGAAAACTGCAAAGCAGATTTCTCCAAATGGCAAAGAGTAATCTTTATCAAATGTAGACAGGCCCGTTGGCAAAGAGTAAATGGGCCTTTCCGGCATTTTCTGGCTTTAAGGATCCCCAGATTTCCTGTTTGTTGGTTGTTTTTAATGTTTTATTTCTTAACATTGTTCTGGCTAGCAGATGTCATCCCTGGAACATCAGGTTCTGGTGTGGGTCACAGTGATCAAGCCCACTGTGTTCATCAGGCCCATCCTGTAGGCAGCTTCTGAGAGCCTGTATGGAGCAAGTACTGAAAACTGTTCAGCTTCTCGTTTTACAGAGGAGGAAACAGGCACAAAGAAACGGGATGGCATTGTCATGGTCACAAACAGATGTATTTGTAATAAAGCATGGTTTCATCCCATGGACTCTCAACTCTATAGCGTGCATTCTGGCAGAACACATTTCTTAATACACCTTTTTTGAACAGATTGCTCCCAACTCAGAGCCAAAGCTACTTTAAAGCATCAGTTCAGATGATATTGTAATCTCTTGGAGTCTCTAGAAAACTTTGGAGTGAAGCATATTTTTCTTCTTAGAACCTGCAGTGAAATCAACAATTACTTTATATCTTATTCTGATGATTGCATTCTATTTGATCTATTTTTCTCTAAGTTGTTCAACAGCCTTAGGCCAAAATCATTACATTCTGACCTGAACAAGGAGATTGGGGCAGCTGGGTTTGAAACTGTGAAATGCAGAGCATGAATAGGGTGCAGCCAGTCGTCATCTTGGAAGGAGTGTTGACAGCAAGTGAGGGAGTACTGGGAAGGAAGACTGTGGTTGCATATTTCTCACTGGGGGGCCATGGTGGCATCTTGGGTGGACTAGTTCCCCCTTGTCTGGACTTCCCATGAATTGCAGGGTGTTGAGCATCTTAGCTTCCCCTCAGAAACACCATGGCACCCTCTTTCATCAGGAACACTGAGCACGTCGGTAGACCATTCCCACAGTTTTCCGAGTGCTCCCAGAGGATGTCGTGCAGAGAGATCTGTTGTTTGGTACCAGCAATGGAGAAGGCGAAAGGTAGAAACCGAGGGAACACTGAAAACTTCTCCTGGTTCAGGGGCCGACAGTATCTTTTTCAGCTGGAGCAATGTGTACTGACAGTGGCGTCCAGAAAGCTCGCTGCTGTGGTGCCCTGATGTATTGTGCACAAGATAGTGGCAGGCATGGGAGTGATGAAAAAATTTTTGCTGAAATCACAATGGAAAAAATCAGTAAGGAAGGTAATTTCTGTTTTCATGTAACTATCACTTGTTGCTATCTGTGCTGTAGCTTTCCGGGAGCATGAATAACAGCAGCTTGATTTACTCTCTTCCTGAATTCCCAGCTGTTGTCTGTTCTTCATGCTTCACAAACCTCAGTCAGAAACAAGTCCTGGCATCTAAGAGATGCAGGCCCGCTCTTCCTGTGCCCCCTACCCTCCTGGCTGGTCCTTACTCCTGCCATGCTCACTAGAATGGCAAGTATGCCCAAATTACATTTATCTATACTAAGTTTTTTCGTGGTATCCTTTTATATTAGGTCTGGTTTACTCTGCATTAACTAAATTTCCTAAAAATATTTCCAAGAGGGCCAACAGGTGTCTTTTTGGGGTTATCTAATCTCTAATCACCAATGTGGCCGTTTTTAAGCAGTGGTTAGGGTCATGGTTAAATATGCTAGTATTTATCCAGATGATTATCCTCTAGCAGTATCAGTTTGTGTAATAATACGTACCCTCTAGAGTATTTCCACGTTCTTTGTCTTTATTACAGTGCTGTGAGGCTGGGAGGGCGGTTGTCGCCGTGTAACAAGTGAAAACATGGAGACTCAGAAAAGGTGTTTCTTGGCCAAGGTCACACAGCTTAATTAAGGATGGAACTGGCACTTAATCCTCCACCATTTCCTCCCTCTCCTTTTCGGAGACTGAGGGAGGAGACCAATTTGATTTGTCCTCTTTGGATGTCAGAACAATGTTTCTTTTTTTAAAAGAATATTTTAAGCTTTTCAATTCCGATCTTCCATTGAGACAAGTTCTTTATTCTTCTGCCAACGAATTGTGACCTCCTGTCAATCAAGTATCTCTGTCCCCCTTTAACCCACTCTACTTTTAGTTTTGAAAGTTGTCTGAGTTAACAGACCTGCAGTCCCTATTGCCTGGTATATGTATGTACTGTTGGAAAAAGCCATCTCCGTAAGAGTAGGAAGCTGACAAATCATGGAAGCTGTGGATGAATCCTAAAAATGGCCCCTTTTTACTCTTTCAGCCGCCTTTGAATTTCTCTGCAGAGGTCTTCAAATAGTTCCTACTTGTAATTAAAAAGAAATCCGGTAACATGAAAAGCTGTGTTTACATTGTAGTTATACATGCAGAGTGTTTGCATAGTTATTATCTATTTTGATTTTATGAAATTATAACAAAATTTGTTGAGACAAAGAATGCATAGGCAGCAGTGAGTTGTGTTTTACTCAGCTGGTTCCTTTTCTGACATAGAAGTGAGTTGTGGCAGGAAGATTCGATATTGTGCTTTCCTAGAGATCCGTTCTCATATGTCCTGACCTGGGCTGTGCTTCTCAGATGGAACTTGAGTGACCTGCCAGGGCACATGGGTACATTTGGCCTCCTCCCAAGTGCCACAGCACCCTCCTGCCCCTTCAAGCACTGGGAATATCAGTAGACTGCCCCCACAGTGGTCCTTGGTACATGTTCCCCTGGCCAGTTATGCATTCTTTAAGTTAGATGAGAGTGCCAAAGTTAATCCTTCTACAAGTCCTCCCCTACTCCATGTTCCCACGGCATCCTCTGCTGCCTCTGCCCTCGCAGGACCCTTGTAACTGCATTGTCATTGCATTGCCCAGCGACTGTTGCTTCGTCTGGAGTGTTGATACCTGGGACCCCAAAGGAACCCAGTAGGTTGGTGATCTGTTGGTCAGCCTACGCAGTCACTGTGTCCGAAGGAGAAATGTTGTGGAGTGTCACATCTCTATAGTCAGTCACTCTGAGCACCTTCAACCAGGGAGGGGGGTGAGCTGAGCTCATTCTTGGTCTTCTATCACACATATCCAAGCAAGCAGAACTTGCAAACTCACATGGAAGGTGGTGTATAGGAAATGATTTAAGAGGACACTCAGTGTCTCATCCTGGCTCCGCTCCCTCATGTATAAAATGAGAGTGGTAGACAAAGAGAATCTCAGGGGTGTCTTACTTACTCCAGCTTCAGGAATTCTGTGATAGATTTCTTTTTGAGGAAGACACTTGAGTGGGTCTAGAGACACAGAAATAGGCCCAAATTCTGGATCTTTGATTTATAAGCTCTTTGGCCAAGGACACGGTATTCAGCCTGTCTCTGCCTTAGTTAATCTGTAAATTAATTTACTGTCCGGTGCCTGACACAACAGAAGTTAACACTCAAATTGTTACAGTGGCTGTTGTTGCTCCAACTACTTTCTTTGTGATCAGTCTCTATTCTCTTGATATATATCAGAAAACTTTATGTAAGCCTAGCTATGATACTGTCAAGTATTTCCTAGTAAATTTTTTAAAAGCCCAGTATAGCCTGTCGGATTATCCATCCAGGAGAGACCTCTAAATCCAGAATTCCATAGGCTAAACCAGGGCACTGGGCAATCTGAGTGAGATGACGTACATTCAGCCTGAACCGATAGGATTCAATGGAAGAACAACTGTCTATCAAAAGCTATGGCTTATTATCTGTACCTTATAACCAAGTTGGCCTGTGACCTTATATAGCTCATTTAACTTCTCTGATTTCCTGCTCCCTTGTCTGTAAAAATACAGAGTTGGGGCTTAGCATTTGTGAGTTTCTTTCCAGCTATAAAATGTTGTGATTCTGTGAATGCGTAAGTGATATATCCAAGTGTCTTTGCCGTCATTCGCTTTCTTTTTAGGCTGGAAAGCTAGGCAGTTTAAGTTTCTCTCCCAAGTTTGCATGTGTGTTCTAGATCCTTTATAAATGAATTTATATTAAACTGTGGCACCCACCCCACCCCCATCTTCTGCAGAGCACTAGATGTTAACCCTTTTCAGTATTAGGTTTTATTTTTTTTACTTTATTTTTTAAAAATTTTATTTATTTATTTGACAGAGATCACAAGTAAGCAGAGAGCCAGGCAGAGGCGGGGGGTGGGGGGGGAAGCAGGCTCTCTAATGAGCAGAGAGCCTGATGCAGGGCTCAATCCCAGGACCCTGAGATCATGATCCCAGCTAAAGGCAGAGGCTTAACCCACTGAGCCACCCAGGCACCCCTCTTTCCCTCATTTGTGATTAAATTTCTTGATTAGGCCCAAGTGCCCACTGTCATCACTCGATCATTTTCACAAGGCCATGGGGGGCAGTGAATTCAAGTGTTCACACTCATTCCTTCCTTCTACAGCCTTTACTGAGCTTTCGCCCAGCCCCAAGCCACTTTTGCCAGACAGATGATTTTGCTGGAATTTAGCTGAGTTTAGATGTCACCTTACCCTGTAGCTCAGTTTCCTTGCTATTTGGAAAACTATAGGCCTCCTTCCTAGAAAATGCCACAGATGTGACTAGAGATAAAAAGAGTGTGCCCAGTTAAGGAAAGAGAAGGCCTGGAGAAAGGATTGTTTTTCAGAAGTGGAAAAACAGATTAATGTGGCTGTCTTGTCAGCTCAGAGAGGGACAGCAGCTAAAGGCTGGTTTGGAAAGTCAGATACCCCAGTCTTTGAAGGGCTCTGTGTCTGCAAGTTTGCTTAAATTGTACTGCGGAGCTAAGTTGTTGACAACTTCGAGTCATGGCCGTTCTTAGCAAATACGAATCTGAAGAAGCCTGTCGGTCTTCTCTTCAGAAAATAAATGTATGCACAGATTTCATGCAGTTTCATTAGATTCACAAACACTAGCCTCTCCCTCAAGCCCATCTTTGACCACAGCTTCTCCTCCTGCCCCCCTAGGAATTCCTAAGGTAAGATCTAGGAAACAATGAATGGTGAGTAATGCATTGTCATTTTTAAAAAAAATTAGTTATGACTATTACATAGTAAAGTACACACAACTTAAGTATACAGCTGCGTTAATTTTTATGTGTATAAAAATGTGCATATAACCCAGTCCTATAACCGCCACCTCCATCAAAATATAGAATATTTCTAGCACCCCGGCGTGCTTCCTCATGGCCATTCTCTCCAAGATAACTGGTATTCTGGGTTTCTTCCCCATAGATTAGTTTACCCTATTGTCTGTGAGATTCATCTTGTTGTTAAATGTGGTGTCTTGCCGTTCTCACTACAGGATGTATGTGGAAGCAGTTGGTTTTACCACAGTGTGAAGACTTAGATTGGGGAGGATCCAAACTCAAGTCAGGAAGTATGGGTAGGAGGTGATTGCCATTGTCCTCCCAAGAGACACGGCTGCAGGGTGGGAATGAAGAGGAAAGAGCAGAACTGAGAACCGTCTAGGAGGGTTCTCATCTATAGAATTTTGTTGGTTACTTGATAATGAAGGATGAGGGGAAGAAAGAGGACTGTTTTTTAGCTAGTAAATAATAGAACATTTGCAGGTTTGATATATTGAGTGTTGCCTATGGATATTTGCAGATGGAAATGAATTCAGTAGGAAGGTCAGAATTAGAGATTAAAACTTTAAGAGTCACCAACTAATGGTGGAATTTGAAGCAGAGGGAGTGAATTTAATTGTGTGGGAGTTGGATTTAGAGCAGGAAGCAGCTAAGAACAGAGCACTATGAAGCTGCAAGGCTTAGGAAGGGTCGGAGAAGAGGCTCTGGAAGCAGAGGCTTGGAGAGGTGGGGGGAGCACCAGGAGAAAGGCTTAAGAAGCCAAGGCAAGGTCCATGTCACAGAGTCCTTAGATATGGGAGGAGAGGAGGCTTGGAAGATACCTAAGGTCATGGGTTGTATAACGCCCTCTTCCTGCCCCTCCTACAGCTTTGTATTTTGTCTGTATCAGTGCCTGTCATCTGCACTGAACTGCGTGGATTCCTAAAGGAGAGGAGCCGTGTTCTTCCTGTTCCTCACTAACAGTCCAGAATCTACCAGGGTCAGCCTTTTACATAGTACGTGGTCACTAAACATCCAGGTTGCACTTGTCTCTGATACAGCCCCAAATTGGATGACCTTCACAGATCTGACCGCCTGTATCTCCTTGGGGGCTGTCTTGGTCAGGGAGCTCAGGCACGGCAGCCAGCCTGAGTTGTGTGCCCGCTTTTTGGCCAGGGACAGAGATGGGTTTAAAGCCCAGCTCTGCAGAGCCTCTGGGGCCGTAAGCAATACCGCTCTCTGGGAACGCCCTCCTCTTCCAGCAAGCAACGTGGCTCTTTTGGTTACATAAGATGTGTGTGTTCTGGCAAGGAAGAGCTGCCTGAGTGAGTGTTTAGCAGAAATGATTTGTGTGGAGTTATTTTGAGACCCCAGGGGAGGGAATGGCAGCCAAACCCTGCAGTATTTTAAACCGCATCACTCATCTACAGAGATTAATACATTACAGAGTCTCAGCCAGAACGCCACTAACAGAGAAGTAGGAAAGCTGAGGCCCTTTCCAATTGTAAGTGCCGGCTCTCTCCTCAGTGTACACAAGGTGACTTCGGGGGTTTGGACCCAACGCAGTGCCTCAGGGTTCTCCCAGCCTCCTTTGACCCTGTTCTCCTTGAAGACAGGAATTCGGCGTGGGGCTCTCTTTCTGTGGGGTCGGCCTCAGCTCACTTCGGAGCTGCAGTCTGATTGTGTTCTCCTCCACTGTCTAGGGAGCACGTTGGTTTTCTACTAGAAAAGTGAGTCCGCTTTTTGTGGCAGCCCAAAATGTGACATCATTTAGGTGATTGAGCTCCTTGTGGTTCCAGGCTGGCTGGGAAAAATCCCTTCTTCCCCTTCCAAAAGGATTCACCTTTTTCTCCCGACCCAGGCACAAACAGCTGTCTGCTAAGGGTGGGTGAATTACAGAATGTAGGGTTTTCCAGCTTAGTGACACTGGGGGAAACAGCCTCCATATGAAACACTTCTCTGTTTTTGTTTTTCTCTTGCTTTTAATGCTGTGGAATTGGCCTCCTCACTCCCCCACCCTTTTTTGCTGACAACTGTCCTGTTTGCCATTCAGGAGTTGGTGTCTCCTCCCTGGATGGCTGTGTGAGATGGAAAGAGCCTCCTCCTTTCCCCCCCTGCACCCACAGTTGTAGCCGAAGAATTCCTTGTGCAGGGAAATCTCATTGCCTCCTGACCCCAGGGGGTCCATTTGGGCCAGGGGACATCCAGGCACTTGCTAGACTTTGGAGGGAGGCCCCAGAAAGAAAGAACTGCATCCATAACTGTCCATTTTGCTTTATATTTTTAGAAGACCTACTGTTACTTTAATGACAAAAACTATGGAAACCGAAAAATATAGTTACATAAAGCAGGCAACCACAAAGTACACAGTTTCCCAGAGTCCACAAAATTCCCTACAGAGATGCTCACCCAGACACATTTCTTGTAATTTAGGTCCTCCTCATGAGCCACAGGGACCCCAGCACTGGGCGCAGTAGGAAGATGTGAGGGGGGCAAGCCCTGCTGGTGGGAGGCGGGGCGCAGGTGGAAGGAGGGAGGGATTCTCCTACCATCTGCACCTCCCCCTCAAGGAACCTCAGTTGAAAAGACTTCTGCTTGTGACATTGGGTGGGTCAGGCTCGGTGGGGAGTGGGCTGGGGTGTGGTGGAGAGGAGCAGGAAACAGGAGTGAGTGAGAAGGCTCAGACATGCCAACATCTAGTGAAGTTTTCAGGTTGGTAAAAGGGAGCTGGCAGATAGCCCAGCACTTTGGATGCGATGTCAAGGGCATGAGGCAGAAAGGGAGGCTCCTCTGTCCTTGTCCCCTTGGAATGAAGCTGTATTCTCCTGTGTGCTGTGCTGAGGACTCCACCCATTCCTGTGTCTGGTCTCTGCCATGTGGGACACTCCCACTGAGTGTACGTATGTGCGTTGCTGGTCAGTAGGTATGGCCCCAGTCCTTGCCCCTCCTAAGTAGCAGTTTCTGATCTGGGCCCTGTTACGACATACACTGTCTCCTGTCCTAGGCTTAGACCCATGAACTCAGCCCTCAGAGGTGGCCCCCACAGTTTCTCCCATGCTGCCCCCCGACCCCCCACTGCCCTTTTTCCTTGAGCGAGTGAGCACACCCAGGTGTGCACACACTAGACAGGCACACGGGTGCCCTTGGTTGCAATGGGCACCAGGAGTCTTCATAGGGCAGGCTGCCTACCTGTGAGCTGCGTTCGCTGCGTTCCGGATGTCTAGCCCCCACTCCCTCCTCGCATACTCCATCGCCACTCCCTCACCTGTCATGCCCTTCTTAACAATCAGGACTTTTGGCAAGCTTCTTGCCCAGGGACTTGGGCTGTCCTTCAGTTGTGCAATAAGCAGCACACTAGAGCAGCTCTCTTCTCCCTTGAAGACAGGCGCAGCCTGATGAGACCGGTTAATATCTCTCATTCGGCTGCAAAAAATCAGGAAGCTTGTCTGTCAGTACCTGGTTTTCTCTCTCTCTGTCCTCCCTTATCTCCCGCTTTTCAACTGAAGCTTTGTATCCAGCATCACAGTTCAAATCCAGGTGCTTTGGTGCCCTGTTGCCACACTGTGACAGGAGCTAAAAAGCCTCAATTAAGTGCAAGCCGTGCTTTCACTGTCCCAGTGGCCGTAGTGATGACTGAAACCGTCGTTTCTGCAGCGTTGCATCAGTGGGAAGTAAAGGATGCAGAAATCCTGTTCTTTCCCTTGGGTCTCCCAAACAGGGAAAATAATCACTTCAGTAGAACAGTCTTTCCCTGAATTCTGCAAAGTGGATTCTAGGCAGTGGTTTGGATTTGCTGTTCCCTTTTATCCCCCAGAGCCCAGTGAATGAGAGAAGGAAATGAATAGACTGCTCGTCACAACACCGCCAGGGTCTCCACAGGGCCCCGGGCTTCTGCTGAGACACGGAGAGTGGAAGTGGGCTGGAAGGGAGGCCAGGGCAGCCTTCCCCAGGACAGGCCCCGCCTCTTCTACACAGTCCCTTGGGGGCTTCCCTTCTCCCTCAGCCCAGGGATTCCTCCTGCACTCAGGAGCTGTCTGTAGCGCTGCAGCATCCTGCCTGGAGTAGAAGTGTGACTCTGCCCGCTCACAGGGAGGGAGGGCTGGGATGCAGGCTCCCCACACCTCCCCTCCACCCCAGGCAGTCTCACAGAGGCAACACCTTTCACCTCCGATGGAGGCTGTCCACAGCAGCATGTTAGAAGGGACGTCCCCATTGCACGTGGCCCAGCTTCCCATCAGAATTTTAATGAAGTCAACTAGAAAGGTATTTCCTGTTGACGATACCCTTCTTATTATCCGGGCTGCGAGAGAATGAGTAGAAGGGTAGGAAATCAAAACCCATGTCTTGTGAGGACCTGGCTGTTTAGCTGGGAGAAAATAAGACATGAGAACAAGAGGAACTAGAAGTACTGTCTTTACATATTTGAGGGGCTATCAAATGGGTAATGGATGTTTTATATGGTTCCAAGGAAGTGAGCCAGATTGTGGAGTTCTTACTTTATAATAGGTAAACTATAGGAGGCCACTGACAGAGTTCTGAGCAGCATATTCTGCTTCAGGAAAATTGACCTGATACTATGTGTAGGAAGAATCCATATAGGGCAAAATGTAAGGCAGGCAGGTAGAAGGTTCTTGCCTAGAAGTGACAGGCACCTCAACAAGCAGAGTTACGTTGACGGGTGAGAGGATTCAGTGGACTGGACAAGAGCTTGTGGAGGTGAAATGCCTGGAATTGACAAGAGGTGGAAGTCACTGAGTCATGCGGATCAACTAGGGGCAAATCAGAGGTGAGGTCTTTAGACTGGACGGTAGTACCAAAACCGCAACAGGGATCAAGGGAAGAAGAGGAAGAGCAGTTTGGTTTTAGACATCCTGAGCTTCAGGTATTGGCAGGACCTCCCAGGAGACATATCTGTAAGCCATTTGGGATTGAGTCTGGGGCTTTGAGGATGGTCTGTGGGTTCTGCAGGATCACAGTGATGGAGAATGTGAAAAAGGGTAAGCCTTCCCAGAGATAGTGCAGATCATAAAAAGAGAGGGGTCCAGGACATAAGGGAGGGCAACAGCAGGGGACAAGACATGCAGCCCAGAGAGCTAGGACACCGGTCAAGAGAAGCCAAGAGAGGAAAGAGTTGCACTACAGGATGGTGCTGAGAGCCATGTGGAGATCAGTAGGGCTCCTACAGAGAAGAGATTATTCAACTGGTGAGTGAGGCAGTTACTTTTCTAGGTAGTTTCAGTAGAAAGATAAAGTCTGAGTACAAAATCATAGGAGTGAAGGCTTTCTGTGAAAGTATGATAGCGCAAGTATATTGTCAGGGAGTGGAGAGGAGCCATTGTGGCCAGGAACAAAGAGTGACAACTCTGGAAACTTCAAGTTTAGAGCTTATGGGGTGTAAGTTTTAGGTGGGGAAATTGGAGTCTAGTGGAGGAAAGTGGGAAAAAGGAGGAAGAAAGATCACACATATAAGAGAGGGACATTGCCAAAATGAGGTGCAGGAGAGGAAGGTCGAGGGCATATGCCTGTGATTTGTGTCAGCTGCCCCAGCCACTCTGAGCCAGGTTTCCTTTCCTCTTGCCTTCTCTATTACAGGATTGTAGGCTCTTTTTAGTATTGTTTTTATTATTTAAAATATTCTTACGCTGTCACCTGTCCTGATGTTCTAGTCCTGAGAAGTCAAACTCTGCCTTGGGTAGGTTTTCTTTCAACCAGCAGACAGCTTTCCTTAGAGCAGGAGTTGGCAGACTTTTTCCATAAAGGGCCACATAGTAAATGTTTTAGGCTTTCTGGGCCAGATAGTCTCTGTCACAAATATTCAACTCTTCTGTTGTACCATGAAGGAAGCCATAGACAACAAATGAGCGTGGCTGTGTTCCAGGAAAATTGCATTTATGGAGACTGAAATTTGAATTTCATGTAATTTTCACATGTCACAATTTTTTTTTAACCATTCAAAAATGTTAAAACCGTTCTTACTTAGCTCATGAGTTGTCCAAAAGTAGGCCGAGGCTAGATTTAGTCTCTAGGAAGTTGTCTGCTGACCCCTTACGTTATGCTAACCAAAAAATAAAAATAAAAAATAAAGCCCACAGCCTGGAATTCAAGCTACTTTTCAAGGATGAAATATATTTATGTGTCAAGATCAGCCTGTGCTCTCAAAGAACCTTGACTTTGTCCTTTTAGAATTCCTTTCTTTTTGCTTGTTTTTGTTTATTTATTGCTAAGTTACGTTAGTTAGTAAGGTAACGTAAGGCTCTTAGTGAGAGATTCTCTGCTGTCAGTTTTATTCATTGCCCTTGGTTGGGGGGTGGGGTGGTCTTAGTGTTCCTGACACCACTGGTTTCTTTTGCTCCAGTTCTGCTAGCCGCACGTACTGATCAGACATTTGGATTTCACTTTGACTGAGGAGAAGCTCTGAACAATTTTCTCTGAGTGAAGGCTCTAGAAGGGCAATAGATTGGAAGTATACTCCACACATCTCAGAAGCATTTTGTTCAAATAACACAACACAGCTTGGTTTAGGAAAGTCACTCTAAATTTATTCAAGTAAGTAGCTTTCATATTTGGCTGCCAGGTGGGTGTCAGAATACCTTCTGGAAGCTTCTACTTGCAGGATCCACATGGGTATTTCCTATGGCTTTCTCCTGACCCTGTGGCTATTCTCTGTCAGCCTGGACAGTATATTCATATTCTCTTTTTCTATTAACATGGAATTTAAAAGACCAAGATTAGAATTCTTCAGTGCCAAAAATGAAAGCGGGAAAAAAAAATACATCTAAGTTTTATTTGATTCAAAGATAAAGTTACATGTTTAAAATAAGTCAGAAAAAGCAGAAGTTGAGGTTCTCATAGAAACCATCTCCTCCTCGTTGCTCAGACCTGGGGTCTGTGCTTGTCGGGCGCCGTCTCCATGGTGCCGCCGTGTTACAGAAAAGCCTGCACTCTGTTGATTTCTCATCCTTGGAAAGACCATTGTCACCCTTGCTTGGGACCTCCAGGGCTTCGTTTTCTAGGTAACGTCCGTATCATGAGGTGGTGGTTCTGATACGGGCACTGAAGAGGAACTCAAGGGGCATTTGGGGGTCGGCACAGTTTTTTCCTACGCCCGCCTGTCTCATTCCTCTCCAAGCTGCTGGTGGTGTTATTGCGGCTGCTGCTTATAGCAAACCCAAAACAAATCTGTGTACTGGGAAGCAGACAGCCTGCCATCCCCAACCCGCTCCCCCTTCCCCAGACACCCCCAGAGACAGCCTGGCCGGATTGTTTATGGCCGTGCTCTTAGGATGCCACGGGGAGGGAACGATCTTGTTAATCAGTGAGAGTTTTACCTCCATTTAAAGTCCTTGTTTTGCGATCCTCTCTGCAATGGGGAGAATTATAAAAGGTTATTCTGATGCTGGCCCGATTGTGATCTGCTGTACCAGCTCCGTCTGAATTTTTTTTCCCCTTTTGGGAATGATTCTTCGGTATCTAAAGCCGATGATAAATCAAGTTCGGTGAAGCCAGTTCTGCACACTGCCTGGCTAGACTTTGAGCCAGAAATTCAGCAGAAGGCCTCTAAGCCGTCCCTTCCATGTCTCCTCCTTACAAGTGGGCAGTGGTTTAGCCTTGAACACCCACTCGCCTAAGAGTCCTAGAAATAAAGTTACTAGATTTCCTTATGAACTCACCAAGTGTTCTGAATAGGACATTGTTACAACAGGTTTGTTGCATCTGTTTCTGCTAGGCTTGACATCTCTGGCATTCATTTAGGAAAAACAGTTACTGAGTATCAACTGTGTTCGAGATACTGGGGATACACATAGATCTGGCATTTACTTTACCTCAGATAATTGTAGAGTGGGGATCCACCGTCAACAGGCTAACAGCAGCTGGAGATGAGATCTGAGAAGGCAGCCCGGTCCTAGTGGTGTAACGCCCATCAGAGAGTGGTGTAACTTGTATCAGAGAGTCTTAACACATGTTTAAAGCCAAGCACTGTACAGCACTTCCTCCTTAGCCAGGGAGGAGTTGTTCCAAGACCGCCGGGGGCTGCCTGAAAACCACAGATAGAACCCAACCCTATAATGCGCTATGGTGAGTGCTGTGAAGTGTGTAAGCCTGACGATTCACAGACCTGTACCTCTGGGGCTAATAATATATGTTCATAAAAAAGTAAAATAGAATAAAATTTTTAAAAAAAAGAACCCAGCCCTATATGTACTGTGTGTTTTCCTATACGTACACATCTATGATAAAGTTTAGTTTATAAATCACGCACTGTAACATATTTATAGCAGTAATACAGTTGAACAATTAAAACAATATACTGTAATAAAAGTTATGTGAATGTGGTCTCTCAAAATATCTTATTGTACTATATTCAGGTTTTGCATGATGATGTAAGATGATAAAATGCCTACATTATAACGTGAAGTAGGGGGAATGACGCAGGCACTCTGACATAGCGTTAGGCTACTGTTGGCCTTCTGACAGTATGTCAGAAATAGGATCATGGGCTTCTGGACTGCACTGGACCGTGGGTAACTGAAACCACAGAAAGTAGAGCCATGGATTGGGGTGGGGGGGCTGTACCTCCTTTCTGTAGATGCCTTCCCTTCACCCCCTTCCTTTCTTCAGGGGAAGCCACAGCACCCATCGCGTCATGAAGACTGGGTCGTATTGCTTCTCTTCCCAATTAATTTCAGCTTCTGGTCTTTCAGTAGATGAATCAAACATTACCAAATCAGAACAACCCAATAAAAGTCGACCCTTAAGAATTGGAATTATGAACTAAAAACAGCTTTGGTCTCTGCTCTTCCTCAATTCTGATGCCCTGACTACAATTACTACCTGAGGAGCTGGATCCCTTTAATTAGGATCCCTTCATTCTTCTTTTATCCCTTTATTCTGATCCCCGAAAGAGCTTTAGCAGTGACATGTTCCAAAATTGGCCCGCAAGATGCTGCCTCCCCTGAGGTAACAACAGCAGTTCAGAGAGCAAGGGAGAGAAAAAAGAATTTGAGACCATGCAGAATTCTTGTTTCATTTCTGACCCTTTTAATCCAAGTCAAGGCCTCATGTCATGTAGAACTCACTCTTAGGAACCAACTGGTCCACCATTTGCCTTGCTTTTGGGGCCATTTTAAGAAATATAGGACCAGCTGGCCCTAATGGGATGATTTGTAGCTCTCAGTTGTTCACAGATTCACTGACAACATTTGCAATTTGAGGTCTCCAAATTAGTTCTGATTTAAAGCTTATGAGAGAGCAAGCTTTTGGTGCATGAGCTGTGTTACGTTTCTGAGAACTAACAATGTGGTCTGTTAATTTGGTTTTATATGTATATTCAGGTGATAACTACATTCCTTAAAATTTAGGCAGATGGCCTGTCTGCCTCTGAATTTTGTGCCATTGACTTCAGAGTTCTGGATTTTGTTCTTAATGCTCAGGGAAGAAATAGCTGTCTAAACGTTGTTAATACCAAAGAATTTTTGGACATAGTTAAGTGTTACTTCTCTAAGGCTACATACAGAGTTTCAGTGTTTTATTCTCTGTACATACTTGTGTTTTGCTTTTTGGTGGTGGGGGGAGGAGGATGGTAAGGGAAAGTATAGAAATGGAACTAATTGAATCCGGGGCTAAAACATCTCTGCTGAGAGTCTGTGAATTATAAATTGGCTAGCCGCAGCAGCAGGAACTCAGGCAGAGGCATCGGAGTCAGTCAGTGTGACAGGAAGCTTATTTTGGTGTTCTTTCTGTGCCTTGCCTTGTCCTTGACGTTTACTCCAGGGGACTGTGTATTTAAAAAGAAGGGAGAGGTGTCTACAGTTTCCATCTGGGAAACTTTTACAGCATTTTTACCCAGGGTCTTAAAGGCAAAGGATGAAGCTGTCCTGCTAGATGAGATGGTGTAGTCTCCCATCCCTTTCCCAGCTGTTACCCAGCTCTGTACCCAGCCCCACTTTAGCTGTCAGCCAGGGACGTGGCACCTACTAGCAGATAATGCTAGCGTTTGTTCTGGAAGTCCCACCAGGACAGCCATTTTGTCTGGTTTGATCAACCAAAAAATGTGCTAAAATTTTAGGGAGTAGCATTTAAAGCAGAGATACTTAAATTTGAATATTATTCAAGAAATCTTTCCCAAAATGTAGAAAACAATATACCAGCTCCCTGGTCTGGGCTCCTTTCTCCTAAGCAGAGGGATGGGCTTAGTTGCCACATTTCAGTTTTACGGTTAAAAAAACAGCATTTTCATTTCAGTTGGGAAGCTTATTTATAACCCAGTAGTCATCCCCACGCTTAGTTTTTCTGATATTTTGTCCAGATTTTTCTTTCCCCTAATAATTACACCCCGCATTCTCCAGCTAAGCATTTTCCCTCCTTTCTCGTGTTTACACCTCTCAAATATTTGCAGATTGTTATCTTGTCACCCTCTTAGTCACCGCTTAGCCGAACTGTACAGATTTAGCACCTTTTATCTTTCCTTTAAAGGCAGGCCTCCCCGCCCCTGAGTCATTTTCCACTGCTCCCTTGAAATGTGCTCCAGTTTTCTGCATTTCCATGTGGCCACACAGCTTCCTATAGCAGAACACGGGGTTCTAAGTAGGGATGGTTTCCCTCCTTTGTTGCATGGAAACTGAGCATCTCTGCCGTGCTCCGTCCTCCAGCCTCACCGGCACTGCTGGTCGGCACTGACCTCTCCCGCGCTGTATTTCGGCTGCACAGCCAAGTGTGCCGAGCGGAAGACCAGTAGGGTAAACGAGTGTAGCTGTGCTTGCGTTTTTTTCGTTGAAGTGTTATGTAATCGTGGGAAAGTGGGATGTAAGGAGTCAGGGATTCTTCCGGCCCCTCTCCTGGTATTTGCATAACGTCTACATTAACCCTCACAGTTCATTAACCATTTCCTTTTCTGTATATTTACTTCTTTCCAGAAGTATTTTCACCAGTACTCACTCACTCAACATTTCTTGAGAACCTCTGTCTATGGTGCCACTGTGTGCTCGGCAGCGTTATCGGATGTTGGAAGAAGAAAATCTGAATGACACAGTACCCAGCCTAAGAAGCAATTCGATTTTAGTTTTATTTGGGTTGCAAATACCAGGTTGTCATATAGGCTTGCTGATGGCAGCAGTAAGGGGAGAGCAGATTTCTGGGAACATACCGGAAAAATCTGACAGGGTCCAAGGTAAAGCCCAGTATCCCAGCTTGTGGCACCCAGAGGCTGACTGTGGCTCTGCAGTGGCTTCAGGCCCTCCCCAGTGGGACTCCGATGGTAGTACTCCAGTGTGGATGCCACTTGGTCCCCTTTGCTTACTGCCTCCTTCCTGTGGCTCCTAATGGGCTTGTGTTTTGCACAATGCTATGTTCATATTCCAGAAAGAGAATCTGTTTGGCTCGCCCGTTACCTCCCATTTCTATTTGGACAAAGCTCTTTGCCCTCTGCCAGACTGACTAGAGATCAGCCACCTCGAGTCTCGTGCAGCTGCAGCTCTCCCTCTCTCCCCCGGCCGGCCCCCTGTCAGTCCCCACCTTCAGCTTTGACCGCTATCCCTAGTTTGTGGTGTGGAGAGGACAGAGGCCAGGGTTAAGGGCTAGAGAATGTAGTTGCCTGATGCCTTAGCAAGGCTTGGCATGGTGAGCCCCATGATTGACTTGTTGTGTACATTCTACCAAGCAGCTCCCAGACCCACATGCACCTGCTTCCCGTAGTCCACTTAGCACGTGTTATTTCTTAGCATTCTGCAACCTTTAATATTAATAGTAAATTAAGTCACCAATCACAGGCCTTACTCAATGGTAGAGGAATAGAATGTTTTCTTGCACGTGATTAAGCTTTATTGGCACAAAGACCTCTTTTTCATCAGGGAGTGCTCCGCTTCCAGCACAGGGCCTAACCCAGAGCGGGCACCAGTGTGTGTGTGTGTGTGTGTGTGTGTGTGTGTGCACCAGTGTGTGTGTGTGTGTGTGTGTGTGTGTGTGTGTGTGAGAGAGAGAGAGAGAGAGAGAGAGAGAGAGAGAAGTGGAGGGAGGGGAAAGTCTGCTGAGTGAACTGCAGCATTTTGCTGTATCCTAAATGGCAGAAGGCAAAGATCACGTCTATGAGCCTCCTGCACCCTTCCCTCAGCAGCATCCAAGGTGGTAGTGAACACACTGGATGTGAAGTAAGCACCATTGACTAATGCTTCCAACTGGTTATTGTTTCCACTAGGGTTTTGTTTCCTTTAGTTAATGCCTGGTCTCTTTGCTAGACAAAGTGCCATTGGGAAGCTGTCACTTCTAGCCAAGGCAGATTTGCCATACTTCCCTTTAGCTCTCAATAAAGGAAAAACCAAACACACTTTGAGCCCAGAGGCTTAATTATCATAAAATTCAACATACAACGTAAAATGTTCAGAGCGATACATGACTCTCACATAGCCATCAGCAGAATCCCCTGTACAGCCGTTATCATATCATTATCAAGAATTTGTACTTCTTGTTCGAAAGCTGACTGACCAAAGTGTTTGTGTTAATTGACCTAGTTAGTCAATGTCTCTGAATGTATAATTTCTCTTTAATAGAATGCTTTATAGCCCAGCATTTTAAATTTGAAAGGGAGCACCCTGAATTCCAAGAGTCAAGCTTTGGGTGAGGAATCTCAAAAGGGCATAGCCAAAACTGTAGGATTTTATCTCCAGGGGAGACTTTGGAGGTCCTTTATCTTATAGGCAGAGGCCGTGAGGCCCATAAAGGTTTCATACTTCATCGTGTCAGAGCAGAAGCCAGCACCATGATGTGCTGATAGCTAGCGATGCACTCTGTCTTCCTGAACCACACAGTATCAGGCACGTCCTCTTTGTTACTGTAAGTTGTATTGGGCAACCATCATTTCCCAGAAAACTTAAGAAAGACATGAAAAATAATGGGTTTTTAGCTGTAGGCAGACAGGTCTCTAGGGCTTTAAAGAGGTCAAGGAGCCAAATGGATTAGGAGGGAAGGATGCATCTTACCTGCCCTTCATGGACATCCGCTGAGAAGCCCAAGCCCCAGAGGGTACAGTATCTCTTCATTCTGGCACACTCCACAGTAGGGAAGGAAAATGTGTTAAGAATGTTTGGTATTTTTTTAATGTAATTTATGTTTAAAAAATAAACATAATGTAATTTATTTTTTAAACAAAAATTGTTTTTAGTGTTTTGAATAACTTGTACGTGTCTGGGGTAGGTTGGCAGTTAACCTACACCTGTGGCCTATGAAGCCCAGCAGAGCTGATTATGTCCCCAGCAGCAGACACTACTGTGCCTGTGCATTCTAGGAAAGACAGCTAGTAGTGGTGATGTGCATGATCCAGAATCGTGGGTACTTTCTCACCTGGCAGGGGAGAGCTTCGGGAACCCCAGTCATCTCTGACTTCATATTTACAGTCTAGGGAGCTCTGCATTGCTGCCTGTCAGTCTGCACTGAGCTGCGGCCTGGCGTTTGCTTTCTGAGAACTCCGCTTTCTTTGCTTTGATCTGTTTTCTCTAATTCTTTCCCCGTTTGTTTTCTCCTCTCTCCTTTTCTCCTTCTCTTCTCTTCTCTTCTTGCCTCTCCTCCCCTCTCCTCTCCTCTTCTCTTCTTCTGTTCTCCGTATTGGTAATAGAGAAGCACACCAGGGACACCAGCCCAGTAGTGCGGTCTTTGTTTAAATCAAGTTGCAGCAGAGACTGGGCTGACAGTCTGTGTCTTCCTTCACCTGGTGTTCAGCAGCAGCAGCTGTCCTTCTGGCTTTTGGAATGTTAACACTAGTTTGCTTTCCTCTCTTAGTGGACAGTGTTTTTCTTGCCCTGCTCCCTGATCCCCTTTGGACACAAAAGCAAGTCCAGAAGCTGAAAAATAAGCACTCACTGTAGTCTTTGAACTCTGTAAGGGGGCCAGCAGGGCTCGCCCAGGCTTCTGTCTTCACCCATTAGTTAGTCTACACCAGTGTCAAGCTGAGGGCCTTGACCCACTGGAGTTTTAATTCAGTGTCATAACCATCTTTTTTTCTCTTCAGTGAAATGGAACCGAGGAGATACAGAGCATATCACATGTAGTCAAGATTAACCATTGTTTTGTGAAAACTTTGTTGTATGTAAGTTATATACCCATATATAAATGTATATATGGGTCATAATAAAATTAAAGGTTTGAAAACACCCAACTACACAGTTCTTTATCTGTAGAAGTACATTCTGCCTCTCCCTGCTCAGGCCTCGTCTTGGCAGTCTTCCTAGTGAGGAGTTCCCCCCTCTTCCCCCCCCTTCCCCTCCTCTTCCCAATTCCTCTGCTCCTGAGCATGGAAACTGCTACCACAGTGGCCCTAGTGCCCAGTACCCTCTGCTTTATGTCCAGACCCCGGCTGTGCCTGCGCTCCCTGACCCTGCTCACCTGCTCAACGAGAGATGGAGGACCCAGACCCTGAACTCCTACCTGGTCTCCATTATGGGTTATGACACCCTCTAATTAAAGTGTTGTTGAATTCCAGAACTGGACTTTTTCTCAGTGCCTTTAGCATCTGGCAGTCTAGGATTCTGAAAGGCCACTTAGTAGCTTTGTGATTTCGGGCCTTGTGTCTATTTATATAGAGAGGGTACTCTAATACTCATTTTACACCTCTTTTTTTCCCCTTAGCACTCATACCCAGGTTCCCACTCCCATTGGATGTGTTTTTTAACATTCAGCCTATCCCTGTCTGACCTGAGCTGAGATGTGACAGTTTTGACTGAAAAGGGGTTACTTTGGAGGAGACAGAGGAGAGACAGCCCAGAAGAAAAGGAAGTAAATGATAAAAGCAGAGATAATACTCTTGTTCTCAAGCAACTCTTCTATCCCCTCTCCTTTCTTTTACCTGTCTGCCTGACAGGAATTAGTATGTGTCAACGTGTTTCCTTTTTTCTACTCAGAAAGGGGCAGGGAGACCACCTGTTGTGTTTCCTCTTCTTGAAGAGCTGAGGATCAGCTGCTGGCAGGTAGAAAGGCCACCTCAGGAAGGCCCTCCTTTGCCTCTGAGTCCACATGGAGTGCTTGGGTTTGGGTCACCACAGGTCTAAAGGTCTCTCTCCTGAAAGACATTTTTAATCCATTTCAGCTTGATTGGTTTAACTCCCTGGGCTTGTTGAGCCATCTTGCTTTCTGGATTTACTCACTTTGTGGTCTTCCAGGTTTCGTAGAGAGCTACTGGGATCTCTAGATTTCTTAAAACCAAGATCATTATACAGGGTAGTGTGGGTACATCTTCTGAACCGGAGAATCTCAGAAATCTTCTGTGTGCGTGTGGTTGTTTTTTTTTTTTTTTTTTTTTTTAAGTCCTTCCCCCAATTCCTGCTGCCCAGTCCATTGTCCCAGCTTCCTCTCCATCCCCCGTTCATAACCACCCCACCAACAACACCCAACTCAGCCCCACCGAAATGGCTGCTAAAGGTCAGAAACAAACTGGAAACTTATTTTAATGTTATTCTTGTTTTGCAGCAATGCTTTATCTGTGGATATGTGGCCAAAAAGTTCAGTAGAATTGTTTATTTTTTCTCTCTGACAATTCTGTTCTTGCTTAGTTTGCAGATAAAAAGTGTTTTTGGCTGTTGATGTTGTAGAAATCATGGGCTGTCTTTCATTCAGTTTTACTCTATCCCCATCTCTCCCTTCAAGGTTAATCTCAGGTTCTTTGGCTCTGAGTTTATTGTTCTCTTTTACAAAAAGCAGTTCCACTTCTCCCATGCAGCCTGACACAGAAGTGCCCAGAATGAGGCAGCCCTAGCGATCTTCTTGCCCATGGGACACTTGGGCAGGGCCTTTGGCTGTCCCACGTGTGCCTTGGTGGGAGAATCGCCCTGGCCACCAGCCCAGGCTGCTGTCCTGGTACAGTTGCTGGCCTGCTGCTGTTCTCCCTCTCTGCTGCTTCGTTTGATATGCTGTATTCCTTTTGTGAGGCCTTGAGGCTTGGAGAGAAGGCTCTGTTCTTGAGCTTCTGAAAACCCAAGGTATAAACTATTCCCTTTCCTCTGAGCTTCATGACCTTGAATCCATGCCGTGGCCAGAAACATGAGGAGCCACTTGGCTGCATCTAGAAGAGATATGTATTCTGTACCAGCAGCTGTGGCCCCTCTTTGCCCAGAGGCTCCCCCGACACCCTGTGCCAGATGTCTTCTACCTGCACCTAAGGCTGCTTATAAGTGAGACCTAATACCTCCTGGTTCTGCCTTAGGCTGCGGCAGGAGGGACCAGCAGCCTTCAGAGACCTGGGCATTCTGTGTATCCTCCCCCATACTTTGATCATTTCCTCTCACTGTGTCTCTAGCCTAGTTCAGCTTTTTGCACTAAAATTACAGCTGCAGTATGAATTTTTTGGAAATACTTCCAAGTAACTTGGATCTCAGAATGTGACATATTTCATGGTCTGTCTCCAGTGACCACTGTTAGTGATAAATACATTTGCAAAATGAATGCCTGAATCAAAGAGAGAAAGAAAAGGCAGTCGGAGTTGATTAGTGAGCACCTGTGTTGTATAAAAGACTGTCCTCAGATATAAAGAAGTGTGAAGAACGGGATCCTCAGGGATCTTACAGGCCGGGTGTGGAATGAGAGACAACTGAGGTTATTACTGAGGTGATTACTACACGCGGTACTACTAATAATAATGGTGAAACAATAAGAGGTAAAGCGTATTACACCTCTCCCTATGCCAGGCATTATGCTACTGCGTATTTTATGTACATAATCTCCCCTCGTTCACACAGCATCCGAGTGAGGTAGATAAACTGTTCTACCGGTTTTACAAATACGACAGCTAAGGCTTTGAGTGGTTCAATAACTTGGCTAAGGTCACAAAGCAAATAAGTGATAGAATTAGGATGTGAATCCAGGTCTGTCTGCTTCCAGACACCTAATACTTCCTCAGTATTCTGGTTTTTTCCTGTTTCTCATTCTGAATGAAAAACTGATGGTACTGTTGTCCAGACGATAGCCAGAGGACAGTAGGGGAAGCTTATGAAGAGAAAAACGACACTGAGTTAACACTTGTGAATTTGACGTGGAAGTCGGGTGGTTAAGAGAAGCTATCTAAGAGTCCTTCGGAATGGCTCTCAGGAGGCAGAATGGCTGGGGAGAGCAGTGTAATTTAGGTGAGAGAGCCATTTCTAGAAGTGAGGGTTAGGGCAGTGAGACGATCGGACTGTGAGGAGTGAGGAGCACAAGATGGGGCACACCCCACCTCTGCGTGTGCCTGTGTTCCCTGCACATCCTTATTGGAACTCCCCGGGTCCTCTTGGTAGTCGTCCGGTGCAGGGACTGAGAGCCCCTGTCTGTTGCTGCAGCGCTGGCAGTGTTGGGTTTTCCCTCTGGGGCACCGTATCTCGGATGTGCTGGCATTCTGCTCTGAGTCCTGCCCTGTTGGAAGGGTCAGGGGCACTAGGCCTTCTGGGCCCCTTTTCATCACAAATTCTCCTTCTCTCCTGACACAGGCATCGAATGCCCCAGAGGAGCCCGAAACCTCCCAGGCTTGGTGCAGGAGGGAGAGCCTTTCAGTGAGGAAGCCACACTTTTCACCAAGGAGCTGGTGCTGCAGCGAGAGGTGGGACATCTTACAGTTGCTTCTTGTATGAAGAGGGGTGAGAAAATGGGGCTCCCTTGGTCTGATGTCTTTCTGCCACATCAGAGATCAGTCTGTCACTTTTTCCAGTGCTCAGCCTTCCACGTCCACCATCCGTTGTGGGTCTGCCCACCTCCTGCTTCCTTGAGCCCTGCATCATTGACCAGCCACCCCCAGATCACCCCTCACCGTCGGCGGCCTGGGATACGTGGCGAACGCCAAGCCCGCCTAGCCAGCACCCTAATGCAGAGGGCTTACAGCTTTGCAGCCCTCCTCCTTGGCGAATTAGCCCGAGCTGCCTGCCTCCAGCTGGATTTAGAAGCTTGACTAACCCTGTCAGGGGCCAATTTTCTTTGAACATTTATTTGTATCTTTGAGTAATTGCATTTTCTGTAGCGGGTTTTCTGACTTAATTTAATTGTATTTCTGTTTCTGCCTGTTGGGCTGGCTCTCGCAGGCGGGAGTTAGGCTTCTCAGCGGCCGTGGTGTCCATCTACCTGCTAATTTTTTATCAAGTCATAGTCAACGGATCCATCTTCTTTCCAGGAGTGTTCCAGTCATTCATCCTGCTCGGTGGGCACAAAAAAGGAACAGTGGGGGAGTGTGCCGGGCTCAGGCTGAGGATTTTAGATCTGCCTTTGTCCTCATTTCTTTTACAATCAAACCCATAGGGTCCCTTCAGCTTTCAGGCAGTATCATAATATGCACAGAGCTAGAAGATTATGGGGTCCAGGAGGTTCGCTTGCTCCTGGGTCTTTGTAGGTCTTTGAGATCAGACGTGTGGGCTTTGGGACGTTCATAAGCTTCGGCATCTCTCACTTTGATTTGAATCACCAGAGAATATATTGGGTACTAGAGGCACAAGAGAACAGGGTAGCCCAGGATACCGCGTTGGACTGCCCTGGCCTGCAGAAAACCCCCTCTTTGGTTGCTGGCTGAGCAGTACTATTTGCTTTTGGTTGCCATCTTTGGGATTTCTTTAACACTTACCTTCCCATTTTGTGAAAGAAAGTTGTGTGGCAAAAGACGTCCTGAATTCTTAGTCCAGGAGCTGTGGGTTCCAGTTCCCGAAAACAAACTGCAGCTTCCTGGGCATCGCACCAGCTCTGTCGGCCGTCCGTACGGCGGGGTGGGGATGCGAGTGCTTGCCCCCTCGTCATCTCTTCAGTCTCACATTGACCCCTATTTTGGTTTTGGTAAGAGATGTTCATGTTCATGAAGAAGAAATCCCCGTATTGGCATGCAAAGTGACTTCCCTACCCCTCTATTTTGTTTTTGTTTTTGTTTTTTAAGATTTTATTTATTTGTTTGAGAGTGAGAGATACAGAAAGCAGGAGAGGGGAGAGGGTAAGAGGGAGAAGCAGACTCCGTGCTGAGCGGGGAGTCTGATGTGGGATGTGATCCTGGGACCCCAGAAATCACAGCCTGAGCTGAAGGCAGTTGCTTCACCAACTGAGCCACCAAGGTGCCCCCTCCCACCCCTCTATTCTGCAACTGCACAATGTAGCTTAAACCTTTATCAATTAAAGATAGCCCCTGCTGAAGAAGTATTTTAAGAATCCAAACACTCCAGTTGTAACTGTTGCGGTGTGGGGCGCAGTCATCAGGTAGAAGGGGCAGATATTTTTATAATTTCTCAGTGTGGGCCTTTTTATAATTTCCTCAGTGAAGTACAGAGCACTTCTGGGTTGGAAAAAGCAGGGGAGTCCCTCCGGAGTCTGTGACTTAAAGACATCCCAGAGGTAGCAGCAACAGCTGCTGTCTGGACAGAGGGAGGAAAGGCTTTCCCGGGTTGCCTGAGAGCTGTGGCGGCAGCATTCTCATCGCTTCCATGCCACACGCCACTTCTCTGTTGCCCTCCCGTTTCTCACTGCCGTCTTCCCCTGCTGTTTTCACATTTCCCAAAGTTTCTTTCCCTTTCTTTTTCAACTCTCGTTTCCCCAGCCACTTTTCTACGTGATCATGTTTCTGGCCTGCTGATGGTACCCAAAGGCACAAGGGTGTCAGAGAATACTGACCACTAAACGGAGGGAGTGGCCCAAAGCTCTTTCACTCTCTTAGTTAGTCTGACCTTACCCTTGTCTGTATGTTTGTTGATATTTGATTGTGGAAAAAGATAAATTTTTCCCCATCTTCTTGGATGCCCCTGGCATGTGAGTGAGTTTGCAGATCTTAGTCTAATTCAGATTTGATGCTTAGCTTTCTTGGTTGTAGTGCTACAATCTTGCCGAGCCCAAAGCTGGGATCTCTTGATATAGAAACTTTCTGCATTTTCTTAGCTGCTTATATGATTATCTGGCCTGACTGCTTTGAAGGGTCTTTATCCACAGGAAAGAGGAGTATGGCCTAAACTCAGGATAACTTGGAAGTTTTTACTAAAGGAATCGGTTCTAGACTGTCCTCCTGGGCATTTCTCTTCTATATATGTATATGTGTGTGTGTATATATATATATATATATATATGTATATATATATATATATATATATATGAAAACTGTTTTCTGAATAGTGTAGGAATGATAAGCAGTTTTTGTTTCATTCTAGGTTTATTCACTTAACTTCAGTCTATATTTTTATTCCATATATTGTCCTGGAGAACATTCCTCTTGGTCTTCTTCCTTCTGCCCCAGCAGGGATCTGGAAGAGCCTGATAGAATGGCATTCCTGGATGCAGAGATGCCTCCTGCCCTTAGGAGACAGCGCCGCCTGATTGTCTGGATGCCTGAGTGTGGACTCATAGCCTCTTACCTTCCCGCCGACTCTGTTGTGCCCCTGGGGTGGGGGGGGGGGGGCACTTCTGGGGTGGAGCTGCTGCTGTGATGGCCCTGGTTGAGCAGGTTTTTTGTGCCTTGTGCCTGTTCCTTGACAATCAGCTTTTAGTTCAGGTAATCAGGTATTGTGATGATGTGATTGCCCTTGACCGTGCCCCCATCCCTCCCCTTTAAATTTTTCTTTTTTAGTGTCTTACTTTTGACGAGGATTTGTCTGTCCCCTGCCTACTTTTCCCAGTTACTTGAAACTTGGAGTATCACATGGGAAAGGAGAAGCACACTGATGCTGTGAGTTCACAGCATGTCCTGGGCCCCCTTTGTGATTTCACAGTGGTGCCTCCGTCAGGTTTGATTCACCTACATGAACCAGTAAGCTGACTGGGAAAGGATGTGGTGTGGGAGAGAGAGCCTATAATGGACACTGCCCTTAGGGCAGCTCCCCTGCTGGGGAGCAAATGCAAAGCGGGGGTACAGGAGCCTGACTCCCTGTTTATGAAGTGCATTTTCTTGGCTTTGGGTAGCCAGAGCAGAAATTGCTGCCTGTCTTTTTCTTTGTTTCGGTAAAGAGAGAGGTGTAGTCTTTCCATCCCATAGCCTCCTGTGGAAGCTGCCGGAGTGTCTCACAAGTCTGTTGTTTACATTTCGGATGGCCCCCATTATCTGGAGGCTTGATAGCCTTGCCTTCCTTCAGTGTGTTTTACAGTGTCACCAGTTAGCACGGAACTACTGACCTTCCTGGCCACCACTCAGCCCCGTTTTCCTGTCTTTCCTGTCACCTTTCATTGTATTTTTTCTTTTTCTTTGTTTTTCTATGTGGTCCTTCTCCTTAGCCATTGGTTCCCATTGTCTTTTTTTTTTTTTAAGGTTTTATTTAAGATTTTAAGATTTTATTTATTTATTTATAAATATTTTTTATAATATTTAAGATATTTATTCTATTTATTTAAGATTTTAATTTATCTATTTGAAAGAGAGAATGAGCATAGGTGGGGTTGGGGTAGGACAGAGGCAGAGGGAGAAGCAGGCTCCCCGCTGAGCAAGGAGCCCGATGCAGGACTCGATCCCAAGACCCTGGGATCATGACCTGAGCCGAAGGTGGACGCTTAACTGACCAAGCCACCCAGGCACTCCAGTTGTCTTTTGTTCCTTTCCCTGAGCTAGGAGTCTGGGAAGACTGTTCCAGGTTAGGGGTCTGGGTGTTCAGGCCTTGCTGCTCCAGGACAAGAGAAAGAGCAGTTTAGACTCCAGCTTGTTACCTCACTCTTTGTGGCCTTGAAGGCCAAAGCAGCCAAGGAACTCTGAAAGGACTTCATACTTAATTTTACTTAAAGGAAATCCAGTTAGCTCAACAGTTCTTCCCAGGCTGACTCAGTTAGGATGTAACAGGGGTGGGCAAGTCAGCCCACTGCCAGTGTTCATGAATAAAGTTTTAGTGAAACACTAACACTAATTGTTTTATGTACTGTAGTCTACGGCTTTCATCCTCTTAACAGTGGAGTTGAATAGTGACGACAAAGGCCATAAGGCTTGCAGAACCTAAAATACTTATTTATCTATCTTTTTATCACAAGAAGTTTGCTGTCCCTTGTACAGTAAGTACAACAGTCTGTGTTGGTTGGTTTAAATAGCTTGCATCCCTGAAAGTGACAGTTTGCTCTCATGTCCTCTGCCTCTGAGGCTGGGTTCCTTCTGGGCCACGCAGAGTGAGATCATTGTGTCCGTTGCTGTAGCTGGGATTGTGAGCTATATGAGCGCTGTGTCCCACTGGATGGCATGAGCTGTGGGCCCCCCTCCCGCAACACAGCTGCCTCTTTCAGGCAGTTCTGTGCCGCATTGCCAAGGACAGGAAGATCTGGTGTAGCTTCCCAGATGGGGAACTGTGCCCATTGCTAGCATCTTCCCAGAAGTAGTGGTGAGTGTTAGCTAATGGGTAGATAACTGGCTTAAATGTACAAACTCCCAGTTTTTGAGCTTCAGTTATCATGTGGTTCCGGCGGACTCTTTCCCGCCTCGGTATTCCTTTCTAAAACATTGATCTGGCAATCCAAAGCCATCCTCTTCCTTTTGAGGCCCTTCCTGTGAATAAAGCAGTCCACGTGGGATCTCTTCACACCTTGCCAGAAGGCCAGCTCACCAGCACGCACTCACTGACCCACTGCTGCCTGCATGGCGTTGTGGTCGCTGTCAGCAAACCATGTACTCCTAGAGAAGGGGCTCTAAGGCGTGAAAAGAGATCAGTGCCACAGTTTACCCCTCTTCACAGTTCGAGGCTGTAAGAGATACATTTCCCCGGGGCAGGAGGTAGGATGTTGGAGGTTTGGTGATCATTTCAAAGACCTTTCTAAGTGACCTTTTTGTCCTCTTGAGATCTCAGAAATTACCCTTTGCTGCTGCCTGGAAAACGTCCTTGTGCTGGACAGCCTAAGCTGAAAACTCTGGCTGCTGCCCTGACCTATTTCCCTTCCTCCTGCTGGCATCGAAAGGGGGGATGCCTCCCTGGGGAGCCCCTGCTGCAGCTCACAGCAGGCAGGGCAAAAAGCCCTGGATCCCCTTGCTCCCACGACCCCGGTTTTGTTTTTTTTTTGTTGTTTTTTTTTTAAACCAAAGCTGCACAAAAGATCACAAGCAACTGTTGCTGTCTGAAGAACGTGTATTTACGTTTCGGAGGAGTATGGACTTGGCAGTGAATACTGGTGTGTATTTATGGGGAGATGTTTGGGAAAGAAACCTTAGAATAAAATAAAAATGGTTTCTTGGTTTTTGGTTTTATCACCAAGTGTGCTGCATCTTGTCTGAGAAAGATAAACGGTCCAAGCAGTTTACCATTGAAACTGTTTCTCCACATTTCCCCATAGTGCTGTGGCATATGCTCTCACCCTTCCTGTTCCCAACTGCCCATGCAGGTCCCGTCTCTGTCCGGGAGACACGTAGGAGGAGAAACAGTAGCAAAGTTAGATTCCTGGATGAAAGTAATAAGGATAGTTCAAGCCACAGGGAAAACCCAGAAGAGTGAGTGCAACCTGGTGTCCATAAGATTGGCGAGACCCCTGCTCTCAGATTGTCCCCGTGTTCCATAACCCTCACTGAGCCACGAATAATGACCTGCTGGGAAGGCAAGCCAGCTGTCTACCAACGTTTCAGTCATTTGCAAAGAACAGCCTATTCTAGATTATCTCTGCCACTGCCCAGGGAAAAGGGAATGCAACAAGGTCACCTTTCTAAGCCACCCTCTTACTCTAGGAAGTGTTAAGGGCTGTTGGAGGTTAGAGCTTTCCTCTTAGCACCCCACACACTCTTGAGGGTTCATCCTCCACTAGTGGTCTTTCAGTTTGTTTTCCCTAAAGGCTATTTTCTTTGAAGGGGGCTCAGGTCAGGACCTCCTGTCTTAATAGTGATCAGGCTTTCCGTTTATATAGTATTTTCTAGTGTAAAAGTGTTTTCATATACAATCTTTCATTTTAATCTCAAAGCAAAACTACATGAGAAGTATTATTCCAGTGTCACAGTTCAGGAAGCTGAGATGCACAGCGACCTGCCTCTATTCACAGAGTTTGTTGTAAAGCAGACACCAAAACCCAAACATCTACACTCCAAATCAGGTGCCTTCTCTTCCCCAGATTTTGCCAATATTTCTATTAGAATGTGGTCGTTCTTTTAGCAGTGTTATGTCCTTTTTCAACCCTCAAATATCTGGACCTAATTAATTTGAAAAGAACGTCCCTAAAGGTCCAGCAATTAAACTGAGGGTTCCTCTCCAGTACAGAACCACTGAGTCTGATTCTGGAAACTCACAAGACTCCAGAAGGATCCAAGAGATTTGCAATGGCCACACCTTCCCAAAATACGTATTCTCTTGTCACAGTTTTTACATTTTTCAGTTGCCTGATTCCGGCTTCATCTGTTGGTTTGACTTTTGTGGGCTTTCTTTTTTCTTTTCTTTTTTTTAAAGATCTTTAAAATTAATTTATTTGAGTGAGAGAGAGCATGGGAAGGGAGATGGTCAGAGGGAGAAGCAGACTCCCCACAGAGCTGGGAGCCCAATGCGGAACTTGATCCCAGAACTCCGGGATCATGACCTGAGCTGAAGGCAGTTGCTTAACCAACTGAGCCACCCAAGCGCCCTCTTTGTTTTGTTTTGTTTTGTTTTGTTTTAATAATGATTCCTCTCGGGACGCCTGGGTGGCTCGGTTGGTTAAGCAGCTGCCTTCGGCTCAGGTCATGATCCCAGCATCCTGGGATCGAGTCCCACATCGGGCTCCTTGCTAGGCGGGGAGCCTGCTTCTCCCTCTGCCTCTGCCTGCCATTCTGTCTGCCTGTGCTTGCTCTCTCCCCCCACCCCCTCTCTGATAAATAAATAAAATCTTAAAAAAAAAAATAATGATTCCTCTCTGACCTGTCTTGCTCCATTTCAGGTTGATCACATATATCCATATTCCTATTTCTCATCTTTCTTAAAAGACATACCTAGTAAGTGCATCCATTTGGAAATACATAACTCCCCATTGCCTCTAGGATAAAGTCTGATCTCCTTAGTTTACATATATCCTTGATTATCTCTCCAACTTCTTGTCTTACCACTGCTCATTTCACTGACCTTATTCTCACAGTTCCCCATATTTACCATTCCATTTCATCTCTCCCACTCTTTAGATCAACCCACACTTCCCCCCAGTATACCAACCATCTCCCTTTTTTGCTTTCTTATTCCTACCTATCCTTCCAGGATACACCTTTTCAGGAAAGGTTTTTCTTGATCTCCCAGACTGGTTGAGATGCCCTTCCTTTTGTCCCCTTAGCCTCCTTCGCACACATCTGTCATGCACTGACCAGTGATTTTACAGGGATTTATGTGTCCAGACTGTAAGCTTCTCAAGGACAGGATCCATACTTTTGTCCTTGTGTTCTTTGTACTTTGCCTAGTGTATAGGTGATACTTAATAGATGGACATTCATTAAATCTACTGCTTGGTTCCCTGTGACCAAACTCTAGAGATGGGGGAAAAGGACTGCTCTTTTGTTGTCCTTTGTAGTTCTTTGGGAAAGTCTTTGAGCTCAGCATTTGTGGGCCAGGGAGGAAGACTGGAGTCTTGAGGCCAGACACACAGCCACTAACTCAGGAGCTTCTCTTTGAAAAAGTACATTACCAAGACCTGACTCTATTCTTACTTTGGGACCCTAGATTTCTAGCCAAGATTCTTAAAGGTAATGAGATCATGATATATGAGTGTTTTGAAAAACTTGCAGTGTTCAAATAGAAATCATTAATGTCCCTTCATCATATTCCCAGTAGGCTAATCATCTCTTTTCCTCCCTGGTATATTTCCCACCCTTTGCTTTTGTGGGTCAAACTATTAAGTGAGGTGAAGGGTTTATTTTGAAGTTCAAGTCAACCAGTTCTTGTTCAGTGATAGGCTATAACCCCCCTGTGAACACTAGGCTGTTACCTCCCTACTTAAAGCCCCTTCATTTCTGGGTTCTTGGCCCTTGCCAGGTATCTCTAAAAGCTGGAAGGAAGGCCCTCAATTCCCATTCTGGCCCCTAAGTGAAAATGGCATCCCAATGAGAGGAGGTGAGGTATAAGTGAAGAATGGAGGGTATTGTCATGTCGCCCTGTTTTTCCCATCCCCAGGCTGCTTGGGTCTCCCCTCTCAGCTTTTACACTCCCAGGCAGCCGGTCACCAGTAGCCTTCCCCAGGCTAGCTCAGCAGCATGTGCTGATGGGTGCCAGTAGTGTGCTGGCTCCAGTGGGATTCCTCTCTGCAAAGCTGCTGGCTCAGCTCGGCTGTTGTCTGTTTCCCTATTCTTCTGCTTGGAACTTTCATAGCCAGTCAAGCATAGAATTGCATCCATTCTTCTGAAATAGCTGCAGGGCCTAATTTTTCATTGGCTTGGCCAAGATCCTATTACCTGTAATCATGTCATACAGGCTGACTGGTAAAGTTTGATAGGCCTCACTGCCCTCCCGAGACTAGTGTTCACATCCCAGCCTGGCTGTTGGGACTGGGGACAGAACAAGACAAAACAAGGTTTAGGGCCACAAGAGATTTGGCCTCCTTGGGGACATGTAGGGAAGGTCTCAAGGATATAATTGACTCAGGGAAGAAATCCTTTTCGTCAGAGGGATTCTTCCTTTCCCTGAGGAATTGGTCCTTACTACTGTAAACTCTTCCTTAAAAGACTCTGACGTTTCCTCTGCCAGTTCACTTTGTTCCTCCTAGGGAAAAGGAAGTAGGAAGTATAGCCCTTAGACCTGACAAATGTTTCCTCCATAAGCAGGTTCCTTTGCAATGCCGAAGTGGGTCCCTGGACTGATTTTTCCTCTCCACCTTTACTTCTGACCCACATCAGTCAGAGAGTAAAGATGCAGAAGGCTCAAGCATGACTTCCTCTTGTGTCTTTCTGCTAGATTGGTTCATAATACTTGATTTAAACCTCATCTAAATTGAAGTGTGGAGGGACACCTGAGCAGCTCAGTCGGTTAAGCATCTGTCTTCAGCCCAGGTCATGATCCCAGGACTCTGGGATCAAGTCCCACTTCGGGACTTGTTCAGCAGGGCGCCTGCTTCTCCCTCTGCCTGCCACTCCCCCTGCTTGTGCTCACACACACACACACACTCTCTCTCTGACATATAAATAAATTCTTAAAAAAAAAAAAATGAAGCCTGGAAATGGGTAAACTGGGTACTGATTGCCATTGGAGATTACATGTATTGGTTCACCACAAGATTATCATTACAAACACAAGGTCATGAAGAGCCTTCAGACAGAGCTTTGCTGAGCAGAACTCCTGCCACCTATGATATTCAGTATTATCTGCCTGTCTGACATCAATTTCTTTATGAGCCATCCCTGTGGACAACGGCTATTGCCAGGCACATCCTGGTCTACCTTCTGTATAGCTAGGTAGAGCCTATGACCCAGAACGAATGGAAAAATTCTGTCAGGAGGTAGGAGAGTTCTGGACTCCTCATAGGTAAGGATTGTGCTAGGAGAGCTGGGTGCCATTTATTTTAATTTAGTTGAATCAGATGCCCCTAACAATAATTCCTGGTTTGTCTTATCTCTTCAGTCATTCTGAATATTCACTGCTTCTTGAGCTTTGGTAAGAGTTCTCTTTAAGAAAGAAAAAGGAAAAAAGAAAAAAGGAAGCTAATATCCTTAGTATAATAATATAATAGAAAAGCAGCTCCAAATTTTTTTTAGATGAAATCCCTTATTTATGAAATCTGTCCATTTACTTCTGGGAGCCTAACTTGGAAAATAGTTCTTTATTTCATATCTTCTTACTGGCAGATCATACTTACTTTCCACACTTAAGATGACCTCGTGCAGACTTGCCCCATTCTCTTGTTTCCAGAAGAGCTTCACACAGGACCCCAGCACCCTGGCCAGCACACCATGTAGATTTGAGCGTGAGCTTTCATGCTGGCGTGTTTGGGGTTCTTCAGGCATCATAGCTCCCTTTTTAGTTCGTCCTAACCATTCCCAGACACACCCGGTGCCTGAGTGTTAATATCTTCTCCTTGAAATTACATAATTCAACTGATATCTTTTTAGAACACAGCCCTTAATATACAGTAGCAGGGCTGCCAGAGCTGCCAGCAATGAGTATGCAGACTGTACATTTCATTTGCTCTTCAGGTAATACGAACATTCTGGTGTTTCACATATGACTCCTCCAAGGACACAGTAGTGACTGTTCTAGTGGATGAGCCAGCCGTAACCCCGCCCTCTTCTTGCCATGAGCATGCCCACTCCTTGTGTCTGTTGCCAAGGACTAGACAAGATCCTCTGTGTTCAAAATCTGGCTTTATTGATGAACTTCCCACTTGCCACTCCACCTGTGACAGTTTCTGGTCAGCTGAACTTAAATGGATTTTGGAAATGAAAGTGACCAGTGGTCTGTTATGAAATGCTGTGGTGCATGAAATAAGATTATGAGCAGGCTTGAGAATTAACAGCAGATACCCTAACCTGGTCTGAACAACACGTGTCACTTATTCAGGAAGGGTAAGTTCATCCTCAGACCCATGTCCAGAACGTTTAGGAACATTTTCCCCCCTCCTGATCACTTAAAACTCTGTTAGTAATGTGTGCAGAGTCAGACCTGTGTTCTTGTTCCAGCTTCACCCTTTACTAAATGACCTTGGACATGATCCTTAGTTTCTCTAATCCCGAGCAGTCTCAGTGCATAATAGAATTTAGTAGAATGGTGCTCCTAAGGTTGCACAGTACAGCGGTGCTGCTAACTTTACTCCCTCGCCCACAGCAAAGGCACCTTCTCTCTAGGGTTGGTGTGGAGATCGTGTAACTAGGTAAAATTCCCAGGACTGGTGCCCTGGTAAGTAAGTATTAAACACTTGGCGAACAGCTTGTGTCATTATTTTTATTATGAATGAAAATTCTCCTCTCAGAGTTGAGCTAAAATCTAGGACTAGAGCTTCACTGTGGACAAACCATGACACCCAGAGTAGGGAGGCAGGCTAGGCATGGGCATGTGTGTGGGGAGCAGCATTCATATTAGAATCAACAAAGAACAATGGTTAGTCCTCATCAGTGCTCGTTACATGCCAGTCCTGTCTGTTTAGGCCAGTGATGGCAAGGGTGCTTGCTCCCTACCCCGCTCCCCAATCTAGTGTCCACGGCAGACCTTTCCAGTCACACAGTATTGCTTTGGTTTAGGGCTCAGAATCTTCTCCAAGCAGGGCTTCCTAGGAGCTACTGCCCGTTGAGTGGATTTGGCACTTAGACTTCTGAGTCCTCAAAAGACTGTCTAAGTACCTTCAAGGGTTAGCCAGTCATTTTTCTCTGAAGAAAGGCTAGCGAAACAGGGTCTGTTTTGCCTCTGCTTCTGCATGGTCCTCCACCTTAGAATCTCTTCTTTTTAGGCAGTGTCACATTCAGTGGAAAAGTAAAGGTCTGGAGGTGATGCCAGAGTCCTAACCTGTGCACAGAGCCTCTTCTAGACTTGACTATGGACAGATCAGGCCAGCCATCTCCAAAGCCCGTAGTCTACAGATGCCTCATAGACATCTGAGAAATAATGGCCTGAGTATCTTTGCCATGTGGTTGAACTGCTACAAGTATTCAGAGGACAATCTGCCAATACTCAGGGCTCTCTCTGCTTTCTTTCCATTTACATGGGACTTCTGACCTTGGTCATTTCCTGGTGTCACTGTGACTTGAAAATGAGGGGTACAGGATCCTAGCTGGCCTGGGCTTCCTTATCCTCTGATGGAATAGCATTTGCTCTTTTTTGTCCCCATACCACCTTACCATGGCCACACCATCTAAGATCGCCATAGGTGTGTCTCTGATCTGTATTAAATGGGAGGGTTGGAGCATAGTGGAGTACCAGGCACAAGCTCTAAAGAAGGATCTAGGTGTTAATCAGGATTGAAAGGGACGAGAAAAGGACCCAAGACGAATCCTTTGGGACAGTCACTGCAGCAAGAACAAAGGCCATCTACTGAGCCAGGAATAAAAAGTTGAATTGAAAACAGCTTCACTGTGCCATTTTTCCTTCCAGGTTAGCATAATGCCTCCCTTTTCTCCCTTTGCCTTCTCTCGATACAGCGGAATCCTATCTAATGGTACCAGAAGAGGGTCTTGGCATTGAATGTATAGCTAGAAGAGGAAGATTATGCAAGTAAAACCCAACAGGTCCCTCCACCACTACCAGCAGCCTGCATAAGCTGCTTCTCTTCCCCGGTTTTTCCAGTGCTAGCAGTGCGAGGATGCTGGTACCTCTCCGGTTAAATAAATCTAAAACTACTGACCCAAGATTTTTATAGCAGTGCTGCAACCCTATATGAGGAAATGCAACAAATAGTCCATTACCACTGATTGGATATGGATTTTTGGCCTGGCCACTTGCCACGTGGTAATTTTAGAATAGGGTCACTTTCGGAATTGGAAGATTCCTTGTAGGAGGGTACTGGTGTTTGCTAAATAGTGTTTCTTATCTTTGTGCCCTCTCAGAGCCATGCTCCCACCTCCTGAGTGTAGGGCCACTCTCTCTCTCTGCCCGGCAGAGACAGCCAGAGCTCATCCTTCATCAGCTTACAGGGCTGCAGACGTGGCCATTTCCAAACACCCAGGGTGCACTTAACCACTTCCTCCTTCTAATATCAGCACTTCCACTCTAACCACATCAGCAGCTTTGTAACTTGCATTTCATTTTGCTCTATGTTTTGGCCCTTCAGGTATCTGTGGGAGGGAGGTGGGGGGACTGGCGAACTGTGTTGTCACTGATTTCAGAATTACACAATTACACCCTGAGTCATTGTCTCTGGAGAATCATTTAAGCAAAAGTGCCAAGAGCATCCTGAAGGGCTCTTGCCCTTTTCACACTTGGGTTTTAAAGGTTGGGTTCTCTTTCATATTGGATATGTGACTGTCTGCTTGGTTTCACCATCTGCAAAATGGGAGCACTTGGCCCTGTTCTGCCTGGAGAGAGCTAAAAGGCGGCGATTAAGGCATGGTGCCAAGGAGCCCTAGTTCTTCCCACTCACGTAGAAGGCAAATAACCACACACAGGCTGAGGTCGCTGTGTGACCTGGACAGGGACCTGTGGTTGCTTTGTTTTTTACTTTCTCACCTACATCTGAATAATTAGACCTGGTTGATGAGATAGGGGATGGACCTGTGATGCTAAACCCCGAGATGTGTCATCTTGCCGGTCTGTGAGCAGTCTTTGTCCCAGGATTCAGATCAGACCTCTCACATTTTGACCCACCCTCGACCTCTGATCTTTATGATGTGTCTCTCAGCCCAGGGTGTTTTAAAGAATAGGCTTGAGCCCCAGGAGCCATGATCTTTATCAAGTATGTTACAAGACATACCAAGTTATATCTTTATCAAGTATGTTACAAGGCAGTTCTACTTTATTAGCTTTCTGTCTAGCTTTTTTGGGCTGTTGACCCAAGGCTCGGGATCGGTGTGCCAAAGCTGGAGTTTGCCCTGGAAGCTTTTGATTCGTGTTTTCTCCTCCAGGATTATATGAGTTGTTGAGATAGCCCAGCTAGACACCACTCAAGTATGACACCTTTAAGAATTCATGAGGGCTTGGGACCCATAGCGCCTCTCCGCATACAGACTTCCAGCCTGGCATCAAGGGGAGCCATATGGTTTCCCACGCCCTGATGCCTGGCAAGCCTATGAAGTGCAGAGGGAGGCCCTGAGACGACTCTCCACGGCCAGCTCTTCCGGGCATGAGGACGGGCTCTCCCTGACACATTCACACGGGCACCAAAGTGTGCCTGACACCCAGCGACACGGAGACCAGCCCTGGGAAGATGCCACGTTCTCACCCTGCCCCGACTTCTTTCATCTGTCCTTCCTCTCTGATGCTTTCACCCTCCGCCTTGTGTTTCTGTAATTTGTACAGTATCGTCGAGAGGTGTTGAAGAGATCAATAGCAATTCACCTTTTCCCTTATTGATTAAAGTGATGGCAAGTAAAAATGGCAGGCAGTACCAACTCATTCATCAGGAGCTATCCATCTCCTCCCAGGCCACCAGTGACCTCTCCCTGCCTGCTCATGGCTGAGCTGCAGCAGAGGTTATGCCTGTGTCTAGGCCGCATTAATAGGAATGAGAGAACTGCTGGGTTTGGCTCCTATAATAAGCGCTGAGTGAGGAAGGCGGCTGCAGGTAATGAGCAAGGAAATGACTGTGGAGCCTGTTGTCCAACTCCGCTTCATCTGAGGCTTCATCTGAGGGGTTCACCGCATGGGCGGTACTCCCAGGAGGAGGCTGCATGGCTCAGTGAGCGGACATCGCCGCCTCACCCAGCACTTCTGCTCCCATTGTCCCAAAGGGCACAGCCTTCCTTTGTGATCCCACAGAATGTAAACTGCGTGTGGGGACTGAAAAGTCCGTGGCACCTGTAAACCAGCTCTGGTTTTGCGGCCCACACAGACTTTTGTCATTCCTTCTGAGACGTCAGGTAGTCACGTGGGCTCACCCTGGAGGAAGGTGGGGTGCCGAGGGTCAAGCTTGAGTCAGACGGTAAGGAAGGGCGCTTAGGAGGGGTCTGTAGCTACCAGTGGGTGGAGAATGGAGACTGCATCTATCCACTGCTTTCTCAACTCTAAAAACAAGTACAGGAAGGGCGTGTACGTCTGTGTGTTGTTTTGTTGCCCCTCATGAAATACCCTCTGATTCTCCGTTGGGAAAGGTGAACACCCACAGCCCAGGACATTTCCGGCGCCATGCACTGAAGAGCTCACTTTGAAAACTGCATCTCAAATGCCAAGTACTTACTGCTTCACTCACCTGGTGCGATGACCAGGGGTCTTTGAATCCCAGGGCTCTTAAAAGGGAAGTTCTCACTGACTACAAAGGCAAAACATGGTTAACTTCGCTGCTTTTCTCTTGATGTACTGTAGTTTGAATTCTGTTGGTTCTCTAACACATATAGACACAGAAGCAACTGTTGCCCACCGCACCCAGCAAAGTCCTTTGTTCAGCGCTGCAGAGGGCCAGAGGGAGGTGGAGTCTGCTGCCTTGCACAGCGTGAACCAATTCCCAGAAACTCCTGTGGGGAGAGTGTTGGCTGAGGGGAAAGTACTTGGGGGGCCACTCAGAAGCTTACCCTGCGCCATGACCTCTACCCAGCAGAGGGAGCTACTTACCTGCATGGGCAGAGAATGGTGACCAGCGGGACTGCGGTGTTGCCGTCAGGGAGCTTACAGTCTTTTGTGTCAGCCCAAGTACACACAGCCAGGCTTCCAGAAGAGCACTGCCATCACACTCATGTTTCCTCAGTGTCCAGTGGGTTTAGGTCACTATTTTGGACACCCCTTTCCCAGTAGGAAGATTTCACTAGAAACACGGTATCACTGTGTCAGGTAGCTCTGCAGTCTGCAGATGCCAGACCTGGAGAAGGCAGCCAGCTCTCTGTGAAGCTGCTTAATTACATGTGAAGCTGCCAGCAGGACGATTGTTCTTTTCCCATGGATCATTAATAAACCATTCTGGCCTGTGTCGATGGGGCAGGGGAACTCTCTGACAATTCCATCACCTTCCTCAGCTTGGTTGGACAGGCCTTCCTCCCTTTCTGTCTAAAGCATTCAAAATGGCTGAGAGTAGGGAAAGGAAGGGAGAAGAAAAATCTATTTCCATATAACGCATATGTTTTTCTCCCAAGATAGAAAGTGGCCCCCTGCTTTCGGGTTGTCCTAGCAGCCTGAGTATAAAGGGTTCAAGGTTTGCCATGGGTGGGAAGTGCTAGTGGCTCAGCTCCTAATATTTGCAGCAAACTACAAACCAGGCCTGATTTGGAGATGAGGCAACTAGTGCAGCAGATGGCAAACAGTCCTGCCCCACTGGGGCCCGAGATCAGCTCCATCTTCTTCCTTCAGCCAAGGCAGCATCATTTCTGCTATGCCTCAGCACAGAAAGCATGTATGGCTTTTCAGAAACTACTTTTGTAGGCAAAGACGGAAGAAAGCAAAGCAAATATAATACGGGAAACTCAATGTAGTTAGAAATATTTGCCTGTCAAACAGCCTAAAATAGAGCTTCTCCTTTGTTGGATAGAAGAATTTAGAATCTACATTTCTCCATAGAGCACTGAGTGCAAAAATTAAAAATGGATTATAAATAGAAGTAAAATGACCCATTCAGTTTCCAAGGACTTGAGTCTACAGCCTTCAGAATACTGAATGAGAGCATTTGAGAGCTGTCGGGACTCGGAGCTGATACAGTCTAATCAAAGCAGTTCACGGTGTTTGAGAAACCGAGGCATAAGGAAGTTAATCCATGGGACACACTCATGTAGCCATGCATGGGAGAGCTAACTTGTCCACATTCCCGTTGTATTGATCTGACCTGCTCCCTCACCTGCCTCCCAGACAGCTACCTGTTCACATGCCCTGGCAGTGCAGATAATAGCGGAAGAATGCCAGTGGCACAGACAAGGGAGCGGGGCGTACATGGGAGAGGTGGACAGAAGATGTGAACATGTGCATTCTCTAAATTGCATTCTTTTAGTAAGAAAAGGACATGAGGCTAAGTCAGAGGAGGAAGTCATCTGGAGCCTCAGCATTCCGTAAAGAAGACTCTTAACTGGACAGGGGTGCAGAGAGAATGCACACAGGCTGAGAAGGCATGCCAGAAAGGGAGGAGTACAGGTGTCTCACAAGCCTGGAATTTTCCATTTGCTTTTCCTGATTAGTGATCATAGAAAAGCTGTTATCTTTCCATGCCAAAAGCTAAGCTTCAAAAATGCCCAAAAGAAACCAAGAGGTACTAAACCGTTTTAAAATAAGGGGCTTTGTTTTTCCTTTTGGGGTAGTAGGGAGGCTTGCACTGTTTGCTTTTTTATTTATCTCCCACCACCACCAAACTGAGAGAGTTGCAGGGCAGGAGTGAAATGTATTGCCCTCTGGCTCCGTGGGTAGGACTCCAGCTCAGGCACTTTTCTGGTCACTTTCTCCCAGGCCACACCCAAGGTGTCACCCCTTGCTCCCCACGTGCTGCACTCTTGGGCCTGCTCCCTCTGTTCTCTCAGAGGAGGCAGATCCAAAAACCATGCCAAAAACCCAGCAGGCTCTGGGCCTTGTCCCCACCTTATAGCTGAGGCTGGTTACCCATCTCATTAGCAGTGATGTCTGTGTGTCTTTCAAGGGCTTGTCAGGTTGTGGAGGAACAGATCACATTTTCTGGCAATTTAATTTTATTAACTCTGATTTTTTCCCCCCTTTTCCAAAGCACAGCTAAATGGAGCTAAACATACACACAAGGGCTATATTTAGTCCTGATGGTGTGGTAGAGTAGGGAAGGCACAAACACAGAGGTTTATCTGCTACCTAGTAAACACAGGGAGGTGTCAGGGCTGGAGAATTCAATAGTAATAATAAGCATTTATATGGTACAATGACAACTTCGATACAGGGCATAATTTTCTGGGGATTGCTATTAATTGTGCTTCTGCCTGTGAGCGGCCCCCTAGTGAGGGGCTTGGAACACCACGCAGAGTAAAGCTATATTAAACATCAATTAAAAGAGCATAAAATAGAAACGAAATAAAATATGCAAAGGTCAGAATGGCTGTGAACAAGCAGACAAGGCCCTGAGAGGAGAGGGGTTAGAGTCTAGTACACTGGGGCATTCATGTTCCCGGTTGCTCTAAGCTTCTTTGAGTTCCTAAGTTTAGCAAGTTTGCTGGACTAGCTTCCCCAAGTTCAACTCTTTCCCAAAGGGGCTAAGAAACAACTCATTATGGCCAGTAAGAAATGCGAGAGGACAGCCAGAGTCTACCTGCCCTGTCCAGTCAGACTCTCTGCAGTGATGGAAGTATTCTTTATCCCCATTGTTCAGTATGGTAACCACCAGCCACATACAGATATTGAGCCTTGAAATGTGGTTAGTGCAACTGAGGCACAGAATCTTTAATAACATTTTAATTTTAATAGCCACACGTGACTAGTGACTACCATATTGGACAACACAGGACTCTAGACAGTCTTCACCTACAGTAAACACTCCAGAAACGTTCAGCTTGCATTGCACTCTTCTTCCTAAACCAGTGTGTACCTTCCCCCATACCTCTGAATATTTAATGCTTTTTTTTTTCTTTGTTTGACCCAGTCCTCGCATGCTTTTGACTTAAGCTTCCAGATTCTTTCATAAGGGTCATAACAATGCCAAGAAATGAGAAAGGTCAATTTCTGCATCAAACCAGACAGTATGGCCTTATCCTTGCCCCCTTTTCTCCATCCCCCAGTCATGCTAATACCAGGCGTTTCCCACTCCCCCAGGCAGAAAAGAAGGGAATGGCTGTGGATCTCTGGCTAATGAAGATCATAGATCTGTGGGGCTCCCCACGTCTCATCAGGTGCTGAGTCTGACCCTTGAATTCTGCGGAGCCAGGGGATTGTAAAATTCCCAGGTCGTCCAGGGAACTCTGACCTGACATTCCTTGGTCCCTTGGGCACCTAAACTGAAAATACCTTTCCCAGTAGCCCTTTAAACACTCGCTGAATGCTTAGAGTGGATCTGTTCATTGGGATGACATAGTATAGTAGAAAAACGCACTGAACTTGTAATAAAAAATCCCATGTGTAAGTCCTGGCTCCTCTATTTACTGAATCTGTGACCTTGATAAAAAAAAAAAAAAAAAAAAAAAAATCACTTAACCTTCCCAAGGCTTCATCTTCCCACATAAAAATGAGTATGCTAGATTAATGACTTCTAGACCCGAGAGGACCTAGCAGAGAGATCCAGCCAGAGACAGACACCCTAGTTGCTATGAGGTCCTATGCCTCACTCAGTCTCCCCCTTCAGCTGTCAGGCCCACCTTTCAAGCCCCCCTTCCCTGAGTCTGCCCAGACCCCTACCTGTGTCTAGTTAGCGCCCGCTCAAGATGGGAAGTGGGCTGACAGCATGGACACGCCCAGAGCCAGACTGGGTGGCGTGATCGCCTCTGGTGCTCCTCGCACTCACGTGGACCTTGAGGAGTCCTAGACAGCTTGCAGTGACTGTGAGGCACCCTCAGAGGCAGCCGTGGAAAGAAGGCAAGAGGTTTCTTGGCTTGGACACTAGGGCCATAAGGCAAGAGGGGTCACCCCTCTTGGCCGGCTGGCTGTGCGCGAGCTTCCCTCTACCCAGCAGTCACTGATCCCTGCTCCAGGGGTTGTCCCCACCCACCCAGAGCCCCTGGGGAGCCACCAGCTCTGCACAACTGCCGTGTCTCTAGCCGATGGGCTGTGAGCGGGCGCCATTGGTCAGGGCGGTCTTAGCTGCAGTGCTTAAGCCTGGTTGTATCTGCTGCGTGTTCTGTTTAGTGAGTTTTGAAATACTATAAATAGTTAAAACGGAAGGCTGTAGTCCCAAACCCTAGTGCCAACGCCCAGGAAGCTTTGGCATAGCCCTCAGCACGGGCCAAATTAATCCTGTCTGAGCCTGGGTGCCGCAGCTCTTGAATTTGCTGGGCTATGAGGCCAGAGAGGCAGCATGTACAGAAGGGAGAAGAGCTAGAAGCAGAGGAGGCATAGAACTGGCTGGCCTGTTGTGAGGTGCTGAGGGCCCTCCGAGCACACTGGGCGGCTGGGGACAACTCTTCAGACCTCTCAGACCTTTTTGTTTTGTACCATGTGATCGGGGGCAAAAGGATATTCACAGAGCTCATATTAGACCCCCAATAGCAGGATCCCGGGTAGATGGAGCAGTGGTTCTCAACCCTACACACTGGAGTCATGGAGCGTGGGGAGTTTAGGACAGATACTCATACCTGGGTCTCCCTTCGAAGATTCTGGTTTCATCAGGCACCAGCTTTTGATGTTCCCTAGGCATGAGGTGATAACCAAGGAATAGTTTGTTGGTTGTATTCAGTGTGATAATGGCATTGTGATTATGTAAGAAAATGGCTGTGTTTTTTAGAGATGCATACTGAAATATAGAAAGGTGGGGTGACATCATGTCTGGGACATGCCTTAAAATATATGAGCAAAGAGAAAGGGGGCTAGCTGGAGCAGACCTGTTTTGAAAATTTACTCAGTCTGGATGGTCAGTATATGCAAGTTCTTTACTATGCTCTGGTTACATTGTTTTCGTATTTTTCTCAAAAGTTTTCTTAGTAATAAAAAATGTTTTTAAAAAAGCTTAGAATCTCTCCAAGGGATTCCAGTGTTCAGCTAAGGTGGAGAACCGGTGGTTTAGAAGATTAATTTGGATCCCCACACCCTAGATCAGTTCTGACTTGGGGCTTTGTGTAACCTAAGAGTGACCTTTCAGGATAAGTTCCTGTAAGTAATCTGGACCGTAGGCTCTTGAGGCAGTGAAGAACAACGTGGGCACAAAGAACAAATGACACCTAGAATCAGAATTCAGAGTGGACAGTGAGGCAGCTTTGTCTGGTCTGAGTGACCTCAGTATCACCCAGCCCCATAAGCTTTTGTGCTTTGGGCTTTACCTGCCTTGTCACTTGCTAGCACTCCTGCATACCACCATAAGGACCTCTCTTGCCATGCCAGGGCCAGAAAAGACCACTGCATGGTAACACCCGCACAGGAGCATCCTGACTTCCTCAATGTTCAGCACTTTACCTAGTGGGATTCTGCTGAAGCCACAGTGAGGGGAGAGGGGGCTGAAATTGCACCTCCCTGTCCTTCCCAGGAGTCCACATGCTCTTGGTTCTCTGTGCAAGTGTGTCAGGGCTCTTCTGTGTCCTCAGCACCTGCCTCAACTCCCAAGCACTGTTTTGCTGTGGCTGCTCCGCGGGTGGGATAAACAGAAGCTTGCTGCAACCCAACTAAAGGGTACTCTGGAGTTGTGGCTGGAAGCTTCCATGCTACTTTTTAAAAAATATTTTTAAAGATTTTATTTGACAGAGATCACAAGTAGGCAGAGAGGCAGGTAGGGGGTGGGGAGCAGGCCCCCTGCTGAGCAGAGAGCCTGATGTGGGGCTCCGTCCCAGGACCTGAGATCATGACCTGAGCTGAAGACAGAGACTGAGCCACCCAGGTGCCCCCCATGCTACATTTAAATACCACAGCCTGGCTTGGGACCCGGACTTAACACCTCTCCACTCATGAGCAGAATATCTCCTCTTCCTTCAGTGGGCTTTGTGATGTATACCTTTCAGCAAGTTGGTGTATTGCTAAGGGAAGCTGGAGCATAAGGGAAAGCTACAAACTGCCCGAGGTCACTCACCAGCCCAAAGCTTTGCTACCAGTAGAATTTACTGAGTGCATGGGTGTCCTTCCCATTCCCTGGGGAAGACTTAGAACAGTTCTTTGAGCAAATGCCAGCTTGAGAAAGGTGTAGAAGTCACCCCTGCCTCTCTGTAGGAAGGCCCAGAGCATCCGTCTTTCCCCGGTTCTGAATCACTATGAGTCCTACCACTGTCCGGTGCCTACATCCAGAATTCAGATGGGCTGTTTCTTCCTCTGCCTGCTCAGAGGAACAAGTAGCCTCAGAGTCACTAAAATGGGAAACTCGGGGCTTTGTGGCCTTCACTGGACTGTTCGAATGGGAGGAGACAGAAGCTTTCCTGACTCTCTTCTGCTGCCTAGTACATCTCTCTCCTCTTGCCACCCTTAGGCTATCCATCTTGCTGTTTTCCCCACTGTAGGAACTCCTCAAGGGCAAGAACCAAGTCTTTCATCTCCATTGTTCCCCAACCCCTGGCACTGTGCCAGTCGCTGTACTTGCTCTAAACAGGCATATAGATGAGGAAGTGAGCTGAAGCAGGGCTGTGGCAGGGAATGCCACTAGGCTAAGGGTCAGAACCCTGGCATTTTAAAAAGTAGTTTCTCATTCATTTGGGCTTATGGGCCTGAACTCTGCCCGCCTTGCCTGAGTTAGCTTGTAGAGCAGCAGCCTGTGGGATGAGGAAGGGTTTCTAGCTGGTAATGGCTAGAGAGAAACGCGCTATTTGGTTCTCTTTCCACTTTCCTTTGGAATAAATGGTGGTCTCCCTGTGCCTTGGTGTCTCCCCTTTGATATTCATGGGCCCCTGAGCAGTCTGTCCCCTCCCCCTCTGATATTCATGGGCCTCTGAGCAGTCTGTCTCCTCCCCCTCCTCACCTGGGGCTCTGAGGAGGGTGACATGTTTGTAGGAGGGTTTCCCTTTGTTTTTTTTCCAGGGCAGTCATTCAATTGATACTTGGCCAGCTCTCCCAGAAGGGACTCCTCCTGGAGCTCAGTGAACCCTCAGGGACACAGAACCCTCAGGGACACAGAACCAGGTACAAGAAGCACTTCTGTTGTTAGTGACATGACTGTCCTCCTTGTCAGAAACCAGCGTGACCCCTGAGTCTTTCCCTGCTCCCTCTAGACTCAAAACAGAGGTTCTAACCCTGAACCTGCCCTTGAATCACCTGGCTACATTTTTAAAATACTGAAATCCTATCACCATCCCTAGAGATACTGCCATATTTGATCTAGAGTCTGAACATTGGTATTTTCTAACGGCTTCCCAGTGCTGGCAACATATACTTGGGACCGAGAACCATTGTCTCAGAGTCTTCACTAGAAGGAGCTATAATAGCACTTGAACCTTCCACCACTGGCCTTGCCCTCCCCACCACCACTGCCCTGGAAGGTGGAAGAGGAGAGCATGTACTTGCCTCTCCTGCACACCGCACGTCACCTTCCTTGACTGGTTCTGAGACACCCTTCCCAGACTGTGCGATTGATGATGCCATGTGGTTGTGCCCCCCGCCCTCACCCACACACATACTCTCTCACAGAGCCCACTGTTCTTAACCTTGGGCAGGTAACTAACGCAGAGAGAGATGATCTGGGGACAATGGTTTGATTTTGTTTTAGAGGGCATTAGTGAGGGAGAATAGTCCAGAACTGTCTTTGCAATTTAAGAGGAATATTACTTCTGTGATTTTAGCCCAAACAGTAGCTTGCCCATTGGCTTCCAAATATCACATCCCGTCCTTCGGTAGAAGAGTCTGCCTTAGCCGTGAGAAGCAAGACCAGACACCAGTTGAAATCCCAGACAGCTTCCTACCCTCCCTCCATATCTTGTCAGATATTTCAAGCTTTAAGTCCTTATTCGTGCTCTGCCTACTTGGCTGGCTGTTCTTGCACTTGAGCGGCTTGTTTGCCTGGACAGGTCCAAGCTGTCTGAGCCATCAGCAGCTGCACCTCCTCCCTCGCGCCTTCTGTCTGAGCCAACCTTGATTCACAGTAGTGCAGATGGCCACAGCCTTATCCAGCGACGTCTGCCACTCCCATCCCTCTCCTGCCCTGCTTTCCCCCAGATGAAGGGGCTGAGCCAGCCCTTGCCCGCTGGTCAACCTGCGGCCAAGAGGAAGACCACTCTTTGGTCATGCTCTGGCATATTAACCTAGGAAACATGACAGCAATTTTATCTGAAGCACATAGGACAAGGGTACAGGAGGGTCTGAGTTCATGTTGTGTTGAAAATACTTTTCAGGCTGCATCAGAGCTAGTCTGTTTTTGCAAATATGCTCAGTTCCACCCACTCCACTTCCTAAGTATTACTGGGAGCTGAGAGCGAGAGGAGAGAGCAGGTGCCAGAAATCACCTTTCCTTCTCTTCTTACCCTTTCCTCCCTTAAATGCAGATTTAAGGGAGTGCACTGCCACTCAGTTCCTCAGTTCCTCAGTCCAGTTCAAGGTGCTGAAGAGTAGTGCCCTGTAATACACCACTGTAATCAATTCATTTCCCTTCCCCTTGTCCCTCTGCAAGGGAAATGAAGTGACAGGTAACAAATGTGAGAGGGGTCGTGGGTGACCTTGTATGTGAGAAAGATTGGCTGCAGTAGCCCTAGAGCCTCACTCTGCCTTTTCCTATGACACCTCACTGCTGAGCTGTGGACAAGACACCGGAATCAGGGTGTCCCGTCTCGCAAGCTGTCTCTGAGACAGACCCACAGCCATACACTCTAGCAACAGCCGGCGCCGGGGAGGGAGTGCTATGGCAGCAGTCTCCTGCACCTGTGTGGTTAGGGACAGGGCCCACAGTGAATATACCAGCTCATCTGGGTCATCTATAAACCTTGCTGGACCCCAGCAGCTTTGAAATGCCATAGGTTCAGCAGTACTAATATTCACATGATTCATCCTGAGGTTTCCTTTGCTGTTATGCACCTTATTTCAAGGCTTTTTTCTTGATAGAGGAAACTATCCCAATCCTAGGCTGCTTAAACAGGAACATAAGCCCCCAGAGCCAACCCTTTTTATAGGGTAATATGGAGACTGAGCTCTGTTAGTCTCTGGGGTATTTTATTCTTTGGGGTAAGGGTATTTTTAATCCTTTATCATGATGAAATGTCTCAGTTGGCACCCAAGGACCAGTAACACACTGACTAAAGAAGACAGGGACTACCTGAAGAGTTACCTGCTTTTATCTCCATAGTTCAAGGCCAGGCATTTGGTGAGTGCTCTCTGTCCCAGTGAGCATGGAGCCACTTGGGTGGAATAGAATTAAGGGGGACCTTACTCCACTACAGATGTCATGGCTCCTACAGCCTAGGCATGGTGTCTACTCTCTTCTGTCCCACTGGGCATGTGTAAGGAACAAAGATCCTTGGGCATAGTCCAGTACCAAGGAACCTTTTTGTTTCTCTGAAGCCACATGATCAAGGTCACCAAGCTGGTCAATTTCCTGTTCTTCATGACTGGCCCTGACCTCCTGGGCTGCCTTCTAGCATTATACCTTGCTGTCTCTTCTGCTACGATTGTTGCTTCCCTCTTAATTAGAAAACATACTCTTTTGGATTCATTGTCTTCTCCTCTGACATTATTTTTTCTTTGACGACACTGTAATGACCTGCCTGCTTTTGATTTTGATCCACAAATTCTAGTCCATTAAAACTGCTGGGCTGAGAGTGACTCATGGGCACAGTCCAGGTTCTTGAGTTGGGTCCCAAGGACCCAAACTGACAGTATTTGCCTTAACTCTCAGAGTAACCATTAGATTTGTAGCCAGAAACCTGCGGTGGATCCACTGCCAACCCCATCCCCAATTCTACAAAGAGAACGGCCCTGGAACTGCTTGGCACAGGTCAGGAGGACAGAAGAGCTCCAGCAGGGAGCCACCTTCCCCATCCTGCAGGCCCCTAAGAGCACCTTCAGAGGCTTGGAGATTGGGAGTGGGAGGCTCTGCCCCACCCCCACCCCATCTCTGCGCTCTGGACTCACCATGGCCTTGCCTGCCTTTAAGCCTGCCTCAGCTCCCAGAGCTGCCCACGCTGCTCGCATCACCTGGGTGAGCGGGGGTGGGGAGAGGGGGGCTCTGCTCAGTGCCAGGATGAGACGGTACATGAGAATAACTGCTCAGTGCCCAGATGTTTCCTGTTGTCTCCGGCTCCAGGTGTTACATTTGCTAAAATTTTAGGCATGAGAGTGGCTCTGTTCTCTCGGGGGACAAGCGGGGAAAGATTCCCCAGCTGACATTTCTGGGGTCTTTCTTTTTTTTTTTTTTTTTTTAGAATTTTATTTATTGGACAGAGAGAGAGAGAGATCACAAGTAGGCAGAGCACAAGTAGGGGTGGAGTGAGCCCGAGCAGGGAGCCTGATGCAGGACTTGATCCCAGGACGCTGAGATCATGACCTGAGCTGAAGGCAGAGGCTTAAATTAACCCACTGAGCCACCCAGGCGCCCCACATTTCTGGGGTCTTTCTTCCAAATGGACAACCCCATTAGCTGGCTCTTAGTGGCTCCTGCTCTCCACTTCACACCTGGTACCGCCTCAGGCCATTTCTCACCTGCAGAGGGAAGCCCGAGGATCAGCAGCAGCACTATTCAGGGCAAAGTCTTTACCCTTGTAGTACTTTGTAAACTAGAATAGCGAGGCCTCCCTTCCAGACCAGAAACAACACGGAATCGCTTTGTGGGATGGATGTATACAGCACAGGCAGCATTCGTGTGTTGATTTCCACATATTAAGTAGTTCTCGTTGCTGCTGAACTTCCTTGCCTCCGTGTGACCATCAGGCTCTGTATCGACCATGGCATTCGTGCAGGGATGGGGGAAAGATAGCTGTGCAGCTCTCCTCCAGCCCCTGAACGCAGCTCCCTGTGCTACACGGCCTTGCCAGCGGGGGGCTGCTGAAGCAGCGCTCAGGAGACTCACCAGGGAGACCCCTCCATCTCCTGCCAAGCTCAGCAAACCCTGCCCTTGCTCTCCTCTGAATCACACTTCTCTGTGGCTTCAGGCCTCCTTCCCCAGCTCCGCACAGGGCGCCGCCTGACGGGAAAGGCCTGCGTGTCAGCGGGAGAGGCATTTGAGGAGAAATGAACTAATGTCGGAAGGGGGAGTGCCGCTCAGCCATCTTTTAAGTAGAAAGGAAAAGGTCATCAGAGCCGGATGGGGCCGGGGCTGGATTGTTGTTGACGCGGCCTGGCTGCGGCAGAGGGGCCAGCACCACGCACTGCCAACCCCATCCAGCTGCTGGTGGCCCGGGCACAAAGCAGCGCATGCTCTGTGTCCACAGATGGGTCTGCGCATCAGCGGGAGCCTGTGTTTAGCCCTTGCTTAGGAAGGGCAGCCCATGACATAGTAATTTAATTAAATTTGCCTCCCTCCATGGCCCACATATTTGCAGAGGTTTGCGGGAAGATGAATCTGGCTGAGGAGCGTTACCCTGCCGCTCTGGCCCTGCCCCAGAGCTGAGCCGCGGTACCATAAAGGGTCTCAGCGTCCTGAATCCGGCACAGGGCATCTGTCTGCACTGCAGGCTCTCTGGCCGGGCTGCCTGCTGGCACATCTGGCAAGGCAGCCTCTGGAAGCATTCCGTCTCCATCACAAGGAAGCCACCAGGGGCAAAATAAGGGGGCTCCCCACCCCCTACTCAAGTCCTGCTGGCAGCAGCCTCAGCAAAAACCAGAGCCACAGAATGAGCTTCTACACTGATCTCAGTGTAGAAGGGAGAGGGTGGAATGGGAGGACCCCAGCCCCTCAGCGGACACTGCAGCCTTAGTCGCAGCTGTCACCCCCATCTCATTGGTGACCCACATTCCTATGCTTCTATCCTGGAAAAGACCCACATTTAAGGGTCCGAAATTGATTCCAGTGAACCGATCACCATGTTCCACATCTCAGACGCCCATCAGTTCTTGTCTACTGCGTCCGAGCTCAACCCACACCCACAGTCCACACCCCGGAGCCTTCCCCCTGCCTCCCAGCCAGCCAGTGCTTGTCTCCTGTGGAGTTCCTCACTCCTCAGGAGGCACCTAAGCTTTCACTTTCTCTTGTCAGAGTGCCTGCCCATTTCATCTTCTCACTAACCTCTAGCCTCCCGCTCAGCCTTTTATATCCTAGGTCAGCAGTGCCGTGCCCACTGGAGAAGAGCATTCTTTCTTGTTATCCTCGCCCCCACCAAGAGCACGTCTTCCTGGCTGGCTAATCTCTCCTGTGTAACAACAGCAGCACCTCCGAGAGAAAGGGAATTTCTCTGGCACAGTTTGTCTCAACACCAGCAGAACACAGGCTGTTGCTTAGGAGTGGGAATCATTAGAGTCAGGCCATTATTGGAGGGGACCAGTCTCTAGGGGAGCTAGCAGAAATTACCAGTCCTTAATAGATGAAAACTCATTTGCTGGAAGCCCCCGCCCTCCTCTTTATTTCTCTGCATTCTCCACCTCCCTTCTCTTCCCAGCTTTGAAGTCAAAAAGAGAGGTAATGCTATCCCATCCAAGATGGCAAATTTCTGCTAAATTAACTTGGTTAAAAGATCCTTGGTTGAAAGCGGCTGTTCTTTTAGAATGTTTCTGCAGGGACTTGGCTTGAAACCATCATGAAGGAGACAGATTCTAATTAAATGTATGTGATAAAATTATAGCCAGGACCACTCCATTTCCCAAGAGAGGATTTGTTGAGGTGGTTGGGAAGAGGAGACAGTTACTAGCTTCCTAGACCATGTTTCAGGGAAAGTCTTGGAGTCAGCCTGGGCTCTGAGCCTTCCCTGCAAGGGCCCCCTTGTTTACACAGTACCAGGGAAGGTGAGAGACATGGAAGCAGGACTCCAGACTTCTCTGCTTCTCTAGTGGTCATCTTGACCTTGAACAGACCTCTAACCTGATACAGCTTCTATATGCCTTCCCTGCACAGGGATACACATTCTTTGCCTCGTAGTTCTCTGGGGGGTAGGAGAGAATGGGGGGTAGGCGGCATAAAGCAGCAAATGCTCCTTTTAATTTATTACCTGTTTGGGCTGCCATCAAAACTCACACTCCTTGGAACATTTGTGGTGCAAGAGAAAGGAAAAGTTGCCTCATTTCTCAGCTCTAGTTGTGTGAATGAAGTCACGAGTGGGCACCATGTCAGAGCATTAAGCACAGATAACTGGCGTAAAAGGCCTTCCCCTTCTCTCCCACCTCTCCCTGGAAACAAACTGTAAGGGATTGCATCAAATTGCAAACTCTGGGGGACACTAATCACTTTGTAGTTTCTGTAAATGGCGCCCCCTGGATTTGTCATTCACCGTGGCCCTGCTGGTGTTCAGTAGTACTGCTGGGTTGAGAACCCAAAGCCCAGAGATCCTGTCTCTGCATCACCAGCTATGTGACACCTGAGCAAGTCACATCTCTCTGGCCTTCATTTTCCTCATAAATAAGTTTTCTGAATTAACTTGGAAATTAAATTCCCTTCTCTGTCTCCACATCCCTGAATTTTGAAGCTATAAACCATCATTCTGTCCTCAGTGTCTTGCCAACCCAAGGTTGACCAGCCTTGATAAGACACCCATGATGTGGAGATGGCCTCTGCTGGCCTGACAGCACTGGTCAGAGCAGATGTGGCCTTCAGACAGGAGGGTGGCAGAGGGGGCTAAAGAAAGGGAAAGCTACCCTGCAGGCACAGCAGGCTGGAACAAGAAAGGCATGGCTTAGGCCAGGTCCCCACTCTGCTTGTTTTTGTACTTGTCTGTGGCTTCAGAACCTTCTGACACACATGCACACGGTACACCCAGGAGGTGCAGTCACTTCCCTCACCAGAGTAACCAAATGAAATGCAAACATGCTTTGAGATCTCTCAGTCTGGCCAGGTATCTCCAAGCTTCCCTCCCCATTTCTAATTAAAAATTTTTCATCTCTTTCCCTGGTTCCTTTAGCGATGTCTTTCTTGGCCCTCCCTCCTTTCTTACTCCAGACTCTCCCAATTCATCCCAATTCATCCCCTTAAAGAGATGAATTGGAAGAATATGCTGTCATGTCAGAAGGAAGCCATTGTCAATTCACACAGGCAAAGCTAATAGGATAAAGTATTATCCGACTTCCTTTAAGTCCAGAAATTAAGTCTTCTTGCAATGGTAATAGATTAGAACTTGTTACCACTGCAGCCGGTAGGCTGCAGAAACCGGCTGTTAGTATATGAGGCCTCAGCTCCATTTCAGGGCCTGTTCTGGGTCTTTTGTGAGGGACGCACTGAGCATTCCTGCAAACATTGCTGCACTCTCTGTGCCAGGACCCGCCTCTGGAGAGCTGCCTGTAACTCACTCGGTTAATTTACAGGGCAGAATCTGAGTAGGTAGGTGAAGGGAAGAAACCAGGGCCTTTAAGACTCCAGGAAGAAGTAGCCAGAGGCCCGGAAACCAAACTTTGCACAGAGAACAGTTACTGTGTGAAAGCTCTTCTCAGTCATCCTTGCTGACTCATTGAGCAGGTAGAGTGACTTATCTAGTGACTAAACCAGTACCAGCGCAGACATAGGGAAACTAGAGGTGAGATCTTAAAGGAATTTTAAGTGACTAGATGAAGGACTTGCCTTGGAAGAGGAAACCACATGAGAACTATTGGAAGAAGAGTCATCAGTCTTCTAGAATGGAAGGATCTTGCAAAAATGTCCTAGGTCCTGTTGTGGCAGATGATTGTACTCAGATGGGGATTATGGAGGGACACCCCCAATAGAACAGTTACTCGAGGGCACTACTTATTAGTGGGATTATAAGGTGGATGGGTATTAAAGAAGCGAGTGGATCAGTGACTGTTCCTTTGTTATTTAGTGATCAGAACTTTCTTAATTGTTCTAGTACTGTTCCTGGGTACACAATGAATGACTACGAAGGTACCTCAGTACTACTTCACTCCATCTAGTCCCACACTGGGCGTTAGAGTAGCCTCCCAGCTCAGTGGTTCCCTACTGCAGGGTCAAAAATCTTCACGGGATAAGTTAAGGAAGACACCGCCCTCTCAAATGCTAACACTCTTTGACAAGAGAGTTGCTCCCAGGGATATCCCCCATAGGCCTTGGCCTAATCTCTCTGACTCACTGCCAGGGTCCATGTGCACCGAACTCACAGTCATCACCATTTTTATGGGAAAACACAATTTATATAATACCCTCCCTCTGGAGTAATACTCCTTTTGTGGATAAACAGTGACTTGCACCAACCTCTTCTGTGAAGAGAAGAGAGGGACTAGATTCAGAGCAGACCCCTTAATGAGGCTGTCAGGGTCAGGATTAGATTACAGGCCTAAGGGCTGGCTTGTTTCCCCCAAGCAGGGGACAGCCTGCAGGATAGAGAACAGGACTGTTGTGGGTAGGTGGTTTGGCCCAAGTACTGACAGCAGAGCTGGCATGTACCAGAGGATAAAACCTGTGATCATCCTAAAATCTAATTCTAGCCACTCATTAGGAAATCAAAATGTATTCTCTCTTAGGCTTCTCTTGGAGAGTTGATCTCCCTGCATTTCTTCTCTCTTCCATGCCATGAATTTCACACTTAACAGTCCTCCCCCATCTGGGGTCCAGCCAGCCTCTTGCGGGCTAGGACAGGAATCTCCCTGGCTTTCCTCCTTAACTGCATTGCAGACCCTTAGCCTGTGTAGCTGCCATAGAGCTCTGTTCTGTTCTCACTTGCTCAGGTTATGGTGCTTTTTTTTCTTTTCCTGTCTGTACTTTCTCCAAGCCCTCTAATTCTGTTCTGAAGCCCCAGTAGCTCCTCTCTCTGCTGCCTTCTCCCTCCTGGTACCTCGGCCCTCCCCTGCCCTTCATAAGGTATCCTGACTGTGAAACAGGGAGAGGTGGAGAAGACTCTAGGAAGTTTATCCTCTCAGTAAAGGACCAAGGTTTCTGAGATAAATGTTTTCTGGCCAGTCCTCAGCTTGTGCATCATTAAGAATACACCTTTCCTTTCTTCCCGGCTTACTGCAAGGAAAAGTAATCTATTCTAGAACTAAAAACAGTTCCTTGGGCGAGCTAGAGAGCTGGATTAGGGAGCAGATCAAAAAGCGCTGTTTTCCTGGGGAGAAAGGACAACCCATCTTTCCTATTGGGTCTGTGCTTATAGAGATAGTGCTGTCCCACTGTCCCTAACTTCTTGATAAGCATCCTTCCCTTCTGGAATAGCTCCATAAGCATGTTCTCTCTCTGGGAACAGATGAGGTTCTAGAATAGAGGGGGTGATTGAGGAGGGCTGGTCAGTTGGACTATATCCTTATGTTTATCATCAAATAACTACCAACAATACAACATTAAGTTACCATTCTGAGTGTGATTTTATTTATATAATTTCAGTTCTCACAACAACCTATGAAGTAGTGAAGTGTAGATACTATGATATCCATTTTACATATGAATAAGCGGAGTATTTGTCCCAAGTCACACAGGTAGGAAGCGATGGAGCTGAGATTCAACCCAGGAATACCAGATCCAAAGTCTGTGCTTGTAAGCACTGTGCTGTGTTGCTTTGCAAATATGTATGTTTCACTGACCTGGTCCCTGAAGCATTTATCCCTGTTCCAAGAAGCAGCTTACTTCATTTTAATTTAAAGCAAAGATGAAAACAACTTTAATCTACAGCGTGAACCATTCTCACCCCCTCAGGGGTAATGGGTGCTTTCTGAATGATAGAGACCAGGAGAGGTGCTTTTGGGCCAAAAGCTGCCTTGCAGTTTAGCTGAGGCAGGATTTAGAAATGGCGTGAACAGTGCCTGCATTAGCCGATGGCATGGAGTGCTGAGTGCCAGCAGAGGAGATAAAATCAGACATATGTTTGGATATAAATGTTCTTTCTCTTTCTCTCTCTCTTTTTCTTTTTCTCTAATTTTAATCCCCTGCTGCTTTGTTGCAGCAAAATGTTGGGGCCTTAATTGTGGGCTCTGGACCCCTGAGGTAGTATCGCCTAGGCTGTGTGGGCTGTGTAAGTTCCCCTTAGCCCTCTCCTAACCACAGTCCATCTCCACAGAAGGAAACCAAAGCTCTCCACCGCGAGTAGCATGGACTCTGGACCTCTTCCCCACCACCAATGGGGATCGTTTGACCAGGGACTCTACGACATTGTTCTACCCAGAACCCAGCAAGCCACTGGCCTCAATACCTGTTAAATAGCCACAAGAAAGCTAATGTCTCCAGGCCTTACAAACTATCCTGTCTGCTCTCCCTTCTCTGATAATATGATGCGGCATAAGACCAAGGAGTGACAAAGGCCTAGAGGAGATGATGGGAGAAGCAGCCACAGCATGGCACTTACAGAGCTCGGGTGGGGCGGGTATTGTGGAGGAGAGGAGTTAAGGAGCTCCCCCCCGACCCCGTTCCCCCTCTCCCCACTCCCCCCGGTCTCCTTGTTGAGCCAAATAGGCAGAAGGCATTCCACTATGGAGAACTTACTCTGATAGGTGCTTTAAGACCTCTGTCACTCCTCTACTCAGACAAGCTTCCAAGGCTGAGGTTGGGAGAAGGCCAAGCTACCCTTCCCTTTGTGAACACCCTGCCTTATCTACGTCACCCTGTCTCTGGCAGCCATCTGCCGTTGAACCTCAGGATCGGAAGCTGTTCTGTGCAGTCCTGAGAATCGAACTCCTTAGCACATGTGGCCCTCGGGCCAGCTGTGGGACGACTGTAGTCAAAATTCTGGTCAGACCTGGGAGGCCAGTAGAGCCAGTCCTGAAGGAGACTGAGCACCTCTAAGCAGAGTACACATCATTGTTTATAGGGAGGTCGTCCCATTTCCACTGCGTATCAGCCAGGAAAGAAAAAGGTTCTTGAAGGCTCAGAAGAGCCTGAGTAAGGAAGGCCCATTTGCTTCGGGAGCCCAGAGATCTGGGTTTTAGTCCCACCTCTTCCACTAAAAGCAGTGCGACGTTGGAGGTATCTTTCCATTTCTCTGGGGCTGTTTCCTTGACCAGACAGTGTAAAAAAGACTAAATGATATTTCATGACCCTTAAAGAATTCTGTAACTTCGTATAAGCAGCAGCAGTCTTTCCCTCTAATGTGTTGCTACAACTACTCCCCTGAAGAACTACCAACCCATGTCCCATTCTTAGGTGACAAACCCTGTAGCTTGGCCGCTGGGCCTGAGGATGAGTCACCAACACAGCATGAAAGCTATTGGTACTCGTGGGACTCCTCTCTGAAAAGCTGTCCCAGGTGCCTGCTACAAAGGAGGACATACCCAACGTTACGGCATTGGAGGCTTGCTGCTCTACAAGCTGAAACGCTGCCCAAGTCGAGGAGTGGACCCAGTGGGGAAGGGAGCTACCCTTGCAGCTCTAAGGAAGCTTATTCCCAGGAGCCATATTCTCAGTCTCCCCCACTTTTCAGGTTCCTTCTAGAAAGCACTTCTCCCTCAGATTCCAAGATGGCAAATATGCTCAGCCCCCAGGACACATGCGTTCGTTTTTACGACTCTTTGCGGAAATATTTTGGGACCATTTCTGTACCCCTGCCCTCAGATCTCTAGTTCAGCCACAGACACTTGATCATTCCAGAGCCACTGTATAATCCCAGACTATCCAAAAGGAGGGGCGGGAGGAAATCAGCCCCACACCCTCTGTTCCTGAAGCAGCTGCTTTCACCACACTTGCCCCTGAGTGTGTCCCCAGGAAGCTGCCCTAAACAGCCTGAGTTGCCTTGTGGCACTGGGCAAGGGCTCTTTTCTCGCCTTTCCAGCTGGTCCTGGCCAAGTCCCACCCTTTACTCTGCTGCAGTTTTCTCCTTGTGTTGGGGGTGGGGTGGCAAAGGGGAGGCTGAGGGAAACGTTTATGTGGAGCCCAGAAACGTGAGTGGCAGTATCTAAACGTGCACCATGCACGCATGCTGCCACGCACCCCGGTACCCAGAAATTACATATACCTCTACCCAGGGGATGAAGAATTGGCCCTTTCTTAGCCAACTGCTGCAAAGTGCTGCCTGCCTCTCTGCCCGCTCAGTGCCAGAGAGCTCACACCCACTCAGTGCCGATTCCCTGCATCAGTATAAAAGCGCTGAAGAGACGCAGGGTCCCGGTTCATGCAGCTTCCCTGGACGTCATCACTTGGGAAGCGTCAGGAGACCGACACCCACTACCACCACCAAGACATGTTTGGCTATTTGGCACCCAGAGAACAGAAGGAACATTGCCTGTGGGAAACTTAAGCCAAACAGCATTACCGCAGACCTCTTAAATCCAGGTCCCCCAGGGTCCCTGGGCAGAGCCGGTGCTGCCTGACCAGCAGCTTCTGCTGAGGTGGCATTTAACTTCTGGCCCGGTCCCAGGAGCTGAGGCTGACCCATTTCCCCTGCTTTTCCAGGGCATCAGGAATTTGGTTCTACCCCCAACAAAGCCAGGGACTAACACACTTAGCTGGAGGAAGGTGCACTGGAATCGGGGTGCTTTTATTTAAGCTAAGGAAAGATTGTTGACAGCTTTAGCATTTTGAACATTGCCTTCCCTCCCACCTTACCTCTCCCCTCCCCTCCCCTCCCCTTGTTTTCTTTAAATAGAAATGACTTGGTTGATGCTGGTAAGAACCTATATGATCTTATTCAATTTAACCCTTTGGGGACATTGAATTAAAAATTGAACAATATTTATTAAAATACAAAAATACACTTTTCTCACATTACAATCAGTGTTCTTTTGTTGGCATTCCCCCCCACCCACCCATCCCACCCCTTTCAAATCTGAACCCTTTATTTCTTTTTAAAGCTAAAATAATAAATGAAAGAAGTTACAGCATTAAATGGACCAGAATAACAGAGATCTCTGCCTTCACCGCCCACACCCACCCTTTCTCCTCCCCCTCCTCCTGAGGTAGGCCTGGGAGAGGGAAGCCTTCCCCCCACTGCGTTACGTTCAACAGGACTCCTCGCAGAACTCGCTTCTTGTGTGCATGTGTATCACTCTTGTTTTAACTGTGGATTCCACATCTTTTTTGTGAACCATCCTGTTCTGTCAAGGCTTCACTGTACTTTAAATGAGCCTGTGCCCTTTTTCTCTGTCCACTTATGTTCTGTCCCCACCCCATCACCACAACCAGTTGACATCTGCTGTAATAATCCCTAATGAATCAGCATTTAGAATAGTCACCAAATCACAAGCATGAGAAAAGCTTCCACTCCCCCAAGCTCCCCAGTCCCAGCCTCTCCTCCTTCTCCACCTTAAAACAAACAAAACCTTTATGAAAAATCATAAAATGCCATCATTGTCTACAATCATTTGTCAGATACCGGGAACAACAGGTGAACATGGCACAATGCTAATTTATGGCCTCCTGTGAATATATTCTCTCTGCTTCTGCTCTCCCTTCCCACCCCCCTCTGCTGCCGCACCCCCTTTAGGGGCCTCCTCCCTCTCAAGGGAAACCCTGAATAGACACATGCCCCACAAAGAGTGGGTTAAACCCATCTGCAGGAATCTGGTGCAATGTGAAAGCATTTGACTGAGAGCTACGCCAGCTCCCTTCCTTCTCTGCTCCTTCCCGAGGCGCGCTGTCAGGCGGGGCACACGCGTGTCCCAGTGCACAAACCCAGGGGACTTGTGCACAAGGACAGACGGAAAGACTGAGCCCCTCGAGGGAGTCATTTGAATTTTGGTGGTTTTCCTGTTTAAAACACAGTTACAGAGCTATCTTCCCCTCGGCTTCTGAAGAAAAAAAATTATTGCCTCTCAACATTTTGGCACAGTACAAATTCTTGGTGCTTTTTTTGTATTTTTAAAATAAGATAAATCTGCAAAGACAGCTCTCAGCTTAAGAAAGGTGTCTATAGAAATGGTAGTCCTGTATGCTATGAAGCATCTTCTAAAACATGGCAGCCTGCCCCCCACCCCTCAGCAGCCCACACCTCTTTAGGGATGTTTGTTTTAGCTTAGCTTAGCAGTTTCAGCCTCAGATCAGAAATCCCTTCTGGCATCATAGCAGGTTGACTTGCGGCTTCAGCCCCACAGCGTTCCCAAGAACCCCACTCCCCCTTTAAATAGAACTTACAAGTTAGAAAATAGTTTTGTTTTGATTTTTTGTTTTTAAATTTTAATATAATCTGTTTCTTTTACCAGCCCATAGATTTAATATATAAGCATATACAAGAAAAAGTCTCTCCCCACTCTGTACAAAAGTTGCTGTCTCGTGTGTGTGTGTATGTGTGTGTGTGTGTGCATTCTATTGCATTTTATAAGTTTTTGGGGGGAGGGGGAGTCATATTTGAGTTTCCTGTACCTTGTCCTTGGTATGGGTCTGAATTATATAAGGTTCAGAGATTGTGGTGACTGTGGGGTGCAGAGAGTTCCCCAGGCTGTTTTCTGTCCAGTGGGCCCCATGTGCTGGTTTGTAGGTGTTGTAGTTAATATGGTCATGAATTGTGGGCAGCACTACTGCCCCCTCACCTGATACACTGGATGGAGCTGCTGTTGCCGCTGCAGACGCTGCCGCTGGGATGTCTTCATCCACCTGGATAATCTCAACTGTCCGGGCGGCTGTGACTGTACTCCTCTGCTGGTGCCGCTTGCGAAGTTTATAGAAGACAATCAACATGGCGGCAGCTAGCAGAGTCACTGCCACAAAGCAGCCAATGATGATCTTGGTGGTCTTCATGACTTCATCCAGGCTGGTCTGCATCTTATCATTGGTGTCTGTCGCGGGTACCTGCTTGGGCACACGGGTGGTCTGGATCAGCACCGTGGTAGAGGTGGTATACGCCGGCTGATAACCAGTGGATGTAGTAGGAACAGGCTTGTACTTGCGCGTTGTATCCTCAGGTGAGATCTCGGTGGTCTCCACTGTGACAGTGGTGAAGAAGCTGTAGTTGGAGGTGTTGAGCTCGGCCGTGCTCACGTTGAGGTAGGCCGAAGCGTTGGAGTTACCGGCCATATTGGTCACCATGCATGTGTATACCCCAGTGTCTGAGAGCAGCACGTGGGAAAAGTTCAAGGTGCCGTCGTTGAGGACAGAGATCCTTGGGTGGCGGGAGGCGTGGCTGAGCACTGTCCCATTGGGCAGCAGCCACTTCACGGAGGACATGGGGGGAGTCCGACACTTAAGTTCTGCCATCCGACCCTCGGAGATGTTGAGGTCCCGCGGGGCATCCATGATGAAGGGGGCAGAGCACTGGAAGGAGGCCTGGTCCACCTCCACCAGGTAGCGGCCCCGCATGTGCAAGGGAGCGTGACAGCGGCCACAGCAGGTAGAATTGGTGGGTATGTACTCCCGAAGCCACCAGGCTAGCCACAGAATGTCACAATCGCAGTTCCAAGGATTGTGGTGTAGGTGCAACTCCACCAGGTACCTCAGTGGGGTGAAGAGGTCATGGGGCAAAGAAGAGAGGTTATTGTGGGCCAAGTTGAGTTCCACAAGTGAGGCCAGCCCATCAAAAGCATTTCGCTCAATCAGGCTGACCTGTGAGTTCATGACCCACAGCTTCTTGAGGGAGCTTAGGCCATGGAAGGAGCCAGGCCTGATTTCAGGGAAGTGGTTGCCTGACATCTCCAGCTCTTCCAGCCCCACCAAGGGGGTGAGATTGGGCATATCTTTAATGTTGCACATGCCCAAGTTCAGGTACTTGAGGTTGAACAGTCCCTCAAAAGCGCCCTCGGAGATATACTCCAGCTTCTTGAGCTCCCCCAAGTCCAGGCGCATGAGGGAGGGCACCCGGTTGAAGGCATAAGAGGGGATGCTTTCTATGGGGTTGTTGCGAAGCCAGAGCTCCCGCAGCTTGGACAGGTACTCAAAGGCCCCACTGGGGATGACCGTCAGCCAGTTGTCGAACAGCTCCAGGGTGTTGAGGCTGGCCAGGCCGTTGAAGGCCCCCACCTCGATCTGCCGGATGGAGTTTCTGCCCAGCTGCAGGACCTCCAGGTGGTGGAGGTGGCGGAAGGTGTCGGCCTGGATCATCTGGATGTTGTTTTCCATGAGGTTGAGGTACCGGGTGTTGGAGGGGATACCCTGAGGGACCTCGGAGAGGCCCCGGCGGGTGCACACCACCTTGCTGAACTGGTTACTGCACGAGCAAACGGATGGGCAGTTCTGGGGCCCGGCGGAGGCGGCAGCGGCGATGGCTGCACACAGAATCCACACTTGCGCCGCGAGGTAGACTACGGGGAGCAGGACGGCATTCCAGGTGTGGTGCACAGTTACCTGCCACAAGAGCTTCATGGTGTGGCACGTTCATAATTCACCATCGCCTGGGATTTTGGCTCGGAAAGGAGAACCAGCCCTACCCCGGCTTAAATGAGCTAGGAGCTCCTCTTTCCATCTGGAGAAGGAGGTGGGGAGGGGGCGATTAGAGAGACGGAGCAGACCAGAGGGGGGGGGGGGGGGGGGGGGGGGGGGAATCATGCCCAACTAAAGCGTGGCCCCCGTCTCCAGCCTCCCCTCAAGGTAAACCCTCGGAACGCCGCGACTTTCTCTCCCCCGAGGCAACCATCCCCACCCAGTGAGTCGCTGTCACCTACCTCGGAAGGAAGGAATTGGCGTGGTGTCCTTAAGCGTTCTCCACGGGAGCCGGCCACGTCGTTGCCATTCTTACTTATTAGTTTTAATTAACAAAGGGGGGAAGTCGAGGGGGTAGGGAGGGCAGAGGGGAGGGGTGGGGAGGGGAGGGGTGGGGGAGACAAAATGGCTTCTAGTAAATCCCGAGCAGGCTACGGCGGAGCGGCGGAGTTGAGGCGCGCCGGAGAGAGCCAAGGCCCGGCGGGCTATGCAGGTGCATGCCCCCCCCTCAGCCCGAGGAGCCGCGCCACCAGCGCTTCCCTGCTTTGTCCTTGGACCCTGGCACCGGCTCGCACCAGCCGCGGGGGATGCCGCTTCATCGCCGGAGCGTGCCTCCGGCGCCCCCAGCCCGCTCCCGCGGCTGCCGCCCGGCGGGGGTAAAGGGGCGCCCCGAAGCCTCCCAGGCCGCGCTCGCTGGCTCGCTGCTGCTGCCGCGCTGCCCCCCCGCCTTGTGTCGGCGGCTCCCGACCGGAGGCAGCTGGTGCAGTCGTTCGCTCGCGGGGCTGCGAGAGTTAAGAGGAGGTGTTCGAGGCTCCTTCGCCCTCCCCAGACACACACCCCCTTCTTTCCTCGCCTCTTCTCGGAAGGGTTAAAAAGAACCAAAACCGGGCTTAGTTTCCTAGTCCGCCGCGTGCCTGCGCGAGGAGCAGCAGTTCGTCCAGCCCCCGCGGGTCAGCGGCGTGGAGGCAGCGCGGGGACCGGCTCCGCGGGCCGGAGGAGCGCGCGGCGGCCGGGTCGCGCCCGTACCGCAGGCCCCTTCAGGGAGTCCGGGGGCGGGCGCGGGTCCGGCGGCGGCGGCGGCGGCGGCGGCGGCCTCAGCCCCCGGTGGCGCGCAACCGCCCGCCGCCGCCCGCCGCAGCCGGGCCCCCGGCGCGCCGCCGGCTCTGGTTTTGTGCGGAGGCAGCGAGTTCCGGGCTTTGGCTCGCGGCGCCTTCAGTGGCTGCGCCGCCCGCGGACTGCTGCAGCGGCCCGAGCGCTGGCGGCGGCGGCGGCGGCGGCGGCGGTGGCGTGAGCAGCGGGGGTCGCGGCTGCGGGGAACGCTCCGGAGCCCGAGAACATGGTCCGCGCTCGCTAGCGGCGGCGGCGGCGGCAGCAGCGGGGCCCCTGCGCTCGGCGCCCACCGTCTCCTCCTCGCGCCGGGCTCGCGGTGTTGCAGGCAGCAGCCACGCAGACTGCTCTCTCATCCTTTTGTCCTTCAGTCAGAACGTGAATGTACTGCTGACGCATACTGTTCTGGGGAGAAGATTAGCGTGATGCAGTGCTCTTATGTATGAACACCGCTCCCCCTCCGCTGCCTGCCCTCGAGGGGTTAACGCCGGCGCCTTCCAGCGCCGCGCCGCGCAGCCCCGAGCTCCGCGCCTCCGTCCGACTCCCTCCCTCCCTTCCTTCCTTCCTTCCTCCCTTCCTTCCTCCTTCCTCTCTCTCCCCCACCCCCCACCCCCCTCCCCGGCGCTTCCTCCCCGCCCCCTTTAGACGAGCGGAGCGGAGCAGAGCGGGCGAGCGAGCCGGAGTGAGCGTCAAGTGAGAGGCCGCGCGCAAGTCGCAAGTCGCAGGCGTTCGCAGCTATTTTGGTCCAGCCGAGGGAGCCGCCGGGTGGCCGCTGATAGGCTGGAGCGGCGGGGCTGCTGCGGGAGAGACCGCGGCCTTGCCCCGCCCCCGGGCGCCGGGCCCCCTCCGGCTCCGGACGCGGTGGGCTCAGGGGGCCGGGAAGCGGGCGGCGCGGCGGGGCTGCTGCAGTTGGCCGGCCTCCCGCCCGGACCGCGTCATCCTCACCCCCACCGACCGCTGACCGGGCGCCTGGCCGCGCAGCCCGGGCAGCATACGCGGAGTTCCGAGCTGCACGGTGTGGACGCGGGGGTGGCTGGGGCCGCTTGGAGCCAGAGGACCGAGAGCCTGGGCACGGGTGCCTCTTTGTCCTGCCCCTTTTCTTGCAAATTTCCTCACCGCTCCTCGGTTTTAACTTTGAAATGATAGTTTTCTTAATGAGGGTTGCAGGGAGGGCAGAAGGTGGAAGGAAAGACCAAGTGCGAGGAACCCGGGCAATAACGACATGGGACAGCAGAGCATCCGGCGTGAAGGATTGAGATGAACTCCGCGAAACCACGGGAGAATCCGTTCACTCACGGAGCCTCAGCCAACACTTCTCACTCTTTTTCCTCGCCGTCCTGAGTCGCCCTTTCCCCTCCCCAAGCCGGGTGAGGGGAAGGCTTCTACCCCAGTGCTTCACTAGCTCCTCTTTGTTGCTGGATCTCCCTGAAAAGAACTGCTGACAACCTGCTCCCACTTCTGGGGAAGAGAAACCCTGGGGCATTGGACAGACCGGTGCAAGAGAGCAGGACTAGGTCAGCCTTTTCCCCCTGAAAAAGACTGCCCTTTTCTCTGCCTAGTGGGGGTGGAGCCATCTGTGGCTAAGCCCTGGGAAAGCGCTAGAATATGGCATTGGTTTACTATTGCTTCTTTGGTTAC
>NC_081560.1:23323102-23496111 GCF_022355385.1 Mustela nigripes | reverse complement strand
TGGGGTGCCAGTCGGTGTGGTGGGGGTGGGTGTGGCGGGGGTGGGGGGGGGTGGGGCGGGGGGGGGGGGGGGGGGGGGTGGGGGGGCTGCCTCCAGACTCTCCTCCCTTGTGCCCCGCCCCTCCACCTTGACAAGCTTGCCCCTTAGGTTAAACCCCCATCTCCTGCATGTGGGCTAATGCCAAAGAATGAGGAGATCGTGGGTTTCCCAGCTCTCAGCATTCTGCCCCGCGAGTATCTCAGGATTGTCTGCTGCCCAGTAACCTGGTTTAGGGAATAGGCCCTTAAATATACCAGGGAATTCTTGAATTCCTAGAAACAGATCTACTAAAAGCAAGCTAGATTCCCCATTGATTACCAAGACCTTTTGATCATGAATTTGCAGTAAAATAGTAACAACTATAATAGTTAATATGTTGCCTAAATTTACACAGTAAGTGGCAGAACCAAGATGTGAACCCTGGCAGGTAGCGGATGTGTAGAAACTTGGGCTTGGAGGTAATTCTCCAGTTTGCTCCCAGTCGATGAGAATTCTGGTTTCACTTATCCACCTCAAAAGTCACTTGCTAGGATGTTTATCTACTACTGCTCTCCACTGTAGTAAGAATAGGTGGTTGGATGGAGAGAGAAAGAGATCTTCCTGTACCCTTGTTTAATCTTTGTTTCTCCAGTGAAGTAATTGCCATAGTTGCCTCCATTTTACAGGTGGAGGTCCTGATCTTGGGCAGGCAAATAATACGCTTAAGGTCATACATCCACAAAACAATAGAGCCAGCATTTCAGTCCAGTCCTCTAACCCTGAGCCCAGTGTTTTCATCACTAGCAGAAGTGTTGTGTTTACGTTGCAGAAAAAAAGAATTCAGTGAAGGGTATGTGAGAAATAGAACAGAGGGTGGGAGAGGAAGGGCTGAGAAAATATATCTTTCAATTTGTTTTACTCCCAGTGACTAGTCAAGAGAAAGAATGAGAGAAGTGGAGGTGAGTCAGACCCTGATACTAAGCTTCATCTAGGCTCTTTGGTGGCTTCTTTTGCTTTCTTGTAAAGCCCCATCTGTACATCATCAGCTTCAAGCAGGACCCTACCAGTTTACAGACCAGGGAATGTAAATCCTATCCTGACAGGGATCTGGGCGGAGAATCAGAAGCCCACCAGTGAATGGTTCCCGTCCTTTCCACAGCTGCCATCGAGCTGGTAGGATGCCAGCGGGCACCCCGGCCAAGGACTAATGGCACCCTGGAATATGACTCCCTTTACCTCCTTAGGCGAAAGAGGGGATCTGCCCAGACTATTTCCTGCCAGTGCAGGCAAATTCAGACCCCATCTCTTCACTCCGGGCACTGCTAATAAAAGGTGGTGGCCCCATACTGTGTAGGTGGATGGAAGGGTGGGCTGCCTTGGGTCAAACCAGTACTTAGTAATGAGGTTGTCTCCCAGTAAATATTTGTGAGTGATGGATGACCACGAATATGCCCAAGCTTAGTGCAGCACGTGGAGTTCTTGACGGGGCTGCTTTGCCCTCCATAGGCCAGCTGAGCTGAGAGCGCACCATAGAAGCTGTGGGCTAGACTGAGGTGGCTCTGGAGCCATGGGGGCCCACAGCCTCTTAACCAAGAGCAGCTCCGAAACCTCTAACCCTGTGACCTGAATGTCATCTGGCCATCATCCGTTGCTCTTCACAGCCCCGGGTTCTGATAGCTCCCTTGATTTGGAGTGGTGCAACCTGGAAACAGAGAAGAGGAAGGCTTCAACTTTGAGACGAAGAGAAGGAAGAAACACTGGGTTGAGAATGCTATCACTTGTGATTTCACACAGAAAGACTGCTGTGACAAAGCCAGAGAGAACTGAAGAAGCCAGGCACTGATGAGGCAAGGCTTTTGTTCGCAACTTGGTACCTGCCCTTAAGTTGGGATACCGGAGTTCTACTTTCCTTTCTGCCACTGTTACACATCTTAAAACAGCCCCAAACATTGGTTTCTTCATCTGAAGGAAATAGACTAGAATATTCCCACCAGCTCTCATAATCCCTGGTTCCCACCTCTTCTCAGTTACATAGATATGTGAAGAAGGTTGATCCATTGGGATGATAGCCAAGACTTAGAAATGAGCCACACAGTGGAAGAGAGTGCTTCTTTTAGTTTAATCTAGAGATCACAGTGCCAGAGCAGAGTAGATCACACTTTGTTTTCCCAGCTACTAAAAAGGCTGATGGATCACAGAATGTTAAAAGTTAAAGGTATCTTGGAGATCATCTGGACTCGACCTCTCATTATTGTCATTAATAAAGTTCAGAGAAGCATAGTGACTTGCCTAAAGCCACATGATTGACTACATCAGAGTCTGTCATTTCTGAGCTCCATCCATCAGTCGCATACATGCGACAGTGTATTAGCACTGAAGCCTGGGGCTTGAAGATATTTCCAAATGCCTGTCTTCTGTGGCCTTACATGCAGATGCTGTCATTATACTTTGTTGGACTGGGATCAAGATGGGTCTTCAATAGAACTAGTCTGCCATTCTGAGTGACTTTGGAATCCTAATAAAAAGAAAAAGAAATGGACCCCCAGGGAACTCACTCTAAGGGAACCCAGGACTACCTCACTCAGCCAGGGTAATTGGACTCATGGTAAAGCCCAGAGCTAGACTACTCTGCACCCTGACATGCATCAGGCTCGGCACCCTGAGCCATTATCCCGAGCAGCCACTAGATGTCCACAATGCCTCATAGGGTTTGCCAGGAGTGAGCAATCTTCGGCAGGCTACTATCTTGGCCTCCCAACAGGCTTTTGGGTCCCTTATGATAGGTCCATCAGTAGAAGAGCACAGATGCTCTGAATCTCTAGTTCCCATTTTCAGTACCGTTGGGCTGCCAAACCCTACTCAAGCACCTTTTCCATTTTTGTACTTTTTATTCTTCCATTTGAGCAAAGGAAGAAAATGGTTTCAGAAAGGAAGGAAGGGAGAGAAAAAATTGTATGGAAATTTTCCTCCACAAATGAAGGAAAGACATCAGTTGATTGGTGAATTAGCAACAACAGAACAGTATAAGAAACCATCTATATGGAAATGGTCACCTCTTACCCAAGGCAGTGAACACATCATGTATACCCGAGCCCCCTTGCGTTTGCATCTCTCCCTCTCCCCCATGTATGCAACTCCCCCTGCAGGGTGAGCAGGTCATGAAGTCTTTAGTGGATAAGGTCACCATTGCAAAATAATAGTAAATATTCGTTTTCTTGGCTGTGGTCCTTTAGCAAAGCCGTGGCTGTGCTGTTACTGCACACAGTCATAAAGGAAATGGATTTTAGTCCTTGAGCCCAATGAGTCAAGGTGACACAATTGTTCTAGAAGGACCCACTCTTCCACACGCCCTCAGAATCCACTGTTCTTTTCCCCCAAGGACTCTGGTCTTCAAGAAAGTCAGAAGGAAGTAGACAAAAAAGCACTTTCTCTGCAGGTCCCATCCAGAGCAATTTGCAAAAACCTTGGCAAAGAAGAGACAAGATGCTTAATAAGAATGGCAGAAAAAACTCTAGAAGGGAAGGGCCTTTCCCTCTCCTGAGGCTAGTTTCCTAGGGCTTACAGTTTCTTTGTGGGCTGCCAGGCCTGAGTGAAGGGAGAAACCTCCCAATGCCCCCCACAGTCTCCTCTTTTGGAATAGTCGGTTTGGTGCCCATTTTAGCCACAACCTCCTGTGTGTTCAAACACACCAGAGGTCCAGCCAGAAGCCTTAGAAATGTTCACCTCTGGGGGTGCACTGGCCCACTACAGGCTCTTGTATTCTGGCCTTCTCTTTAACTCCTTTTATATGGCAGTAACAGTAATGATGTGAACAGCGGTTTTTACTTGGGAGTTCTTACACATGTAATCCTCACAGCTTTCATATGGTGGGTATCATTAGACTCCCAATTCTGCAGATGAATTTAAGCCGCCTTCTCGGGGTCACAGAATTAGTAAGTGACCGTGGTAGTTTCTTGAGGCTGTCATAACAAATAACCAAATATTTGGTGGCTTGAAACATCAGTAATGTATTATCTCACGGTTCTGGAGGCTAAAATCACAAAATCTGGCAAGGCCATGCTCCCTCCAAGGGCCCTAGGGGAGAATCTGTTCTCTGCCTCTTCCAGCTTCTGGTGACAGCCGCATTCCTTGACTTGTGGCTGCATCACTTCGATCTCTGCCTGTGTTGTCATGTTGACTCTTACTATTCTCTCTCTCTTTCTCTCTCTGCTTTGTGACTTATAAGATTTAGAGCTGACCTGGGCAATCCAGGATGATCTCATCACAGGATCCTTAATTATATCTGCAAAGACCCTTTTTCCAAATAGGGTAATAGTCACAGATCTGGGGATTAGGATGTGGATGTATTTTTCTGTGGGTTCATTCAGCTTACGACAGTGACTGCACCAGGTTTCAGTCTCAGATCTGTCTAGTGCCCACCTTCCAAACCACTGTGAGCTGCTGCTTAAGAGGCAGAGGAAGAGAAGGGTACATCTGACAACCTGTAGTGTGGCTCCCCCACACACCTGTGCTGGAGGAGTAGAGGTGTGCCATGTAAGTTGGGCGGCCACAGGGAAGGGAGGGAGTCCCTTGGTAAGCTCCACAGTTAGGACAGAGCATCTGAGCCAAGTGGTGGGGGCAGGTCGACCAGACAGACTTAAGGCATGTGCGTCCTGTTGTTTACTTTATGCTTCTCCTGATTCCTTGTCTTGGTAATTTGCGCACTCTTTCTTTATCGGGCCTCTAGATTTTATCCCAAAGATCTTAGGACATTTAAGCATTTACCAGTAATACTAGAAGTACCTTTTGACATTACTACAAAATCTGGCTCATGTATAACTGTCTCACATAAATGGCGAACATTCTGCTTGTTGAAGATTAAAAGATGCCTTAAGATCAGAGTCCAGCGGGTATGGGTGTGGCACTGGGAGTTATGCGTAGAATGGCTTTTCACGTATCACCACAGTAAAATTGATCCTTAGGTAGGGTTCCCTGCCTGCAGTTAACCTTTTCATGGACAGATTTGCCAGGTGTGTATAAATGGGTTCATTTTTTTTGTTGGGAGAAGCCCAAACAAGTTTTTCCCCCAAACTGACTCTTACAAGAGAGTTTGGAGCTTGAGAGGAAGAGGCGGGGTGTGTGTGTCCTTGCACGCGCGCTGGTGAGCATTGTAGTGGTGGTTATGAGAGTATTCTGGAGTTAGACGCCTAGGTTCAAGTCCTGCTTCTGCCTCTTGCATACTGCGTATGGCTCGAATTCTTCGTGTGTGAAGTAGGATTAGTAACTGTAGCTACTGTGTGCTATTCCTGGACCAGAAGGAAGTAAGGGAGAACGCAGTCTGTCTTAGCAGCTACTATTTCCTCATATGGAAACTAGTGTAGAAATGAAATAATTTATCCAGAATCAATTATTGAGATAATCCTTTTTTCCTCTCCCCCTCACTCCCCATACTTCCCTGTTTTTGGTAGCATACCTAATTTAGACGTTTTAGTTCTACATTAACAATAAGAAGGTGGTTTTTGTTGTTCTTATCGGTTAATTTTTTTTTAAGCTCTTTCTTGACTGGGGCGCCTGGGTGGCTCAGTCAGTGGGTTAAAGCCTCTGCGTTCGGCTCGGGTCATGATCCCGGGGTCCTGGAATCGAGCCCCACATCGGGCTGTCTGCTCAGCGGGGAGCCTGCTTCCTTCTCTCTCTCTGCCTGCTTGTGATCTCTCTCTGTCAAATGAATAAATAAAATCTTTAAAAATTCTTTCCTGACTTACAGGTCAGAAAGAGTGCTGACCCTTCTCCCAGCTTCCCCTAATGTAAACGTTCCTAGATGATCACAGAACGTTTCTTCAAAACTAAGAAATCTACCTACTTAGACATCGCTTTTTACTCTTGCCCTCTACACTGTATTCTCCACAGCCGCCCAAGTGCTCTGTGTGACATGCTATCAGATTGTTACTGATTTGCTTAAAATGCTCCTGTGTCTTCCCTTCATAATGGAAATAATAACCAAACTGCTTACCGTGGACCACAGGCCCTAAGCCATCCTTGCCTTGCCTGCACCTCAACCCTCGTATTTTTATCATCTTCCTCATTTCCTATGCTTCAGCACTACTGTTCTTCCTTCTCTTAGGATACTCTAAGCTTGTTCTCCCCATTAGGGCCTTTGCTCTGTCCTCCCCCTGGAGTGTTCTACCCCTACTTTTCAGGTGGTTGGCTTCTCCGGAACAGGTTCTCTGGAGAAACTTTCCATGACTGCCTTTTCTTAATAGTCCCAGCACTCACAGTCACGTTACGCTAAGGGTTTTATTTTCTTGTTTTATTTTACCATTATCTGAAATGATCTTGTTTATGTGTTTGTTCGCTTATTTATTACACATCCCCATGAAAGCAGAGGCCCTTCCCATCTTGTGTCCAATACCTTGATCATAATAGTGAATTATTTCAGAGGAAAGGGAAGGATTCTCAGGCCTATGTGAATAAGAGCTCAAGCCTCCCTAGCCATATATCAACAGCCCAAGCCCTGCTCTATAAATCTTTGCAAAGATAGGTGAAGAATCACCAGGGTTTGGTCTTGTTATGTCGGGAAAATTGAGGAGGATCCTAGTGACCTTGAGGCTTCCCCAGTCCTCAATTTTTAGAATTCCTCACCCCTTGGTGACAGATTCATGGGTGAGAGTTGTGTGGAGTTGGAGAGACTCACACATTCTTGGCAGTTGCGCTGTGTGAGGCCTGGGCAGAAGAGTGAGGATGGGTGCACGGATACACTTGACTGTGCTCAGATACACATGTGCCTGTCATTTTCAAATTTGCTAAAGTGCATTTTCTCCAAAAGGAGTGGGGGCTGTTGAGCCTGAAATAGGGAACACCAGGACAGTAAGATCAAATGCTTTGAAAGTGGCTGTGCCAACGCTTTTTGCTAATTAAAGAATGTTAGGACAATCACCACTAGCAGCAGTAAAGGGCGCCCCATTACCTCTCTTTATGGAGAGCTGGGTAAATTTAAAGGCAGCTATAAATATCCCACTGAGTGCCTGTGCTATAGCACAGTCGGTGGGCTTCCAGCTGGGCAATGAGAGGAGCCCAGAGCCTGTGTCCAGGGTCCTCATCTCTATTAGCTGTCAGTCCTCAAATTCTGCATGACTAAAGAACAAACAATTCCATCAACAAACTCTTAATTTAAAGCACTCAAGCGGAGATGATGCAAAAACAGCTGTGCGGTGAGCCTGACTGGGAGCCCAAGCCCCCTGGGTCCCTCTCCAGCTTTGTCGTTGATTTCCTTTCCCTGTTGCCTTGAGGGAACATGTTTCTTCATATTGCGACTCTGTTTTCCCCAACTATGGGTGTGTCGCAGAATTTTTTTTTTTTTTTCCCAGTCCCTTGGCTTTGAGCTAACCTCCCGGGACTGTTCGAGGGCCCCTGAAGGAGCAGCTCACTGCTCCAGGGGAAAACTTAGTTTAGAAAGTGTGGATGAGATGAGAACATACTTTTTATGCTTACGCTGGGGAATTTCTGACTGAATTTAAGAAGTATGCTCAGGTTGGAACGTTCGCTGTTTCAGTCAGTTGAGTTTGGCTTGAAACCTGTTGTGTCCTTTCCAGCATTTTCTTCTTGAATCTCTTGTGTGGCCTCCAAGCCACTCTAATCCCCTTGGTTTATAGAACAGTGCCATTTGGGCACTGCCTCTTCTCTGCCAGCCTTCTTTTTTTTTTTTTTTTTTAAAGATTTATTTATTTATTTGACAGAGAGAAATCACAAGTAGATGGAGAGGCAGGCAGAGAGAGAGAGGGAAGCAGGCTCCCCGCTGAGCAGAGAGCCTGATGCGGGACTCGATCCCAGGACCCTGAGATCATGACCTGAGCCGAAGGCAGTGGCTTAACCCACTGAGCCACCCAGGTGCCCCTCTGCCAGCCTTCTTGATCTGCTGTTCAGTTTCTTTGTGGGTCAGCGTGTGTGGCCATCAAGTCGCCTCACACAACTGCTGCATTGTTTCCAGTTTCATGCTGCTAGCTTCATCCATGGCTAGAGCTTTCCTAGTTCCAGTTGCTGTGGCCCGTAATGTGGGTTCATTTGATCCTATCTAATGAGCTTCAGGGGTAGAATTGGAGGGACTCTAACAGATAGGTGGGCTTGGATTTCGTCTGTTAGGTGATGTTGTGACCATCCTCACTGTGCCACCCCCCGCCCCCATCCTTGAACAGAGGGACAGGCTCTTTACCCTTCGGAGTGAAGGGGAGTGTAACGTTGGGAACACCAGGAGACCAGCCCGGAGCTCACACCACTGGCTTCCCCATGAGTCATCAAAGGACTGATGGGTAGGTTGGCTGACACCCAGGTTCCTGAAGGCTGCTGCATCCTTTCTCATTGTGGTGTGAGCCTCTTCAGGAGTTTTGTCTCCCCACCCTCCAGTCTGTTCTCTGATCCATGTTTTTAAACAGGAGTTCTATCTGCAAATGCTTCCTGTGGGAATCACCTTTGTATCTAGAGGAATTTGGGGTGGATGCGCATGGAATAAAGAAGCTAGCACCTTCCATTGCTCTAACAAATTTTAGAGAATTGAAATTCCTCGGTTGGTTGGTTGGTCAGTTGGTCTGCTCATATTCATATTCTCTCTCTTTCTCTTACTGCCTCTCACACACTGTTGAATTTGACCCGAACTGATAGATCTGTTGGTTTATACTCAAGGGTAACATGACTACCTTGAAACATAAGCTCCTTTACCTCAGAATACCACCCCCCTAGCTATGAACCCTGCTTTCTCAGTTTTTGTCTCACCTCCAGCTGCGAATGCTAAGCAGTATGCTCCCGGGGAGCCTGTCACGTTGGTCTACTTTACACTGTTTCTCTGAAGGACAGCAGACTGAAATGGCTGGGGTGCTAAAGCCCCAGCTTTTGTGGGGTGACAAGCTGGGGATCTGGAAGCCTTTTATCACCGTATCTGGACACTGGCAGCCTGGCTGGGAGGAGCCCTCATTCTGGATCACTCTCTTTGTGACTAGGGCCAGTTTATGTGGCAGCCCAGTGAGACTGCTTGATTTGTATTCGGTGCACAAACCATGGGGGGAGGGGGAGTCCGTTAGGAGCCCTGCCAGCCAGTAACTCTGAAAGGATCCTTTGTGTAATTGAGCAGTCTCCAGGCTAGAGAAGGGCAGCCGCCCTACCCACCCCCACCTCCCCAGCCGGCCCCTCTGGCCTGGCAGCCTGGTGGTGCTTTGGAGCTGGCATTGCGCCCTTGGGATCCCTCCTGGAGAGGAGACCATCTTGGGGTTCCAGGGGCATGGAGCAATTTCAGCTTCATCCCTCCTGCCGTGGCTTCTGGCAGTCTGCCCCCAAATGCCAGTCTGTGGGATCTGTTGAAGGCCACGTGTATGTACGCGAGACAGTAAGTGAAGGAGAGATGAATAGGAAAAGACCAAACAAGCAACCAGTTGGGGACATTCTCATTCTCTCTGGAAACCTCAGCTAGGACAGAGACTGTCTGGCACTGTGTTCAACTGCTCCACCCAGCTCTCAGGGGGCCGGACCCTCTGCTGGCCTGAGCCTTTTCAGTTTCCTAACCACTTAAAGCAGTCTTTTGCTCCTATATCTGCAGAGGGACAGGAATAAGCTCCCCTGCTCCTGGGTACCTGGCAGCTGCAGGGGAAAATTCTTTGTCGCCTTGAGACCAAGAGGCGCCCCCACTCTGATAGGCCAGGCAGAACTCAGGCCTTCAGCACCACCGCCCATAGCCTTAGCCCACTTTCAGAGCTGCCTGAGGAGTTGGCTCCCCGCCCACTCCTGTCTCGGTCTGAGTCTGTCCCTTTAAGAATGTTGTTTGCTATTAATGAGTTTTCTAAACACATAACCTTGACTCGCTTGCTTAGGTGAACCAGCCCATTCTCATTAAATACTGTTTTCTAGGAAGAAGAAGAATTAAGTAGGTATTGAATTTTTCTAAAGCCTCACATGTAAGCTAGAGCACAGTAGCGCTGGTAAGCAGGGCAGGGGAGAGGGGTGTCTTAGTCTCTGACCCCCTAAACATCTTCATGTTAAGCTGTGCCTTTGGTGGAGAAAGCCAAGAGACTGGCTGAATTTTGTCTCATGTGGCCCATGTCAGAGGGGACTCCAGTTCTCCCTGTCCCCTCCTTTCAGCACTGCTGGCTTTCTCTCTCAGTGGCTCCTTTGTCAGGGCTAAAACCCCCTTTGTAAGTCATTTGCCCAAACTATCTTGAATATTTTTTTAAGATTTTATTTATTTATTTGACAGAGAGATAAAGAGTACCAGCAGGCAGTGGGAGAAGCAGGCTTCCCACTGAGCAGAGAGCCTGATGCAGGGCTCCATCCCAGGAGCCTGGGATCATGACCTGAGCCGAAGGCAGCCGCTTAACAGACTCAGCCATCCAGGCGCTCAAGTCTTGAATATTTTGATCAAGGGCCTGATGTCCAGCTCTTTGGACAAAAATATGACCAAAAAATATGGTTGCCCATGTTTTAGTCTGTCCTAAATAACATACTAAACATCACAACACTTTGTAAGGAGTGTCCATTAAGTAGGACGGTGTCACCCGACAAATACTTTGCTATCATTAGAAACCTCTAGGAGGGGCTGTGGGCCTGAGAGGGGCTGTGTGTGGGACCAAGAAGCTAGCAGAGCAGGGTGTCCTGCACTGGTCTGTATTTAGCCTCTCCCCAGGAACATTCTTTGGTCCCCAAGAGGAGCAGACATTGCCTCATTCAGGGACTCACCCACAGACTCAGTGCCACCATATCCAGATACTTTGAGGAGAAGAAAACCCAGGGAAATATGTCCATTCAGCTGAAGGAATGTTTTCCCCAAGACCCAGCTCCCATGCCCGGTGCTCTGCAGCCACACTTGAGCCAGTGAGCGGCCCCTGTGGTTTGTGTGTTATTCACTTCTTTGCTCGGTGCGGTCGAGGAGCTTTGCCACCCTGATGTGTAGCACAGAAAGATTTATTCAGGCCCCATCCACAAAGGGACGGGGAGGCTTCTGAAGAAATGGGCTTTGTAGACAAACGCAGCCCTGCCTCGCTCATAGAGATCTTTGTCCTCACCCCTGTCCCCTCCCCAAGCAGGTCAGGGTAACAGAAATTCTGAAGCAAGTAGCATGAAAGCTGGTGGCCAAGGAATTTTCTGCATGGCCCCATGTATAGGCAGCTTGCTTTTTATTTTTTTTTTTAAGATTTTTATTTATTTATTTGACAGAGAGATACAGAGAGCACAAGTAGAGCATCAGGCAGCAGGAGAGGGAGAAGCAAGACTCTCCATGGAGCAGGGAGCCTGATGCGGGGCTCGACCCCAGGACCTGGGGGTCATGACCTGAGCTGTAGGCAGACATTTAACTGACTGAGCTGCCCAAGTGCCCCTACATTCTTCTTTTTAAAAATTCTTCCTTCTTTGCTCTCACCTTGCTGAAGTCACTCATTGTTTTTAACCTCAACAAAGATAATAAAAACATTTTTTTTTATTTTTTAATTATTTTTATTAACATATAATGTATTATTTGCTCCAGGGGTACAGGTCTGTGAATCATCAGGCTTACACATTTCACAGCACTCAATACAAGCACTTAAAATAAAGAGAGAGGCTTGTCTTCACTTCCCCCACCTGCTATATGCTTTAAGAGAACCTTCAAGAAGGGATGGCTTTACTCACCTCCTCAGCCTTTTCCCACTCAGTCCTTTCTTGTTCCCCGTGGTTCATGCGGAATAGAAGCAATGTGCCTTTTTCTGTATTGATGCGTCTCCTTCGGTCATTGTGTACATTTGTCTCTGTGGCCTGCTAATGCCATTTGAGTTTCCAAAATCCTTATTTTCCAAATCCACTTGTGTCCTGGGTTTAGCTCCTGATTACAGGATTAGCAGAGATTATAGAGTCCGTCTGATGTCCTCTCCAAGCTTTCTATCAGATTTATGGCTATGAATTGAGGAATTGGTGCAATGATAAAATGGAAACTAGAGACAGATAGGTTCTGCCGGTGGGGAGGAGGGAGGGAGAGAGAAACTTTCATAAAGAACAGGAGCGGTATAATGCCCTGATATTTGGATCAGAACCATTTAAGAACCTGAAAACCTAGACTTTCTGACTGTCCCTTTATAGCTATGCTGGACCAGCTGCGCCCTCTTCCCTAGACTGACTTCATGAACCCTGACTCTTCTTTCTGTCGCTGCAGCCAGAGGAAAGCTCTAAGCAGATGCTCTGGGTGGCATCCTCTCCTGTCATCAGTCCCTGTGGCCTCCATCTTGTCAGTTCCCATTAGACCGCTCTCCTGCTCCACCCTGAAGAGCCCGAGAGGCTGGCAAAAGACGGAGATGGGCTTGGGATACAGAGAAATCCCTAAGCCTCAGAAATATAAGGGGATCCGGCTATTTAGTTTTGTTGTGGAGGTTGTAAAAAGACCTGTAACCATGGAAAAGGCTCATAGTGTTTAGGCTATAGATGGTTTATGCTGCAAGTAATAGAACATCCAAGCGGGAAATTTATGATCTTATGTAAAACGTCAGTCCCAAAGTAGGGGAGCTCCAGGGTGAGTTGGTTTAACTGAGATGCGGCCCCAGATCAGAACAGACACCTTGGTTCTTCCCATCTTTTCTGTTGTGGCATTCTCTCAGCATGACCACAGGTGTCTTTCTTGGCTACAGAATGGTAGCACCAGGCATTGCATGCTCACACACCAATCTCCAGAGGCAGGAAAACACAGTTTATTTTATGCCTTCTCTTTTTAAATACAAAAATATCCTTCCCCACATGCCTTTAACTTCTTATATCTTGTTATCCAGATTGAGATGAGACATCACCTTTATGTGGGACTAACAAAGGGAGTGCTCTCCTCCTCCACTCAAATGATTGGCTGAGACTAGGCGTTCAAAGGGTCCATGTATTTGGATGGGGGAGAAATTATATCTTTATTATTAAATTCTAGCTCAAATTTAGCATTTCCTTTGAGTAGGAATGTAACAAAAAAATCAGTAAAACTAGCATGTCTGTAACTTTATGACCAAAAGAAATCAGAAATATTTTCCAATCATATTATAATAGTAGCAGGAATTCCACAATACTTTACTCCTATCACTGCCTTGAAATTACAACTCTTAGACCTCTGTTTGACCTTGTTATTTAGTGTGTTAATAAAGAAACACATTTATTTACTATATCCTGATTTTTGTGGCTTCTAAAAGATTTTTTTTTATCTTTTTTTAAAATTTTTATTTATTTATTTGATAACCAGAGATCACAAGTAGGCAGAGAGGCAGGCAGAGAGAGGCGGGTAAGCAGGCTCCCCGATGAGCAGAGAGCCCGATGTGGGGCTCAATCCCAGGACCCTGAGATGACCTGAGCCAAAGGCAGAGACTTAACCCACTGAGCCACCTAGGCACCTCTCTAAAAGATATATATTTTTTTAAGATTTTGTTTATTTATTTGCCAGAGAGAGAGAGAGAGAGCATGAGCACAGGCAGGCAGAGTGGCAGCAGAGACAGAGGGAGAAGCAGGCTCCCTGCTGAGCAAGGAGCCCGATGTGGGACTCGATCCCAGGACGCTGGGATTATGACCTGAGCCAAAGGCAGCTGCTTAACCAACTGAGCCACCCAGGCGTCCCTCTAAAAGATATTTTAATAACTTTTGGCATCGTTGACTTCCTTTGCAATCCTGTACATTTTAACTTGTATATTCAAAAATATTATTCTGTTTCCTTCCCTCCCTGCCAGAGAAGTCCATGGCACAAAGAAACAAACAAAAACATTAGACTCACATGCAGTTATCACAAGGAAAAAATGATCGACAGTGGACAGTAAGGAGAAGGAGAAATGGCCGTTGAGTGGGCAACCTTTGGGCAACTCTCGGGTCCCCAGAGTGTCTCCCGCCCTGGTCTTGCCTGCCTGTGTTCAGTTCCCAACAGAATCTCCCAGACTCCAGGAATTTTTAGACCACCTGCAGGCTGTTGCCAAATCCAAGCACCACCACACTGTTATTTCCCCAATGCTTTAAATCTCTGTGTTCTTTCTGAAATTAGTTATTTTAAAGGAAACTTCCTTAATTGGAAATGTATCACTTGCTGTAGATGAGAGGAAAGCTTGAACATAAACGTGGAGAACACAGAACAGTGGTACTGAATTCTGGCGAAGGCCTGTTTGCCTGCAAGGCCCTGAGCCTGAGGGGTGCCATGCCCTCTTTTTGTTAAAGACAGATTAGCACCAAACTGAGACTTTCTCCTTAACTTCATCAGAAAAGCTGAGAAATAACTGAGAGAGGGATACGTGTGGTTATCGTTTTATGCCCTTTCACACCCCCGCCAAAACAAAATAGTTCAGTTCCCTGGGGAAAGCAGGCTTATGGTAGACCCCCCCCCTCATTGTATGGCCTAGTGACCCCCTTCCGACAAAGAAGATAGGGTTAGTCTCACTCATGTTTCTGAACCTGTCATCTCTTAAAGATCAATGCTTTCTAAGAGCTCACAGACCACATCCCAACTGGGTCTGGGATTTGGTACAGGATAGACTTTAAGCTTTCTTACCTGTGGTTTGTGAATTCACCGTTTTTCCTTTCCTTCGCTCTGATCTTTTTTCCCCTTTTTAAAGGTCAGACTAGCATTTGCCTGTTTCCCTGCTAACAGCATCTCTTCTCTCTGATCCCTGAAAGCATACAGACTGTAATCTAGCAACTTTAGGTGAGCTGATTAGGCTTGCTGTTATACGATGGGACTTTAAGGGGGAAGGCATCGGTCTTGGAACCCCATGGCAGAAGAAGGCCCTCCTCCCTAGGCACAGCCCCAAAGCTCAAAGGGAAGCAAACTAGATGAGCAAAGGCCCGGGAAGTCAGACTGCTGCCCCAGAGTTCTAGGCTGTGGTCCAGGCAGCCGAGGCACCTGCTGGAGAGGGGACGGAACAGAGCTTGAAGGTACAGAGCCAGGGGTTGGAACTGGCTGTTTGAGAGCTAGAAGGAAGCTCCCATCTACTCCCTTTCCAGGAGGAAACACAAACTCAAGAATTTAAGTGGCTTACCTGAAAGTCTCCCTGGCAGAAAGTAGTGGCAGAGCTAAGATGGGGACCCAGGGGCTCTTTCCATTCATTGTCTGAAGTCTCATGCCCTTCAGCCCAGGGTTAAAGTTGATCTGGGGTCATGGGCCTACCTCTCTCCCCTTCCTCAGCTCTTCTTTCCCTCTCCTCCCTTGTCACTGTCACCCCTTTGTCCTCACTTTCTCCACCCAAGCTCCTGAGGACAGAGCAGCACTCCTGAGCCGCCTTTTGTTTCTGGGGCCTCCTAGGGTTTCTGTCAAAGCTGCCAGAGAGGATGTTCTTGGTGGTATGGTCAAACCTTTGTGCCCCGTGGACCTCTCCTTTATGTAATGCTGGTGCTTACAGGCTTCCCTTATGACAGGGGAGACGGGAAGGAAAGCCCAAAGAGGTACAAGAGGGAGCACTTCTTTCTCTGCTCCCCTGTCTCCTCCCATAAAGGTTCTAGCGGCCAAGTATGGTGGTGTCTGAGGTCTGCATTTTTCTTCTTTCTTGTTCTTTTCTGGACGTCAGAGAACACAAGAGGTAGCAGCTCTTGGTTGGGGAGGATCAGCGCACAGGCCCTGAGTTAGAGCCGGCAGTGGTTTTTGTGTGTGTGTGTGTATGTGTGTTTTAATTTAGGAAACCCTGTTGAGAAAGACAGCCTGACCCTAGCTGACTACTTCTGCAGAATTTCTCCTGGAGCTGTTAGTCGTGTGCATATTTACACATTGAGTGTGTCTGGTGGGCACACTTGTCTGTGAGTGTGTGCTGCTATCCCCTCCCCCCACCCCAAGCAGACCTTCTGCATAATGCCTCAACTGAGAAGCTTTCCTTAATGGTTTGAAACACAAATGTTATTGTCTTTGAGTTAAGTGGCTCAATTAGCGCTGATTGGAAAGAGTGGGATGAACTGGGGAAACATGCAGCCTGTTTGTTAACAGCCTTGGGAATCATCAGAGGGAAAGGAGGGAGGGAAGGTGTTGCCTCGGAAAACTGCTTCAGGGGGTGGCCTGGCCCACCGCATGGCTGGGGGGTGGGGAGCTGCCAGGACCAATTTTTGTTTTGGGCACAGGAGAGCAGAAAGCTGTCAGGAGAGGGGGAGTGTCAGGTTCTCGGGGGATTTGGAGGGTATGTGGGCCATCCAGCTGCAAGCGATCTGTTCTCTGCATAGGCGAGTCATCACTCCGCAGGGAGATGCCTGCACCCCACGGGCTTAGGGCTGCTCACTTGCCTGTAGTGGGGAATCCTTTCTCTGGTTTGCAGAACCTCCTTCCAGCAGTTCGGTGTCTGTCTTTCAGTCTCCCAGAGAACCCCTACGGGGAAGCCGAGCAGGATTGCTTAGCCTTTTGGAGCTTAGAAGCAACCTCAGAGATCTTGGCCCTGTAGTCATTCCTGGGTGTAGATGTGGGGCCTGGATCTTCACCCCTGAGGATCTGCGCCCTCTCCAGTCTTTTTTTTGGCTACCACAGGAGGAGCCAATCCAGCCATCGTTTCAACCCCCAGGATTGATCATTCTTCCCTTTCCATCCAGGTCTTTTAACTAAAGTACTTTGGAGAGCTCGGTGATTGATCTGTTGTTCTGTCCTGACCCCCAGAAGGTTTCCTCTTTCCATTCTGGGTAAAAGAACAAGGCCTGGCTACCCTCTGCTTTTATTCCCCCACCCTCACTCACACCCACCACCCCACCACCCCACCCCACCCCCAGCTGCCCCATTTCAGTTCTCACAGGGCCTCCCGAGGAGGACGCTCTCTTGTTAGGTGCCCCCCTGATACAGGGCCCGGCACTTCCCCTCTTCCTTCTCTCTCCTCACGGGCCCGTGGTGGTTCTAACCGCCCCACCACCTCTTGACTTACGGATGAGAGTGGAAGACTTCAGGGGCTTCACGTGTCACGACCTGTCTGTGCGGCAGGATGGCGGGATGCTTAGCACTGGGGACCTGGGAATTGGCCTCGCTTTTCAGTTCCGGTCTGTCGCACACTGGCTGTGTGGCCTTAGACCTGACGGCACTGAACCTCTTTAACCTTCAGTCTCTTCCTTGTGAAACAAGGATATTATTAGTAAGTTCAGTAAGGAGAAGACAGCGTCCAGAGAGCTCAAGGTGGAGGAAGGGAGAAATGGTAAGGTCTCAGAGCAGCAGGTCTCTGGTGGGGATGTGAAGAGGAAAGGTTTCCCAGGGAGCAGTGCATTCTGTAGCAAGAACTAAGCTCAGGCACACCCTCTGCCCCCGGCAGGTGGCCTCAAGGACCAACGTCCCATTCATTTTTTATAAAGGGGCTGAGCCAGGTGCATGCGTGTGTGTGTGTGTGTGTGTGTGTGTGTGTGTGTGTGTGTAAGGGGAATTAACAGAAGGAGATGTTTACCCAGCTTACACTCTTCTTTCTCTCTTTTTTCTTTTTGGCATGTGGAAAATTCTTGTTTGAATATCCCTATGGGGATAAAGAATTTCTGCAAAAAAACACTGTTTTCTGGTGATCTTACCTCCATTTATATATCATTTATGAACAGATTGAGTCAGTGTAACCCAGCAGGTCCTGAAGAGTCTCCTCACCTAATCATTCCCCTGCTGAACCCCTTCCCCAAACAACCCCTGCCCCTAGAGCCTACACTCTCACACCAAGGAAAGAAAGCTTCTGTAAGTTTTGCCTTCACTGGCTTAAGCAATTCAGTTACTGTGCTGTATCAGGGAGATCACTGGTATCAAACCTTCCACACACAAGACCTTACTACTATGTAAAATCTGGGGGGTTGGACCCCAACAAGTCTTACATGCCCTTAGGATGTCCAGGGGCTCTGCCATCAGAGCAGTCTATAAAGAAAGCCCACTTTGGCTTCAGGTTCCTAGCAGATTTTTTTTCTTGGTCCTCCCTCACACCATTTTCCCCTGGTCTTTGGGCCCAAATCCCTCTTCCATTTTTCACGTTGCCCGCAAATCCACTTTCTCTGCTGCTGCCAAGATCCTACTCTGCATTCCCACAGCCATCTACCTGTGACCCAGCCAGCCTTCCCCAGAGAGTTTCTATAATTACTTGAGAGAACCATTGTTCCAAGAAGATAGGCAGAGCTGCCGAGGAGATGAGGGGCTCTGGGAGAGGACAGAGCCAAGTCAGCCCTCCTGGGCAGAGGAAGAAGGAAGTCATTTCCTAGATATCTCTAAGTCCTTTTCTGTCTGGTCTCATTTTTAACATAGACTCTTACCCCATATCCATCTGCGAGTTCATGTAAATGACAGTAGCCTTACTTTTCTGGAAGCCTTGCATCCAGCAAATATGCAGGGAAAAAGGTCTGGGTTTCCAGAGGGTAGAATGCAGAGCCCGTCCTTCTCTGGTTGTGCGCTACCTCAGGAGCTCCCCACGGACTCCCACCTTAGGGTTTATCTTCTTACTTTCTTGAAAGCACTCACCAGATCCTTACACATTGGCATCGTGGAACCCCAGGACAAGTTTAAGTTTCTGCCTGTGGGTCTGTCTGCCCTTTCTAAAACTTGGGCAGAGGCCCAGAAAGCATGCTTATCACATTTGAGATGAACAAGACTGTTTTCTCTTAGAACAGAAAATCAAGGTTCAAAATTTCTTACAAATATGAAGAGAGATGGGCTGCAACTTAAAACGTGAAATGTAATTTACCAGTTGTGACAAATGCCAAGTCCTGTGTTTAAGTTCAGAAAAATCAGTTACACAATTACAAGATGAAGGTGACCTAGCTTGATGGCAATTCATTTGAAAATTTCCCCAGGGGGTTTTGTTTACTACAAAGTGTACACTAACAACAGTGTGAAGTGGCTGATGAAAATTGCATTAATACAGAAATAGTGTAGATCGAAGGAGACAATTATTCTGCTTTGCTTAAGCAGCATCTGGGATGTTGTGTTCAGCTCTGAGCTTTACATGTCTAGAGAGTTCTTAATAGAGAGCATTCCTGGGAAAGGACTGGATGGTGCAGTATGTGGGATCCAGGTTCAAGGAGTCACGGAAGACGGAAAGAGGACCGAATATGAATGGTTGTTTCACGAGGCAGGCAGGGGAACAGGCATTTTTGTAGACTTGCTAAGCACTGTGTTAGTCGCTCATAAATGTGTCTTTTCTCATGTAATTCTCAAAGCAGTCCTTGGAGCTAAGAGGAGTTTGGGTTCAGAGAACTGTATTTCCTGGATAAATAAGAAAAGGGGATCAGATTTGTTCCAAATTGCTCCATACTACAAAACTTAAACCAACAGGAGGAAGTATAGGTAGGTGGGTTTCAACTTGAAAGAGGATTTTTTTTTAAGGTTTTACTTTATTTATATGACCCAGAAATAGAGATCACAAGTAAGCAGAGAAGCAGAGAGAGAGGGGGAAGCAGGCTACCGCTGAGCAGAATGCCTGATGTGGGGCTCCATCCCAGGACCCTGAGATCGTGACCTGAGCTAAAGGCAGAGGCTTAACCCACTGAGCCACCCAGGTGCCCCGAAAGAGGATTTTCTTTTCTTTTTTTTTTTTTTTTTTTTTTAAGATTTTATTTATTTATCAAAGAGAGAAAGGGAGAGAGAGCGAGCACAGGCAGACAGAATGGCAGGCAGAGGCAGAGGGAGAAGCAGGCGCCCTGCCGAGCAAGGAGCCTGATGTGGGACTCGATCCCAGGACGCTGGGATCATGACCTGAGCCGAAGGCAGCTGCTTAACCAACTGAGCCACCCAGGCGTCCCGAAAGAGGATTTTCTAAAGCAGAATGGACTCTTAAAGCAGAGCACTCGCTGGGATGGGATATTTTGGTAGAAGCTGATCATCTCCCAGAGGTGTGAGGAGGACATCCATCTGTGTTGGGGATGACCATAGATGACCTTTGGTTCAGATAGCATGTTCTGGAATTCCCTTGGGCTTTCCGAGGGCAGCATCGGGCACAGGAGAGCTGCTTGGCAGGGGCGGAGCAAGGCGAGAACAGCCAGCACCCCTTCTGTCCAGGCTCATGGATGGCAGGCTGTTGATGCCAGCCTTTGCCCAGTCCCCCTCTCTGCTAGTCCCAGTACCCCAGACAGGCTCTCTTCCCGCAGCCTGTCTCTCTCAGGGCTGGATCTGGCCCTCCTCCCCTTTCTCACTCCATTGCCACAGCTTGTCTTCCCACCCAGAATAGGCACATTGAGGCTCCATCCCATCTCCTGTGGAGCCTCCTTCAGACAGCATCCAGCAAGGGGAGAATCAGCAGCCTGGCCCCAGACAGAACTGCTTCCCAAGCTGGGTGTGCGGGTGAGGCCTGCGTGAGTGTCTGCATGCTCACGCTGCAGCCTGATCGATGCCTGTCAGAGCTCACCATCAGAGTGACAGCCGTGTGCCGGGCTGTTTGCTGAACACAACTCGTCCGTCAAGGGAAATCAGACGAAATCCATCTCCTTGTCTAAAGCCTGGCCCGATGGGCTGTGTCTAGTATGCCAGTCTTAGATTCCACCCAATTTTGTGCCCTGAAAATCATTTCCTTTGGGATTTCAGTGTTGCACTGATGGGCCTCCTGGGGCAGGAGAATCACAGCCAAGAAAATACCGTGCCGATACCAATCCCAGCCTCTGCCCGTTAGGGACTTGCAGTTTAGGGCTCATGGCTGCTGTGTGGACAGTGCAGGCCTCACACATACATGTGGTTCTCTCAGATCGATTGGTATAGAATGGAGCATAAATAAAATGGATTTGATTAAAAATTATTTTGAGTAGGGCATGGCCAGATGGCCTGGTGTGTTGTAGACAACTGGTAGAGAAGGGTCTCTTTAGAAGGGCTCATTAGAGCAGCAATTATGAGGTTTTAAGGCTTTCAAATTGACAGGGACAAGTGTTGGCAAAGGTTCTGTGTTTGTAAACCATTTGGGGCTGCAAGAATCTCTGTCACCCTGTATCTTGGCTGGAAGCCAGCCAGCTGCTTCTCTTTGCTCTCCCTAAAGCCTCTTTTATCCCATACAAGGCTGTACCTGAACCTTCCCGAAGACCCTCTCTAACTCTCAGCCACTCCAGCGCTCCCATTGCCCCAGGCTGCTGGCTCTTAGGTGAGGAACTCTCCTGTCGCCCACCCCTGGCTGTGGCCATGCCCACTAATTCTCTCCCCTTTGCCTGCCCTCTCATCAGGGGTCTGAATGACTTGCAGGTGTCAAAGAGAAATGTCTCAGGAGGCCAGTCACTTTGGAAGGTAATATTTTTCTCCCACTAGCTAGAAGACTGGAACGGAAAATTGTTCAGAAGATAGAAGTGGGATGTCTGGATGGTGAAGGAAAGAGGTCAGCCTAGGAGCAGGAGGGTAGACCATAGCAGCCAAGAAAAATGAGGTGTTTTTGCGGGGTGGGTGGGTTGTAAAATCAGCAAGCAGAGGGCGGGGATCCTGATGAATGGGACACTAGGGAGAAGCCCGAGTTTCGGAGTGGCCCCTTGCTGATGCTGGTGCTGCTGGTGGTCCTCCAAGGGCCTTTCAGACTCCAGAAGAATTCTCTGACATTGCTCCTCAGGGTATGGGGGTGCCTGAGGTAGTCAGTCCCCTGCTTGGGCCCCCTCGCCCCACACTGCCCTACTTGAGCAAGTGTGGCTCTCCCCCAACCCCAGGCGTGTGGAGCGCGGCAGTCACAGCTTTATTACCCACGCACAGGAACTGCTCTGCAATAAAATAAAATAAACCACGGTAATGGGAATGACTGGTGCAGAGGGCGACACCCCAGAGAGCTGGGCCTGCTGCTGCCCCTCTTCTCTGCACCAGTGATCACCATTAAGGCTGCCAGCAATAAGTCATCTGCAGTCCCCTAGGCCTCCTTTCCAGGGCTGAGTGAGTGACCCCATGCAGTGGCCAGTCGTGGGAGCAACAGCAGCATGAGCACAAGCGGCCTTGTTCAGCACTCCACAGACTCTTGGCCTTGGGGCCTTGTCCACAGCCCTCTCAGGACAGCAAGACAAGGAATTTCACTGAAGGCAGACCAGGCTAGGCAGGAAAGGACTTCTGCCCTAAGGGGACCCCAAGACAAGCCATCTTAGTACCTACCATCTCTGCTGTCCTATGCCTGGGGTAAGTGCCTGGGAACCCAGAACTAGCTGCAGGAGGGGGAGTCGTGGACCTATAAGTGCCCCAAGGGAGGTGAGGGGGCGGCACAAGCACCTGGCTGACCACCCTCCCCAAGTCCCACCTCACACATACGTCATTCTGCCCAGAGCTATTTAGGCCTTGCACAGAGGTTGGCATGTAGCAGTGGTTCAAAGTCTCCAATAATTTTCATTTTGTCACGCAGTGCATCTGGCCCTTTGACCAGAGAGCTTTTAAATTCCTCCTCCCCAGCCCTTTCTTCTCTCTGGCTCCCTGGCTCCTCCATCCTCAGCTGGATCCAGACTTGTTGATGAGCCTCAGCTTTCCCCCCACACACAAGCCACTAAATCTTGCCTGCCTGCCTCCCGACCCACCATCATTTCCCAAGCTCACCTACGCCCATGAATGCTTAATTTAAAACTTCTGCTGCCATGCAGCACTTTGTAATTCTGAGGCCGCTTTCAACAGAAGAAACAAAAATGGGCTGATGAATGTACTCAGAAAGGTGAGCAGAAAACCATCCAGCATCTCTGTGATGTGGGGAAAGGCTTTTCCTTAACCATTTAGTTTAATATGATGGATATCTGCAGTGTAGAGTAATCCTAATAGGATGGATATCTGCCTGATCTATTGGCCTGCAGGGTGGTTATGAGTTTTAAATTTCCTCATCTCCACAGCAATAAATTCTCTGGGCTTTTCAATTATAAACTTAGTTTTCAGTGGGGCAGCGGAAAGGATTTTTGTTTTGGTCAAAGGATTAGAAAGGCAGATCTGGTTGGGGCTGGGAAGCAGCGTGTGTGCTGGGTTTGGCTCACCTGTTCACCTTCACTTTGGCCCCCGGGGCTTCCCCGGGCACATCTGTGGATCGCAGTGTCACTTGTCCTTATCAGCTCAGTGTGGCAGGTGTTGCCACCACAGGGATCTACAGGAGCCCCTCTGTGGCATTCGCACTGCAACCTACTGACCTCATGACGAGGGCATGGCCCTTCCTGACCACCTCCCGATGCGGGCCCAAGGGGAGGGCTTGCAGCCTGCGGCTCTCCCAGGCAGACCAGGAGGTGACGATGAGTTCCCAGGGCCGGGCCCATGCTGAGCAGCCAAGGGAGAGTAGCTGCAACGAGTCCCAGAGGGTAATGAGCCCAGAACTCTGCTAACTGGAGTACTCAGTGTGGGATCATTGGGAAAACGAGCTCAGGCTAATCTGTGCAGAGGGGAATCAAGGCTTTGTTGATGGCTTTCTTCCTTTATACTGACACATATCACCTCTTGGTCCACAAGGAGAGTGGCCAGGGCCAGCAGGAAGACCAATGACTTTCCACAGGTCCACTTCCTGGCCTTGGTCGGCATTCCTTTGTCCCCCACTCCCAGCCCCTAAGGGCCTCCCACTCCCTGGGTGAGAGCTTCAGAAAACTCTTAAGACACCTAGGAGTGTGATTTTCCTGGACGTCAGCAAGTCGTTATGCCCACTGTGTGGTGACAAGAGCCAGGCTCCACCATTAGGCAGGACTGTGTTCAAATTCTGTCTCCTCTACTTACCAGATGAACTTAGATAAGATCTTCAGCCTCTCTGAGCTTATCAGTAAACTGAGACTAAAAACAACCCCATCACAAAAAGGCTACAGTGCATGTCTGTCAGAGAACCTCATTCGTTATGTGGTACATAGCAGGTACTCAGTAAATGTTAATTCCCTTCCCCCTTCCCTATAGTGAAGAGCTGCTGGTCTTCCTTTCAGATGTGGAAGTGGGAACCACAGAACCTTCTTGCCCGGAGCGTCCGTGATCCACCCCATTCCTAGCCTGGCTGTCTGACAGAGCTCGTGTTCAGGACAGTAACTATTAGGGGATAGCCATAGCTCTGTGGGTCCTCAGAGTGGGCCTCTGCCCCAGATACTGTGTGCCAGGGACTGTGTCGGGACCGGTGATAAAAGAAAGGCCATGTTTCTCTGAAATTATCTTCTTTTCATGTTGTTTGGATCAAACATGCTTTAAAGTGAAGACAAATCAGTGGATAAGTGCCAGTGATGGGCATGTGGGTTTTCTTTTCATTCAGTTCATTTAATAAACACATACTGACCTTCAACTGTGTGTCAGGTGCCACACTAGGAGTTAGGACCACCAAAATGTAGTACTTTGTGACGATATTTTCTGCCATCAAGGCATTGGCTGGCAGGCTCAAGAGCTCATCAAGAACTAGAGCACAGAGTGATACTTGCTCTGGGACTCGCAGAATTCCCCTGGAGCACAACAGGGAGGGCGGGAAAGAAGGCTTCCTAGAGGCAATACTGCTTAGGCCAAGTTTTTAAGCATGAGTAGGCATCAGCCAGACCAAGGGTAGAAGGACGTGCTTTGCAGGGAGAGACACTAATTCATCAGTTAGAAATTACATTCAATTGCTAATATAGTTCAGAAACATCAATTGCTTAAGCCAGATTAAAGTTTGCTTCTTTCTCGGAGCACCTGGGTGGCTTAGTGGTTACACGTCTGCCTTCGTCTCAGGTCATGATCACGGGGTCCTGGAATCGAGCCCCATGTCACACTCCCTGCTCAGTGAGGAGCCTGCTTCTCCCTCTCCCTCTGCTCCTCCCCCCGCTTATGCTCTCTCTCTGTCCAATAAATCTTTTTCAAAAGTTAAAAAATAGTTTACTTTTTTCTCATGAAAAAAGTCCAGAGATAGACAGTCCTGATCCAGTACAGTGATTCTCAGTGTCAACAGAGATAGAAGTCTCTTCATCCTTCTGCATAGCTCTCAGCACACATGAATTCCATCCTTGTGGTCCAGGGTGCCCTTGGAGCTCCACCCACTCACACCAGCCCTCCAGTCAGGACAGCAGAAGAAAGGGGAAAACCCCTGGTGTCAAATACTCTCAGAAGTCCCATCAAAAATTTCAGCTAAATCTCAGCTATGTGCCCAGTGAGGACGGTCCTCACCTGGCCACACCGACACCTGGGCTAAAGGGATGCTAAGAAGGAAAATTTGGATCGTGACTTGACATTTCAGTACCTGTTCAGGGAGCACTTAGCTCTGTCTTCCTGGGTCCGCGAGTCCACATCGTTGGTGTAAGGGGGTGAGGAGTGGTAGGTAGGACATGAGACTAGAGAAGCAAATCCACGTTTCCCTCTTGGTATGGAAGCTCTGTTGTTCAGCCAAACAGGGCAGCTGCCAGAGCTCAGGCCAGGCTGGTCAGGTGGCATCTGCCACGGCACCAGAGTAGGGCTCAGCTCCTCCAGTTCGGACCCCTCCTTCTCGAAGGAAGGCGCCCTGGTGGTTCTAGAATTCGCATAGGCCTTGTGCGCTGCCAAGGCTAGGCCCAGGCAAACTGGACTGTACATTGGCCAAAGGCCAAGCAGAGTTTGGTCAGTCTGTGACCTAGGCGCGCTCCCCATACATTTCTGCTCTCCTGGTCAACACTGAACCTGGTAAGAAGTGCCGGCAGGATATTGAGTGCTTATGACATGCCAGCCATTGTTCTGAGAGTTTCATGTATAACAACTCATGGAAACCTCACATTTTTCTTAGGGGGGTAGTTAGTTTTATTGCTCCCGTGTTAAAGTTTGAAACCGAACCATAGACTTAAGAACTCACCCAGGTTACTAAACAGCAGAGGCCAAATCTGAAACCAGTTAGTCTGGCTCCAGAGTTCTCCCTGGTAACCATCGTGCAGTCTACTGATGGATGCGGCCCCCCAGATCAGAAGGAAGTGTCGGAACTGAAGCAGGCAGATGAAGGTAGGACCAGGCACAAAAAGCCTAGCCCATCTGTTATGCAGGGAACAAGTGAAACTCATGCTAACAGACCAAGCCTGGTAAAGGCTTTTCTCCTCTTTTGAGTCCCTTGTCTCCTCCCATTTGCATTCTCACTCCTGTCAGCATGATCCATGAACAAGCTATGCTGCGCCTTTCTGTTCATTCTCATTCCTGCCTCCCAGCCACTGTCACTGTAACAGGACTTCCGGGCATCCTTCCTGCCTTCCTCAGAATATACGGAACCCACCCCCTGATCCATCTGTCCCAGATCTATATTAAGAAGGGGCTGGGGCGCCTGGGTGGCTCAGCAGTTGAGTATGTGACTCTTCATTTCGGCTTGGGGCATGGTCTCGAAGTCCTGTGATCGAGCCCTGCAGTGGGCTCCACGCTCAATGCAGTCTGCCTGGGATGCTTTCCCTCTCCCTCTCCCTGCCCCCTCTCTCCTGCTTATGCCCCCCAAAGAAAAAAGGAAGGGATAGAGGATGGGTCTGGGCTCTGAACTGTCCCATCACCCTGTCCCTCAGGGTCACCCTCCTGACTTTTTCTGAGCCACACACAAGTCTTCCTGGCCTCTGCTTTCTCTGTCACCCCCTACCTCCCTCAGTCTCGACTTGCAACTCCACTGACCTTGGCCTCTCTTTTTATCCTAAAATTCTACCTCATGCCTGCTTTGACCCTACCAGTCATGCGGGTCTTTCTTTTTTTTTTTTTTTAAGATTTTATTTATTTGACAGAGAGAGATCACAAGTAGGCAGAGCAGCAGGCAGAGAGAGAGAGGAGGAGGAAGCAGGCTCCCTGCTGAGCAGAGAGCCCAATGTGGGACTCCATCCCAGGACCCTGGGATCATGACCTGAGCTGAAGGCAGAGGCTTAACCCACTGAGCCACCCAGATGCCCTCACAAGCTTCTTTCTAAAGCATGACCCAAGTCGTTCCATATGCGGGGGGGGTGCATGGGAAGCAGGCTCCCTGCTGAGCAGAGGGCCCGATCGGGGCTCTCATCGGGACCCTGAGACCATGACACAAACCAAAGGCAGAGGCTTAACCCACTGAGCCACCCAGGCGCCCCAGTGTTAAGCTTTTTGAAGACAGAAGGGTTTTTTTGTTTTGTTTTGTTTTGCCCATTTGCATCTATTGCAATGCCTGATGCAGTGCTTCTTTACTTAGTAGATGCCAAATAGCTATTTCTTGGTTGGTTGATTACAGTAAGTCCTAGGTCTTGTTACACGTCCTTAATGATTTTTATACATTTCAGCTCCTTCAGTGTTTGTCTTCCATTTTGAAGAATCCCAATCATTTCTGGATGTTCCCATCTCTTTAATCAGCTCAACTGGGCATCCCTGGTCCTTCTCCAGCCCTGCTGTATCTTTGCAGAGATGCAAGGCCGAATCACAGTGATCTCCCTTTTCAGGGTACATTGTACTCTATCATAACCGTTACCTGCATTTTCTGCTGCTTGCCTGGACTTGGAAGCCGTCTTTGTTAGGGAAGCTCTGGGCAGCAACCAGGAATATAGCCATGTAGAAGGAAATGCCCAGAAACAAAAGAGAACCCCAACAAGCACAGTCTCGCCCAGGAGCCCCCTCCAGCAAGCACCTTCTAGCACTGCCTAGAATCCTGATGCTTGGGCCTACAATGTGGGGACTAAGGGTGGATTCAAAAGAAACCAGCAACAGCCTCATTTGGAGGGCATAACGTAAAAGCTAATGGATTAACAAGAACAGTCTAGTTGATTCGGGACATAACATAAGCACTAAAGATGGGGTTGTCGGGGAAGGCTTCCCAGAAGGCCAAAATGGTGTGGGGGAGTTGCCCCTTGTAAACAACTTCACACACACACCTCTCAGGACTCCTGGGCAGAAACTTCCTGAAGGGGGGGTTGCCTTAGCATTCCCTTACTGGTAAATGACCCGACATCTCCCTGAGTGTGCTTTGCACGTCTGTGCCTCCGTTGGCAGCTCAGGGGCTAAGGGGCATCTGGCTTTTAGAGCTGAGATGCGGGGTCTGGCAGCTCACTGAGCAAGCAGATCAGCGTGCCGGTGGCTGGGGGGTAGAGGAAATGAGGTTGGCAAGAAGGGGCGCATGGTATACTTTGAGAAGGTGCATGGTGCGGAGTCTGTCCTCACAGCACTTCTGGTTCTTTCCATCCTCCCTGCAGCATCCCTGTGAGCACCTGCCTAAGATAGAGGATGGTGCTGGGTCCCCCTTTTCTTGTGTTGCTTCTGACCTGCCCACTGACTCCAGGCAGCAGCTCAGGCATCCTCAAATAGCGTTCAAAGAAATCAGGGACCTCTGCATGGCTCTGTCCGACTCTTAACTTCAGCCCAGGGCCTGAGCTCAGGGTATTGGGACCGAGCCTGGCATCAGATTCATCAGACTCAGGCGCAGTGGGGAGTCTGCTTGAGATTTTCTGATTCTCTCCCTCTGCCCCCTCGTCACCACACATGCATGTGCATTCGCTCTCTCTCTCAAATAAATAAATATATTTTTTTTAAAATCAAATTGCTTAAGTGATGTTTACACTGAGCGTCAGGGTGGGGTTAGGAGTCTCCAAGCTTCTTTGCAAGGACACTGGCAGAAAGTTTCCCATGGGAGAAGCCGCACGACAGCAGTTGCTGCCACTGAGCCGTCTTCTATCAGAGGAGCCTTAAGCAGGCAGCAAGGCTCAGGCAAGGCTCAGGCTCACTGTGCTTCCTCCAAAATCAAAGGAATTGTCTTTAAGGGCTTAATTGTGACTTCCAGTCTCTTAGCCAAAGACGCTGAGCATCTTCATTTCCTATCTCCGTTGCAGAACACACCTACGTTGGGGGTAGCACTCCCCACATAGAGTGGAGAGCAGGTATCAGGGGAATTTGGCTTCCAACAACCAAATTGGGAGGTGGGGCAAGGCAAATGATGTCACCCTGGCCCCATTTAGGGGAACCCAGGCCAGCTACTCCCTCTTGAGAACAGGGCAAAACCAGCCTAAGCAAAGAGTAGCGTTGGGAGACTACCCACTAGCTTCCAGGGCCTCATTAAGCTGAATATTATTTGGGATGTTTGGTTGAAATGGGAGAGAGAGGAGTAATTGTGATTCATGGCACCTTGACTCCTGTCAGGAGGGTGGACAGAGAGTCGTGTCAACAACCGAGCTGCCAACCCATCCTGTCTATTGTCCTTTCCTGCCACTTGTACTTTGTCCTCTCTTACCTCTGCTCTCACTCGGGTGGCATTGAGTTCTTTCTGGAGGTAACCACAAGGCCCAGAACAGCATAAGGAGCCCGTGCCCTGGGGAGTGGGTAAAGACGGGGACAAAGAAGGAATCTGGTCCCAGTGTGGAGAAGCAGTGGAGGCTAGGAGCCATTGCTCCTAGCCTTTCCCTGGACAGAGATGGCTGGGGCCAGCTGCAGAAAGGGAGGGGTTTAGGGGGGCTTCTGGGATGTGAGAGCTCCACTCCAGCAGGACGAGCAGTGCCATATTTTAATTGTCATTAGCAATAAGAAATGAGCAGTGAGGAAACCAGCCTCAGCCCACAGAAGAGAACAGAGGGCAGGCTCACTGACCAGGCTGTCTGGCCTCTGGCGTGCTGCACATCTCCCAATCTGGGCTGTACATGCTCAGGCCATTTATATAGTGGCCTTATTATGGGTCGCTTTTACCCAGAGGCTTTTCTTTGTATTATATACAGGCCAGAGAGAGCGCGGGCCCTCCAGGTTAGAGCGAACAAAGATCCGGTCTGCCCGCATAACAGCAGGGCAGCTGTATATGCCTCCCTCTGGTCTCCTACACATCCACCACTCCTGGCCACCATCCCTGAGCAAGGAAGGGGTGAACAGCAAAAGCGGACATGAGACAGCCAGAGGAAGAGCTGTGAGGACAGGACAGGGACCTGGACCCCATTTGCTAAGTCCTCCAAGCCAAGGTGGGGCAGATGTCCCACTCCAGCCCTTGCCTGCTGGCGCTGCTGAGCGTGAAGACTGGATCACCTTAAAGGAGTTTTCGTTTTCCTTACTGTGTTGAAATAGAGTTGGGGAGAGTGCATGAAACAGAAGCCCTGAAGAGGCCCGAACCTCCTCTCCCCTGGGCCTAAGAGAGCAGCCCATGGGCATGGCGAGAGGGGAGCAGGGGGCCCTCTCTCTGGCCCGTCCAGGGATGTGGAGACAGGGCTGCTGGCCGCCCTCCGTGTGGCCTGCCCTAGGGGCTGGAGGGCACGGCCTGCTGAGGACAGCGGACCCATGCCAGGCTTCCTGTTGGCAGGTGAAGGCAGCTGCATTTCCAGGAAGGATACGGGTGAACACAGGAGCAGGGGGCTTCATAAGAGGAGCCCAGAGGAGATGGGACTTTCTTAGCCGGATGAGGAGAGCAGCCCCTCTCAACACTGGTGCCTTCAGCTGTGCCTTCATGCCGCTGATCTGAACATGGAGGGATTGGTATTCCATGTTTTTGTGTTGAAATTGGTTGCTATTTCTTATATTCAGTGTAATTAAGTAAACTGGCTGGTCCATAGCTGCAAGAATAGGATTTTTATCTGTTCCAAGTCCTTTTCTCTCTGGTGCCCTTTCTCTGGCCTGCTAGAGGGATTGTTGTCTGTGTTCCTATTTCTAAGAGACTGGGAGATGGCGAATGAGAAGGAACTCAGTGTCCCTTTTCCCCCCAGCATAGGACATACTTTGCCACAACCTGACAGCTTTTGAGTAGCCCCCATGGCGACAGCCCAGTTCGGAGAACACTGAAGTGACTAAGCCTGGCCAAGCCCCAGAGCAGCAGTTGCCTTTCCTCGAAGATTTCCTTGAGGGCCTGAGACCTGCCCACACTGGCAAGGGACTTGTGGCTGAAGGGTTTCTCAGCCCTGTGCTCCGATGTTCCCTCAGGCGACCGAGGCCTAACTGGGACATCTGCCCCACCTTGGCTTGGAGGACTTAGCAAATGGGGTCCAGGTCCCTGTCCTGTCCTCACAGCTCTTCCTCTGGCTGTCTCATGTCCGCTTTTGCTGTTCACCCCTTCCTTGCTCAGGGATGGTGGCCAGGAGTGGTGGATGTGTAGGAGACCAGAGGGAGGCATATACAGCTGCTGCCTGCGCGCATGCCTGGGTAAATAGAGGAATCCGTCCTCACTCCGGTTATATTCAGTACAGGCAAAGCCAAGTGCGAAACAACCCCTTCTGCTCGTGACGTCTGGGAGCCTCTGAGTCATCAGGACTGGCTGCACTGACCAAGGCCAGTTTCTGCCCCTCTGGGCTCCTGTGAGCAAACCTGCTCCAACAGGGCTAGCTGTGGGCCAGCCCTGACCCCTTAGAGACGTTCTCAACACAGGCCTTCTCCAGCCAGTCTGCTGCCCTCCAGATCTCCCTAAAAACGGTTCTCTGTCCCAGGAACTTTCCCTCTCTAAGTTGACTGCCAGTGATCTGGAGAAGCCAGGACCTTTGACCTTTTATCATCTGTTTACTGAATGCCTACCGTGTGGCAGTAATAAGATACCATTAATAAATGCCCATTATAAACTGTAATTAGTAATGGTGTGAGCAAAGTGCTGTGGGGGAAAGCATTACTAAGAAAATAATGAAATGGTTTGAGTGAAATTCCATCTCTGCAGAATCTTAATGCACTGGGTAGGAGTTACAGGTACAGTATTAGGAGGAGCATCCTAGCTGCAGGGAATAGTGTGTGCAGAGGCCTGGAACAGTGCGTTATGTCTAGAGCTAGAGTTAGTTCGGCATGACTAGAGCAAAATAATGAGGGCCAAAATGGTAGAAAGTGAGAATCCAGTCATAAGAAGCTTGTACCTTGGGGCGCGTGGGTGGCTCAGTTGGTTGAGTGTCTGCCTTCGGCTCTAGTCATGATCTCAGGATCCTGGGATCGAGTCCCATATCGGGCTCTCTGCTTGGCGGGAAGTCTGTTTCTCCCTCTCTCTGCCTGCCTCTCTGCCTACTTGTGATCTCTGTCTGTCAAATAAATAAATAAAATCTTAAAAAAGAAGAAGAAGCTTATACCTTGCTGTGCTAAGGAATTTGAACTTTGTCAGAGAACAAGGAAGGGGTTTCAGCAACAGAAGAAGTGATCAGCTTTGGGGTTTTTTGGTTACATAACAGCAGTCATTGAGCATTTACTATATACCAAACTCTTGAGTGTTTAACTGGAGTTAGTTCATTTGTTCTTCAATAAAAACCTTCAAAGCAGGCACCATTATTATGTCCATTTGACGAAGAGGAGAAACCTGTAACTGGAGAGGTTCAGTCAGTCACCCGAGATCTCACAGCTAGTAAGTAGTTGTGCAAAACATGGCCCCAGACGGTCTGGTTCCCCGGCCCAGCTACTGTGCTGCATTTTCTGTGACAAGCCACACCATAGCACTGTGGAAGGGCCATCAGGAGGACACAAGGCTGATGGCAGGGAGAGCAGAGAAGGGGACTGCTGCCCTCGGGTAGGATCTGAGCCCAAGGAGTGGCAGTAAGGATAGAGAAGAGGGGAAGAATTCAGGAGACATCTCTGAGGTAGGATTAGTGTGACCTGGAGGTTGATTGTGAATGTAAGGGGAGTGAGGCTGATCCCCAGGCTTCTCCTGCTACCAAGTGGGATAAGAAAGGCGGGCGGATGGAGGACCAGGTTTTAGAGTGAAGATAGTAGGCTCACGATTGGACGCATTCCGTTTGTAACTGGTCAGGTGGATGTGAATTCTGAAGGGAGGGCTGGACTGGAAATAGAAGTCATGGTGTCCCGTAATTCAGAAGCGGTGGAAACCAGGCACTACACGGCTAAAAGTGGCCCCCTGGCGAATATCCATACTCAGGGAGATGTTGATGGGTAAGAATTCACAACTGAAACTAAGAGCATTGAGAAGAAACCATGGTTGGGAACCACAGAGGCCTAAAAAAGAAACTTTGAGATGGAGAAGGGGTTCTTAGCCCTGTCAGGTCATTCAAAAAGTAACAAACAATGAAATGTGAGAAGAAATTGTTAAAGTGACAGTTATGAGGACCTGAGTGACTTTGAGGTGGTAGTTACATTGGGATGTAGACAGTGGTGAGCCGCCGTGTTGGATGGGGAAGGAAAAGGGAGGTGAGCAGAATCCTCTGGGCAAGGAGAACGACATCAGCTGGGTGGACATGAGATCAAGGCACAGTTTTCTAGGATGGGCGAGATACTCAGGCAGAGAGGCAGACGCCAACAGGAAAGGGAATTGAAATAGTAATGATAGAAGAGAGGTGACTAATAGGTGCCCGAGGAAGCGAAAGAGGGTGTGATCTAGAGCCGGGTTCCTTTCTTTTTCTCCAGGGTGGAAAGGAAAGTAATAATTATGAATGGTAACATAAGGACTTTTTGAAGGCAAGGTGTGGAAACCCTCAGCAGCTCGGGTAAAGAAGCCTGACGATTGGGGTCAGCAGAGCAGAGTGCGCCTGCCCCAGGGTCAGGGAGATACAGGTGCTTGCAAACGGGGAACTGGCATTTAAACTTAACCCGATGGAACACCATTCGGGTACTTTCAGAGCAGGTCAGACATTTAATAACCATGTGCTCTTATTCCACAGGTCACACACACACTGATCTGCCCTGACAAGAGGCCAGCTGTCTTCTGGCTGCTAGCTCAGTGCCCACAGGGCTCGGGCCCAGCCCGGGATATTCTGGCTCGGCTTTGGAGAACGCCACTGTGGCTGCCTCCATGGCCCACGCCAAGCTCCGGGACAAAGAATGCTGTCTGGGGGCCCCTGATGAAAGCAGCCTGGCCTGCTTTTTTGGGCTGGCAACTTCTTTTCTCCAGCCAGGGAGCGTGGGAGGGCTGGGCCATTCAGGTGTGCCCCACTCTCCGAAGGAATTCCAGAGTTTGCCTCGGGATCAGGTGACCTGTGGCAACAGGTGCCACCCATGGTGTCCCGGACAGGGCGCAGAATGAGGGCCTCCTGATTCAGCTTCGTTCCCTGCATGAACCTCAGGGAAGAGAGAGTTAAATCTCCTCCAGCCTTTAGCGCTGGGTTTTCTTGAGAAGATGAAAATCTCCTTCCTTCATTGTCTGCACCAAAGGAACAGATTGCGTCAGTTTATAAACTGTGTTACCGCTTGCAAAGGCTTGGAGTCAGCAGGTTTGCATTTCCCGGCAGACTCGGACGAGCCTGATCGCCTTGGCTGCTGCCTCTCTGCCTCAGATGGGACCAGGAGCTGCCCTGCACCCCGCACTCCTACGCCATCATCCCACCCCACACCCCTGAGGTATTGGAGGAGAGAGATTGAGAAACCCAGAGCTCTAGCTGAGCCCTCTTGTTTGGGGCTCAGGCCTCCCATCCATTCCCAGGAGCTTCTCGGCCCCTCTTGCCACCCACCGTGCCAGCCTGGGCCTAATTTCCAGGCATTCCTAGGGCTTTGGCTTGGGCCAGCGCACGGATGTCAGAGCGGAGGTTTTCTGGAGAACAGTTGGTGCTGTGGGCTGGGCTTGAAAGAGTCATCTGGTGTGGAGGTGCTAAGGGTGAGGAGCCCAGGCGCTGTGGGGCCTGGGGAAGAGCTGCACGGCTGCCTGCTTGCTCTGCCACCCGCTCCCCGCTGGCAGCCGCCGATAATGAGGCCTGGGAGGCATCTCACGGCCACTGCCTCACCAGCTCCCGGGGCCTTACATTATTAATTGCATCGCGTTCCTGTTCATCGTCTCTGAGAGACGCTGGTGTGTCTGCGCGTGCCTGCGAGTGCAGGGTCATACGGTGGCTGTGTTAAGCTGCTACTATATTCAGGGGAGGTGTCTCTTCGAGTTCACAGCTCTGGCTGTGGCAGCACCTTCCAGTGGTGAGCCCAGCTGCGTGACGACACGGCTGCCTCTGTGTAGCAGCAAGGGGTCCCGGTGGTAGTCCAGTTGCCCTGGATCATGGCTCACATTCTGGCAGAGAGCTCCAGTGGGGTGCCCGGGGGAGGCAGGGGCTAGAGTGCCTTTGAGCTCCTCTGCGAGTTTGCCACAGGGCTGGAGGGTTTTCATGGGGGCCTCCCGGCTTGCCCTTCTCCCGTGTTACCCATAGCCCCCTCTCTCCTCAGTCCACACCACCAGCCCCAGCTCTAACCTCAGCTACTTCAGAGCTTGAAGGACTTAAAACCCCGGTTCTGCTCTCATCTGCATATGAAGAAACTGAGCCTGGAGGGGATGTAACCCACCCCACCATCCCCAGCCCAGATCATAGCTCCAGTCTACCGCTTTGTATTGGCTTTTTCTTTGCTCCTCAGTGGCTTTTTCCCATCTAGGCTTTCCTGTTGTTCCCAGTTCCAGGCTTCTGCCCCATGCGTGTTGCTGATGGCTCTGGGGGTATTTCAAGCGGGCCTGTGGCCAGAAAGCAAGTGGAAAGGATAGAAGCTTCTGCCTGTCATTAAGGCCCCTGAGGTCGCCTCCCCAAAGGTAGCCTAGAGCAGTCTGCTCCCCACCTGCTGGAGGAACTGGCGGACTGTTCCCCCACCACTCCCTTCCCCAGCACCGGAAGTCTTCATTTCCAGGTGCCTGGGGGGAGGGGGCAGGGGGCAGGGGTGGCCTGTGCCACCACTCCAGCTTGCCCGGTTTCACCTGTTCTGCCTGAGGGGGCGCCTCCCCAGCAGGAGGGAGCATCCTCTGGGCTGTTTTCCCCGGGCATCCCAAAGCCTCCCAATCTCAGGGGCTGGCTTCACGCAGTGTTTCCTGTGCTGCCTCGGGCCCTGTGCCCAGAGCTGGGGCAGGGCGCTTGGTGGAGAGAGAACCTGTTCTCCCTCCTCTTGACACACAGAAAAAGGGAAGGTGGGTACATATGGGTAGGCTCTCCTGCCCTCCCCCATTGCCAGTAAATCCCCTCTTGCGCTGCACCTCCTACAGCTGCCCTCTGTCACTTCCCAGAGCCTGCAGCCCCCTGCCATGTGTTCCGCTCTGTTCCACATTTCAAAGTTTCTTTGTCCTGAGTGTTGGTTGGGTGGGGGGGGCGGGGAAGCAAGGAGCTGCCTTAGTCAAGCTTGCCTTCTCCCTCCCCTGGCCCGCCTCTCTCCAAGACCCAAAGAAGGCTGCAGGAGGACCTTTGTCTTTCCAGCTTTGTCCCAGGCTTGGAAAGAGCAGGCATCCAATCTGGTTCCTGGATCAGGAGAGGTAGGGCAGCTAAATGAACCCCCAGGGCCGGCAGAATTTCCTCTGTGGTTTTATGGTGACCTTTTCACTGATCTCTCTCTCTCCCCCTTTCCTCCCCCTCCCTCTCTCTCCCTCCTCCCTCGCTCCCTCCTCCCTCTCTCTCTCCTCACCTCTCTCTCCTTCACACACACACACTTTACATAAGATTTCAGAATCTGAGGCCCATTGGCCGGGAAGGGCCAGAACAAGTTGAGGGAGAGGAGTAGTATCTGTAAGGCCCTCACCCCCTGCCTGACTTCCACATCCCTTCCTGTGACCCCCTGCACTGTTCCGGCCCCGCAGTGTCCCCCAGGCCCAGAATGTGCCACACTGCTGAGAGAGGAGGACTCAGACCCCACCACCTGCCTGACTGAAGCAATCCCTAAGTTAAGAAGTCAGATAGAATCCAGACAAGGGAAAGAAGGAGCATTCATGGAGGGGAGCAGGACAGGGACCGTGTATATTTCTGGGGGGCCAAGGCACTCCAGCCACTAAGGAAAGGACCACAGGCAGGGAAATGGATTCATGGCCACTACACCTTCCCTCCCTCGTGCGTTCCCAGCCACAGAGAGCAAGCTGGGGGTGCTCCGCTTCTCCCCGTTCCTCCTTTCCCTTCTCCCCTTCCTCACCCACCCACAACTGGGAAGGCTGAGACCGCAGCCCGTCTGGGTGGGCACTGAGGTGTGTGTTGCCTGGGCATGGGAGCTCTTCCTCAGTAATTAGGAGACATGCAAATTAACAGCCTGTGCCGTTTGTATTAATTTGGTAAATAAGCCAGAACAATTTCATTAGTGGCACATTAATGTGCTTGGGAGCAGGAGGACGTGTCCCACTGCGAGGCGGCAGGGCCTGCTGGCCGCCCCAGCCCCCCGACAGGCCAAGTCCAGTGTGTCTGGCTCCTTTCCGACCACGGCTGGCTGGGCTGCACTCCCCCCAACTTTGGTCCTGTGGTGGAGAAAGACCCCCCCACCACCACCACCACTGAGCAGGAAGGCATCTGCTTGTGCAGCTGGGTTTGAGGACAGTCACACATTAGCTCTTTCCACTTGTCCTCCCTCCATTTGGTATTTTGCATGAGGCTACCAGGGTTTAAGAAGCCCAAAGCTTTGCTGGATGGTGGGGGAGAGCTAAGGGGACGGGGCTCAGCCTGAGCAGGGCCCCTGCTGGCCAGTAGTAGATGAAGGGAAGAGAAAGCAGATTGTGTTACTTCTTTTAGTACATAGGACCCGCTTCTCATTCTATGGAGAAGAAAACTGGCTAGGAGAGAAAAGAAGTCATCTCTTCCCAAAAATTCACAGCCAGAGCTAGGATTTGAACCCAGGTCTGTCTAACTCCAAGACCCATGGTCTTCCTGCCACCTCCCTGCCCAGTCGGTACACCCAGCTCTGGGGAAGATTCAGAGTATACAACAAGCTTTGTTCCCCTTGTTGCTGACAGTCTAGCTGGACAATTAAAGACATTTGGAAGTGAAATAACCGCTTCTCCTACTACAAAGTAAAAAGTCGATGACAATGATGAAACATTAATGCATCCAGTACTCTTGTAAGTACTTAGTATCTTTATATTAGCTCATTTTAATCGGAACAAACCCTTTGAGATAGGCAATATTGCAATCCCAGTCTTACAGCAGACACACAGAAAAGATAAGTGACTTGGCGAAGGTCCTGCAGTTAGTAGATGGATTTAAACCGATGCAGTCTAGCTCCATAGTCTGCGCTCAGAACTTCTGTGCTATATGCTGTCCCCTCAGTGCTGGGGTAGCCCACAGGTGTCAGAGGGATTCACATGGGTGGATTAGGGAAGCCTTCACAGAAGGGTGGTGTTGAAGCTGGAAGAGCTCAGCTCATGGGGCCTAGTTCAGACCTCAGAATCCCCACCCACTCTGTCGGCCTCAGGCAGAGGGCAAGAGGTACTGGCAGCTGGCCAGACCCGCAGGGGTGCGCAGTGAAGAGGTACTAGGAGGCAGCAGTGGGCCTGACCTCAAGGCATCTAGGCTGCCTGCTATTTCATGCTCCCCCAGCTGCTCCCCCAGCGAAATGCTGTGGTCCCCATCGTAGACTCTCAGGAGGCCTTCTCCTCCCCTCAGCCCTGCTTTCCTAGGCCTTAGCGTCAGTGTGAACATTGAGGAGGGGAAGGAAGAGAAGAGGTTCCCATTGGTTCCCCACTGACACTGCTTGTGTCCACGTGTACACACATTCTGTGGTGCCCTCAAGGCCACATCAGCTCACACGTGCACACACCAAAGGCCCACACACAAATCAGACATTGGGGCAGTCCCTGATAGTCAGCCAAGGCGTGAGCTCCCTGGTGTCCCCTGCCGTCGTTGGAGGCCTCCCAAGGGAAGCTGTTGCGTCCACATCTCTCCCTGAAACACTCTGTGCTGCTGAGGAGCGGGACTCTGCAGTTTACACGACACTCGGTGAGCAGTGGGTCTCATTAATACTGACAATAGGCAGAAGGAACCCAGAAGAGGTTTCCTGTGTCTGACCAGAAGGAGCCTCTCCTCACTCCTGTCTTCAGTTTGAGGCAAACTGGTAGGAAAGAGCTTTCCGTGGGTCTCTGTCTAGTCAGTCCTCATTACATACAATTCCATATTTGCAAGTTCACTTACTTTACTTACTGAAATGTACTTGTAGCCCCAGATCAGTACTCAGAGTGTTTGGTTTCCCCTTCTTGTTTCGGCTCTCATCCGGGCAACAGGTGTCTTGTCCATCGTCTCTGTAGTGCCGCGTTTCCCCCTTTTTCTGATGTGTGCTTTTTCCTGTGTGCAGTTTAAAATGGCCCCCCGGCAGAGTGTCGAAGTGCTGTTTGGTGCTCCGAAGTATAGGAAGGCTGCAGTGGGCCTTAGGGAGAAAATACACATGTTAGAGAAGCTTCATTCGGGCATGAGTTCTAGTGCTGTTGGCTGTTAGTTCAATGGTAACAGATCATCAGTATATATTAAATAAGGTATCTTTAAGCAAAAACGTGCATAGAAGAAGGTTATGTATTGGTAAATCGTGACCAGAGTCTTGCAGGAACCTGATCCTGTGTTTCCCCTGGGAGCAGTGGTTCAGTGTTCATGGTAACTTTATAGACTATCACAAATAACAAGAATCAACTGTATCTGTGTATCTCTATAGGAGTATGTGTTTATATGTATTTTTTTCAGTTAAGAGAAAATATCAATGTCTGGGTGGCTCAGTGGGCTACTGGGATCAAGTCAGGCTTCTGCTCCATGGAGAGTCTGCTTGAGGATTCTCTCTCCCTCTCACTCTGCCCCACCCCCATTCACACACACACACGCACACACACACATTTTGTGTGTCTCTCTCTCTCTCCCCCTCTCAAATAAATAATCTGTCTAAAAAAAAAAAAGAGGGAGGAGAAAATATTAAGAACACAAGTCTTAAAGTTGATCAGAGAAATAGAGCATACACAGACATTGGCCCACAAAATGTTACTGTCAAGGCACAAATCCCCAGCCGTCAATCTAAGAGAACCGTGATGAACACATACCAGCCTGGGAGCACCATGCTTAACCCTCTGCTTGCTGACCATGAAGCTCTCCCAGAACTAGAGAAGGGTTAAGACTTTGGTCTTCACATTGAATTCTGTGTACCCAGAAGGATAGACACACCACAGGGCTTGGCTAGAGAGGTCACAAACCAAGAGACTCTGAAGTAGCCCCATCCTTTCGCTGAGCCCAGCCCACCTTCCCCTGAGTGCCTTTGAGAAATTGCAATATTTGCAGCAGCCATAATAAAAGGGAAAGCGGAAATCCCTAGGCTACAGCTTTATCTCCCTTTCTAACCCCAGATGGATTCAGCAGGAGGGCAGTGCCCAAGGCTAGAGACTTCTTTTCCTCAGCTGCTGGCTGGGCGCAGGGACCTGTCAAGCCCAAGTTAGCATATCGATTACAGGCAGGGAGAGGCTGTGTAAGTGTGAAGGCCATGCTCATCTGCCAAGAGAGTTGACAGCGCTGGCCCCAGGCATGGCTACTAGTCACCAGAGTCTCCCACTAGTATGAGCCCTTGGGAGGCCGGCATGTGGTTGGTAGCCTCCGAGGGGAGGTGTGGGTTGTGGGGTTTGCTTGGTGGGGTGAGATCTAAGTGTGGGCACCTTCCAGAGTGAGCATCATTAGACTCCCCGGGTGCTTCATCAACCCAACTCTGAGGTTTTTGCCTCCATCCTAGCAGTCCGACCCCAAGAGGAATGATACAGGTGACCATCAAGCTTTTTGTCACAACCACTTGGCCCGCCACAGGCTTCTCGGAACTGGAGGGAGGTCTTGTGCCCAAGCAGGGCAGCTGTCAGTTTCAGGAAAGGACACTTGGCTGCTAACATGGTGAAAGATAAGAGGTCCAGGCATGGGGGCCTATGTACCCACCTACAGAGTCAACTTGGAATGGCCCTATAGAGTATCTTTGTTATCTAGCTCTAATAAACTCTTCCTGTCTGCTTCTCGGTCACACTCGTACTCCGGCAGTGTTGAACTTGCATTTCCACTCAAAGGTTAACTGTAAGCCTTAATTAAGTAGGGTGTAGAAGAGGGTGTTCAAGGATAGGGAGAGGCCGGGGCCTTGCCTCCCTGGTCCTGCCCCTTCTTTTTCTCCCTACAGCCTTCTCTACACATGGCCAAGCCACCTCTGTCTACTTAAAGGGTGTCCTGTCACCCACATGACTCCCCACTTGCCTCTCTAACCCTCTGGCCTGGGCTGCCGCCACAGGCTCCAGCCCAGGCTTCAGAGAATTCCCAGGTATTTAGACATTCATTTTATTGCTTAATCGAGCTTGAAGCTGTTTAAATTAATACAAGTTTTTCATATTTGGCAGCAAAGGCTTTTACAAGCCCCTTTAGCAGAGAAAAGAGGAGGTTAGGAGAGAATCAAAGAAGAAATTTACCTGGTCCATTGCCTTCATGAGGTGGGAACAGATCAGCCACCCTAAGGGCTGTGGCATCAAGGCCACCCTCTTGGGGGAGCAGAGTCAGGATTGTGTCTGGGGTCCTGTGTCTCAGGAAGGCGCTTTGTGGAGAAAGCTCAGAAGCTCTTGAGCCCCACAGGGGTCCCCAAGGGTTCTGAGGTCAACCCCAGCCCACGGCCCCAAGGCCTGGGCTTATGGCTGTGAGGTCACCCTTCCCCTTGCTCCCTTTCAGGGGCAGCCTCCTGCTGGCATCACCCCTCAACCGCCCACATGTGCACTCTTTCCACCCACCTGCCCCCTCCCCTCCTCTCTTCACCTGGCTTTCATCCAGCCACTTGTAGTACCTTTGTTGAGCTGTAATTCCCTCAGCTACGTGCCCCTCTTCCTGGGGATTGCCTTGCTCCTGGGGCCTGCCTTTCATGCTAGAAGAGCTGGGTTGGGTGCGTGGGTGCTGAAGAAGAGTCAGACATTCTGGGGGCAGCTCCGGTCTGCTGCTTCTCTCACTCCTGACCCCCAGGCTGCGCTCACACATGCCCACGGCTGATGCAATTCCCTCGCTCAAGCCGAGGGATGCTGATTGTACCCTAGTAGCTGAGTTTTGAAGTCGCTCAGTCAGGGATATTTCCGTAAGGATAATTCTGGGCTGTGAGAGGATAGAGAGCCTAGATCCCGCTTACAGAAGTGAGGCCAAGCGTTCTAAGAAGATCAGCAGTGCCACAGCTCCAACAAGCTCCTGCTCTTGGTCCCTCCTGAGCCCCTCCCCCTGCAGGCTGACTCTCCCCCTTTCTCTGTTCCCCAGGTAGAGGTGGAGGTGGAGAGCATGGACAAGGCTGGCAACTTCATTGGCTGGTTGCATGTTGACGGCGCCAACCTGTCCGTCTTGCTGGTGGAGCACGCGCTGTCCAAGGTCCACTTCACGGCAGAGCGCAGCGCCTACTACAAGCCCCTGCTGTCTGCCGAGGAGACCGCCAAGCAGAAGAAAGAGAAGGTACTGGTGTGGAATTGGGCCTGGCTGTGGAGGAGGCAGGGGCCATCCCGGAGCTTGGGGCTTCTTCTCGCCTTCCTCTGCCGAAACACCACAGCCCCCACATGGGGAACAGAGCGGTTTCGTCATCCCCCACCTGAGGCAACCTGGTGGGTGTTGATCTCAGACCCCACATGGGGAGCCACACGTGACCAAGGGAAAGGCTGCCAGCTTAGGTGTCCTCAACTGTTGGCCTGCTCTGGTGGAGCAGAGCCACGTCTGGAAGGTGACCTTGCAGCCATGAGAGGAACGATGTGGGGAGCCTCTGGTGAGCAGGAGACTGGGGAGTTGTCCCTTCACCAGCCCCAGCCCTCCTTCGGTGCCCTCAGAGGGACCGGGAAACCCACAGCCCACTCTGACTTGCCTTCACAAGGGCCTGCAGGGAGGCCCGTTTCAGAAGCTGTCCCAGGAGATGCATAAAACTGTTAGGACAGCAGATTTATAGCACATCAGTCTCTGCAGACAGTGCATTGAAAAGACAGGGGGGGTGGGTTGGAAAGCAGCTTTTGGAAACAAATGGACGATTAAGGAACCCAGTGGTTTGGTGGTGGGAGCAGGGCTCCGCACCCCCCGACTCAGCCTGTCACCACTGACTTACAGCCTGGCCCTAATAATGGGGATAAATCAGCTGGCCACCAATTTGTCAGGGCTTCTCTGGGCTCGAGGAGGATTTCATGGGACAGCCGTGCTGAGCCATAAATTTGTTCCAGGAACAAACGTTTCCTTCCCCATGGGGCAGCCATCTGGCTTGCAGCTCGCCTCCCAGAGCCAGGCCCAGACACCTGCCAAAAGGAGTCGGGGGCTTCAGGGCCCCGTGGTTCCTCATTCTCTTCCAACCCAGAGCAGCCACCTCCTCCCTTAGCCTCTTCCCAATGGCATTCCCTCAGGAACCAGGCCCAGGGATGCCCGCCTGCATCTCTTTTCTTCCCATCCCCTGGGGGTGAAGGCAGGTGACCAACCCTAATGGGAGTAGAAGAACTCTAGAGAGAGGTGACCCAAAAAGCTTGGGATTGGTTGAAAGGGGCTATTCATGCCTTAGAGGACTAGGCCCGCAGGAGGCCTCTCAGGAGGCTTCCCCCTTGTCTCAGGGCTGCTCACATTAAACCCCATCTTCATACAGTGACAGGGAGCGGGCAACCTGAGCTCCTACCGCAGAGAAGCTTCCTCTTAGGTTTCCTCTTGGTGACAATTGAACTTAAGGCTGCCACCCCCATGTCCTCTGCCTGCTGCAGGGGAAGGTGCCCACGTGGTACTGGGGCCTTGGTGTGGAAAGGGCTGAACCTTGCTGAAGAATTAGCAGCTGGGGGGCGCCTGGGTGGCTCAGTGGGTTAAAGCCTCTGCTTTCGGCTCAGGTCATGATCCCAGGGTCCTGGGATCGAGCCCCGCATCGGGCTCTCTGCTCAGCAGGAAGCCTGTTTCCTCCTCTCTCTCTGCCTGCTTCTCTGCCTACTTGTGATCTCTGTCTGTCAAATAAATAAATAAAATATTTAAAAAAAAAAAAAAAAGAATTAGCAGCTGGGAGGTAATTGGCCCCTGAGGCTCAGACTCTGAAAGTGTCTTTGCCCCCAGGCTCTGCTCTCTGAGATTTGAGGCCCAGGAGGGACCCAGGAGAAGACAGAGAGGACAATCTGACCTGAGGGGGAGGGATGGGTGCCTTGCTGGGTGTTACATTGGGCTTCACTATTTACTAGATTTGTCTGAAAGAGCCCAAGTCATCATTCCACTGGGTCCTCATGATGATGGTGAGGAGTAATCATCAGTAATTACTTACTTTCACAGGCTGCGTGTTTTTATTCCAGTCCAGTTAAAATGCAGTGCGCTACTCTCAGGGCGAGGCCCCGCCGGCCTCCTGGGTCCCTCTCCCGCACACCCCATCGTCTTCAATGATCCTGGCAGAACCTAGTGTGGCTTGCCTCTTCTGGTGAGGGGCTGGTTCCCAGGAGCAGCATGTGTGGAGCCCTGTGGCACCCCTCAGAATTGGATGGACCCAGAGAATTTGGTAGCCAGCTGGAGGACAGCAAACTGCATTTTGAGGTGTCCCCAGGATTTCCAACCTTGCCTCGCTTGCGACCCTAGGAGAGCTATCTTCGCTGTTGGAGACAGGCACGTGTGGGGTTAAGAGATCGTGGTGGTATGTGTGAGCTAACTAGGAGAGGTAATACTGAGAGCTTTTGTGAGACAAGACCAGGCGGAAGTCTTCGGGAAATGAGATTGTGTGTGTGCGCATCCGTGAGCGGGTCCATCTGAGGGGAAGCGAGCCATGCTAGTTTCTTAGCTTTGGGAACTTGGCTGCCTCCCTGCTGGGCCTCATTCTTTCCTGTGCCCTGCAGACTCCTCTCCTCATGAAGAGATGCTGGTTGGGCCCTCCCCTTCCTCTACAGGGCATTAGCTGGGTTATCCCTTCCTCTTCCAGGAATACTGGGTGGCTCTAACCGACAGAGACAGAGACCGGAGCCACAGAGGGCAGGCATCAGGACTGCTCTCCCTCCCCAGCCTCCCTTCTGTCCCCGCAGGGCCCTGCACGGGGCTACGTTGGCCATTGATTACCTTTTATTGAACTTGCCTTTCCCACCGCTAGCTTGAAGGCCTTCACCGCCCTGGCCCCCTGCCAGCCCCACCCTTGGAGCCTCCCAAGGCTCCAGAGGATTTAGAAAGGAAAGCCTCTAGTCACTAGAGAGAGCCTCAGTCCATATAGCTCATCTCCTGCCAGGAGGATCATCCTGGGGCTTGCTGGGGAGGAAGTATAGGAAAGAGGGAGGGCCAAGGATGAGTGATGACAGGAGAAGAGACAGCCTGTGCTCCTAACCTGGCCCCACAGTGTCGAGGGGACCCAAGTAGGGCGAGAACTGCACGAGAGACCAGCAATGGAGCAGATGAGGGAGCTGCTGCCCTTGCCCATTCCCCACCCGGGTCTGTAGCCAGAGCCCCAGAAGGGTTATAGAGGACACAGTGCCATCTGGCCCCAGCCTGAACATAGACCTACCGCAAATCAGAGGAGCTGGCTGGGAAAGTCCTTTCCACACTAACACGGCCCGGAGGTGGTCCCGGAGCAAAGCAGGTCCCTCTTGGGTGGCTCTACCAGCGTCCCTGGGCCCGGCTGCTGAGGCCCAGCTCAGGCTTGGCTCCACCAAAGGCCGAGAGCATTCTCAGCTCCAGAGTCCCGTCCTCGGCTCGGCATCTAGGCTGTGCAGATCTTTCCCCAGCTCCTCCATCTGCCCAGAGCCTGCAGGGAGAGCCCTCAGGCACTGAATCACTGTTCTCCCTGGAAGGGGTCTTTGGGTTTGCCTTGTCTTCACCCCGTGGGCCCAGGATGAGTAGCATCCCCCTGGTAACTCCCCAAAACAAGCTCCTTGTCAGGGATCTGAGCTGAGAGAGGGCTGGGCATGGCTGTGGGGGAAGTGGCACCCATCTCGCAGGTGCCAGCCAGTGCGTCTGTCCCCTCCCTGCCCCGGTTCTGCAGAAGGGCAAAATAACCAATATGGGCAAAAGATGCCCTTGTTCCAAGGGTGGGCAGCCTCTCTGCTGACTGACTCATTGCCACCAAAAGCCACCTATCCAAGCTGCATTTACCAGCATACCCAGGCCGCTGGGAGCCAAGTCCCCGGGAATAGATGGTCACCTCCACCTCCTGAGGGAAACCTGCAGTGCTCTCCTATTTGAGGGGCCAAGCCAGCCCTCTCTTAGAAATGGAGTTCCTTTATCTGAGGAGCAGCTCTCTGCCTCATGCTTCTGGTGTCTTCTCACCTTGGGAGCCAGCAGGGTGCCCCTACTGTGCTCCTCCGAGCACCCAGGGAGCTCTAGGACCCTGTCACAGGACCCTCCTGGTGGGGGCTGGAGGCCTGGGGGGGCCTGGGGGGGGGCTTTTGTTTGTACCGTCCTTGACCTCAAGCTTGCTGGTCCCCTCCTGCCGCCTGCCTGCAGAGGAGGAGCTCCACCCTTCTCCCCCCAGGAGGAAACCTGATGCTGTCGCCCAAGGCGCCTTCACTTGACGAGTCATTAGCAGTTTTTGCTCTCACCCTGTCAGTCTGTTCCCAATTCGTCAACACTGCTGAGGAGCCTCCTTCCCCTCCAAGGAGGGAGGCAGGGCGGGGTTAGGCTGGAGCCCAGAATGGCTCCCAGACCCAGCCCCCACTCTGGAGCAAGCGCAGAGCACCCCTCCCCTCTCTCCTGAGCTGCCTGGGTACCAGGAAGGCCAGGAGCCAGAGGAGCCAAGCGGGTGGGGAAGTTTTGGAGGGGTTGACCATGGTGGGGGTTGGGGGTGCACTTGGCTTCTGCTCCTCTAAGGCAGTGCTGGCAGTCTTGTGTCTCAGCCACAGTGAGCTTCCCACCCTGGGAGTCACTGACTGAGGAGTCACTGCCCTGGGGAACTTCCTAGCAGTCCCAGAAGTCACTGCGGCTGTCCCTTATCCCCCGGAGTGCCCGCAGCAGTCTGTGCCATGGCCTCCAATTGGAGAGGCCCTTTCACCGGGAAGTCTGAAAGCTGGAGACCCCCTTCAGCCAGGAGTCTCTGATCTGACTAACTCCTTTCCTGGGGCAACCAGGCACGGGCATGTGGAAAGCAGAGGTGTCTGGCTGCTGCTGGAGAGGGAAGTAGCTGTGGCGGGGCCTGTGTTGGGAGTAGGTGAGCATGGGCAGGAGCTGTGTGGGTCAGAGCCCAGCCCCAGAAGGCAGAAGGCAGGGGCATTGCTGTGTGTGTGGCTGGCAAAGGTTTGCACCCGGATGAGTCTCCCCCATCCCCCTCAGCCACTCCCTGGTGGCCTCCCCAGGGCTCAGCCCCTGTTGCTCATTCCAGTTCTCAGGGCCCTGGCCTCACCTTCTAGCGGAAGAATGCTTATACCACAGTAAAGGCAGGAGCATGGCCTTTGCAGTTGTGACCCAAGGAGGTTCAGCAAATCTAACATTCCTGCCCTTCGGCTGCTTCCACATGGCATCCGGGGAGCTGTGGGTCAGCTGAGTGATCATGGCGTCAGACTGGCTCACCTTGCAAGGGAAGAAAAGGAGATGCAGGAGGCACATGGCTGGACTAAAGTGAAAAAGCAGATTAAAGGACAGGAGCCCATGGCTCCCACCCACAACTTTTCCCACTGCTCGGTGCTGCCCTCTGTTTCTGGAGGCCCAGTCAGTGCCAGAATGCCCTCTAGAAGATCTCTAGCACCCAGATACCTGGGTTCAGCCCCTGGTTCCACTGCTTCTAGCAAGCCTGGGTGCCTCCTGTTCTCGTCTGTAAAACAGGGTAACCTTAATACCTAGTCAAAGGGTTGTTGTGAGGATTCAGTGAATTACTACTTAGAATATTTAGGATGGCACCTGGCACCTAGGACACATGTAAGTTTTGGCTAATACTTTTATCATCCCCTGTTCTTGTGTGCCTGTGGGATCCTGTGGGTGGTCCTGTCCCTCACCCTCTTCTCAGTGCTCAGCGGGACAGCCCCCCACCATCTGCTGCTCTGACAGGCGTCACTACCAGGATAATCTCCTGGCCGCAGGATTGGTCTTGACAGGCTGTCACATTGAATCCACTTTGGAGCTGCTGCGGCCCTGACAGGCAGGGCCAGGGAAAGTGGGGAGCAGGGAAGGCGGAGGGGAGCAGTGAGGACGGAGGGGAGTGGCCCAGCTTCTGCACTAGGGTCAGAGCAACCTGCTTGAGATGAAGGCGGAGAAGTTGCTGAGAGAAGGCATTCTCGAACAGTGACAAGCCCTCCCCTCCATGGCCCAGGGCTGTCGCTTGGAGAGTCTCAGGGGCAGGAAGGCCCTGGACAGTGCTAGGGCGTGGAGAGTTCAGAGTGACCCCTGCAGAGTGGTGTTGGGGGAGGGAGGTGGGGACTCCAGGGTTCTCACACTCCGTGTGAGATTGCCCAGGAGCCTGCTCTGGTTTGCTTTACTTCGTAAGTGCAGTCACGACAGATTCTAACGTGGTAGGTCTGTATTGAGACCCAGGTACCAGCATTTCTAATAAGCTCCCCAGTTGCTTTTGCTCCCTGCCCGAATCTGAGACCTGACTCACCAGAACTTCAGAGCACTGTCCTAACCCACTGAGAGTAAGAGAGTTCGAGGGCAGCTTGGTGTGATGTGAGTGTCCTGCGGGGACTTCCACATTCACTCACCGCAGGGGTGACTCCACGTGCCCAATGTCCCTTTCCCCGTTGTCCTGTTTGGCTTTGCTTCCTAACCCCCGCCTTTGCCAATCCCCCATGCAGGTCTGGGCCCACTACGAGGAGCAGCCGGTGGAGGAGGTGGCGCCCGTGCTGGAGGAGGAACGCTCGGCTAGCTACAAACCGGTGTTCGTGACCGAGATCACTGATGACCTGCACTTCTACGTGCAAGATGTGGAGACCGGTGAGTAGGCTGGCCCAGCCCGCCTCCAGAACCCCCTCAGTTCAGCGGGAGGGCAGGGCGCAGGCCCCCCCAACCCCCACAATCCGCTCCCAGGGCCTCTCCCCAAGACCCTGTAGCTGCCGCCCCTCCCCGAGCCCTGCTGCAGCTCTCGGCCCTGGGGCATTTCCTGCCGTGGAGTGGACAAGGCTCAGTAGGGCCTCTGTAGGCCAGTGAGGTGACCCATCTTGTCTGGGTGGTACTCTGAGATCCTTGGAGAACTGTTCTGCTCTCAGACACCCCTGGCTGGGCGAGGCATTGGGATGTGTAGCCCTTGGAGTCTGTCAGGAAGCAGGGAACAGATTGTCTCCTATGGTCAGGAAGCACAAACCAAGCATCACTTAACCCTCCTCCCCCTCAGCTTCCTTGGGAAGGCAGCAGGAGAGGAGAGGAGCCTGGGCTTTTTTCTCTGGGATTTCTCCTTCTCTAGAGGTTACCATAGCCCCGAGTGGTAGCCAGTTGCCATGGAAACAGGCTTCCGCTCTAGGGGAAGTCATCCCCGGGCAGTCTTTCTGAAGGACCCTCTGTCTCCATCCTCCTCCTTGCTCCTGCCCTCAAGTCCTGTGCACGGTGGCCTGGATCACCTCAGCAGACACCTCAGGCTTCTGGAGGACAGAGGGTGATAGAGGCCACTCTGGCAGGGGGGCCCTGTGGCCCTTCCGGCTCAACTTCCCACGTCCACTCCCTTCGCTCTCTCTACCCTTCTGTCCCTCCTCTCCTTGACTCCCTGTACAGGGAACCATTTTACTTGAGGGTAGAGGGAAAAGCTCTTAAAGCTGCCTCTGGGTCCAAGGAGCCAGATCCTTGCAAGGCAGAGGGGCCTGAAGATGTCCCTGGCCCTCAAGGCAGCCCTGTGGGAGGCAGGCTGCGGCTTGTCCAGCCCCCTGTGCCCTACCCCCCAACCCCTCCAGTTCGTCAGCCTCGTCTCAGCCACTTCCCTCTAATGACATTTCCCAGGCAGCTGGTCTGTGGCCATGTCAGGTCACCAAGAAAAACCAACCTTCCCAAGCTCTGGGCTGGCTCTGCTTGGAAGGGGAGAGAGCTGAGGAGGGGTTAGAGATGGACTGATGAGCCTTCAGCATTCGGTTCCCTTGAGGTCGGCTGCAGTCCTACTGAGAAGTGGCCCAGCCCCCCGGGTCTTGGGTGGTGTGACAAAGAAAGGGGTCCTTCATGCTTGTCCAGGCAGGAGGGAGAGCTGATTCTGAACCCAGGAGCCAGAAAGAAGGGACCTCAGGAAGCTCAGGGAACAGGGAACTCAGAGAAAACCCTGCCCAGTGTACGACGGCTCCCCGGCAGGCTCTTACCTGGCCCCTGGATCCTGCAGGGTAGGACCCACCTTGGTTAAGAACAGGGCCCTGAAGTCTTCAGGAGAGAGAACTTGAGGGTTCGAGGACTTGAGGTAATCTCAGAGGCTTCTTGTGCCTGCCCTGTGCCTGCCTGGCTCTCTTTGGCAGCTGTGGGGAGCCGGGGCACTGCAGCAAGTAGTGGCCAAGGCGGAAAATTGGGAGAAAAGGAACCAAAGGAACAACCGCATATTCTTGGAAAACTGGAGAAGGGAGTGAGGCCCATGTCCCACTACCTGGAGGGCCGCAGTGGGCCCCAGAGAAAACCTGACCTCAGTTGGTTCCATAAAATCCATGAAAATAAACTTCAGCATCTACAGCCTCCCTCTTCAGAAACCTTTCATCCTCTCTTGGGGGACATCCTCTTACCCTGTGTCTCTTCTCTTAATTAAAGCCTGCCTTCAGGAAGGAGCTAATGAAATGATGAAAGCATTGCCATTAGCTGTAAATGACCAGCCAGGCTCAGTGCAAGGACCTGTTTGCAGGAGGCAAAGTCTGCTTCTGTTGCCTTGGAGCAATAAATAAATAAATAAATAAAAATAGACCAAGTATAGGAAGAATTTATCTATGTAGAGGGTTTACTGCTGGAGAGGGGAAGGGCAGCTGCTTCCTAAAAGTCCCTGTTCTGAAACGAAGGTCCCTGAATGCTGGGACAGTGGCCCCTGCAGAGGCCCAGGAGTGGGCACATCGCTTGTGCACATGGGCCACACAGAGTGCATCTCCAATACAGCTAAATTCTTTTTTTTTTTTTTATAAGATTTTATTTGATAAAGAACAAGGGTACAGGCAGGGGGTGGGGGTGGCAGGAGAGGGAGAAGCAGACTCCTTTCTGAGCAGGGAGCCCATGTGGGGCTCAGCACTAGGACCCCGGGATCGTGACCGGAGCCGAAGGCAGCCACTTAACCAACTGGACACCCCAGGTGCCCCAAATCCAGTTGAATTCTTAAGCACCCTCCATGTGTCAGGCAATTGCTAGGCCTTGTAAGAGCGAACAGGACCAAGTACACGATGGGCTATACCCTGAAGGAGCTCACAGCATAGTGGCAGAAACATAAGCCAGACAAGGAGCTTATAAGGCCAGCTGTGACAAGCGTACCGACAGCCAGCATGTGCTAGGCACCTGTTACAGTGTGGCTTTGGGCCCCGGAGGTGGAAAGGAGAACCCCATACCCGCCCCACAGGAATCCAGTTACCCTTACCACAGAGAGCAAAGGGGCCCCAGCAGTTCTGATGCAGAGCTAGAATCGGGGCCAACCTGGAGGGAAAAGGGAAGTTACTGGGGACTGATGCCTAGTGGAGTGGGGATGGGGGACACAGCAGAAAGGAGCAAGGCAGGGAACCCGAGAGAACCCAGGGTGTTGCCAAGCCTGGTGATCACCAGCTGACAAGCAGCAGAGAAGGAGCCTCTCCCCCTGCCCAACCAAAGCAGCCACTGAGCTGGGGGGCGTGGTTGGAACCCCAGCCTGGCAGTAGCAAAGTTTGCTTTTGCACATACTTCACGTGGTGAGCAAGGTCAGAGTGGCCAAGCTAAATATACTGAGATCGGGTCCTGCTCCCTGAGTTGCTCCTCATCTTCCGTGGCTCAGAGTCTGAGGCCCCTTCCTTGTGCAGGGTTGTATGTGGCCCCTCCTACCTCTCTAGGTTTGCCCCCGGGGACACTGGCAGAGAGTGACTATTGTCAGCCATCACTTCTGTGGCCCAGGCCAGGCTGGTGCTTGCAGGAGCAGGTGTAAGATGGCCCGTGCCCACGGTGGCCGAGGCTCACGGGCCCTGCTCCCCATCCCCGCACTTCACCCACCTCAAGTGGAGCCCAGGAACATTTCCAGCGGCTTCCATGGGCCTGGCCAGTGGATTGGAGAGCTGAGGTTGGAAGGAAAACTGTGTGCTTCTGAAGCCCAAAGTGTCAGCAAGTCCTCCTCCCACTTTTGAGGACAGCATGACCCTCTTGAGCAGAGACCATAGGGGACTTCCCTATGGAACACGGCATACCAGCCCTACACAGCACCATGTCCTGCCTGCTCCCCAACCCAGGGCTCACTCCCTTGTCCCCTGCAGGCACCCAGCTGGAGAAGCTGATGGAGAACATGCGAAATGACATTGCCAGCCATCCTCCTGTTGAAGGTTCCTACGCGCCCCGCCGGGGAGAGTTCTGCATTGCCAAGTTTGTAGATGGAGAGTGGTAAGCCACTGGGACCCGAGCGGACCAGAGAGTCTTAAGCAGCAGCAATAGCCGGTCTGTGCTCAGGACACAGGCCTGCAGAGCTACCCGGTAGACTTGAGGCATTTGCCTTAGCAACCTGGTTTCCATGGGCAGTGGTGCTTGACCCTGGCGGTTCTCCCATATTGCCCTCTTCATTGCCCGCAGCCCAGGCAGCCTGGAGTATACAAGCGGTGTCTCTCCTTATTCCTGGGAAGCTCTGGTGGGAGAGCTGTGGCGGGCTGAGACTCTCTGACACAGCCCTCGCCCCACACAGGGAAAATGATGTCACATAGGGTGGGGAGGGCGGAGACTGGTTCTCAGTGAGCCCAGACCCGCCACCCGACCCTCCACCCCAGCTGTCTGGGACATGAGCAGGGGCACTCACACTTTGCAAGAAGGTCACTATGTCTCATCAACCAAGAAGAGTAGGGCCCACGGCCTTCCCTGGGTGACGAAGTGACTTGTATGTGTTCCCTGCCGCGGCCTCCCAGACAGATCCGCTGGCTAATTACAGCTGCTGTTTAGTGTGCTGGCTTTAAACAGCAGACATCAATCTAGTCATTAGTCTTGTTGCTTTATGCCCCAAGGACACATTAATCTGCTCCACATGCTCCCTTCTCCCTCCCTCTGCTCCCAGCTATGCTCTGATTCCATTAGGGGGTGGCCGCAGCGCCCCGAGCCTGGGCCTTCGTGGAGTCTGAGAACTGCCCTCCATGACACCCATGGCTCTTCACCCTGAGCCCCAGGCCTGGCGGTATCGTGCCCCTGCCCTGCTGTTGCTAAGGCTCCGGGGTGGCCAGACTCGGCAGGGCTGTCCGTTGAGCTCTGCCCGCACTGCCGTTGCAGGTACCGCGCCCGAGTGGAAAAAGTCGAGTCTCCCGCCAAAGTACACGTCTTCTACATTGACTACGGCAACGTGAGTGTGGGGGACCGGGAGGTGGAGGACTAGGCAAACAAGAGGCCCCGGGGGGCTGCACAGTAGTCCCCTAGAGCAAGTCCCCACAAGCCCTGACCCCTCAGTTGACAGAATGGTGAGCATGTAGGCAGCTCTGCTGTTGGTGGACTAGGCCACTGGACTCCGAGAAGTCTCCCTTCCAGGCCAGCCACACCCACCACACCCAGCTCTTCTGCCCAGCTTCTGTGAAGAGCAGGCCCATGGAGACCCTCAAGTCCCTGCGGCTCCTGGTCGTGCTGGACCAGGTGCCTGTGCGCTGGGCCCCCAACCAAGGCTTGCTGAGAAATCACAATGGGGCAAAGTGACTGGCACCCTTGAGAAAAGCCCCCTCTGGCTGGGCCTGGGAATCTGTTAATAGTTCTGGGAGGTTCCCTGTGGGGAAAGCAGCAAGCAGGAGAGGAAGTTGTAGTTTGGAACCACGCCACTCCTGTGGTGTGATGAAGGTTGTCCACTTTCCACAAGGACTAGCACTGAGGGTCAATGAGCCAAAGCCCAGAGTTGGGGGCCCTGCTCCCAACTTGCTACCAGGAAATACACAGAAGGGTAGCCACATTGAGGGACTGTTAGGACCCTTGTCTCGGTGTGCCTTCCCAGCAGAGCACCCCCTAGCCTGTGGGAGAAGCATTCCAGGAAGCCATGTTGCAGAGGGAAGGCACTGGAGAGAAATGGAAATCATGGTTGGAGACCAGGGACCAAGCTGATTATTTAGTAGAGCACCCAGGTGTGCCAAGCCCAGGCTCAGGTTGAGAAGGTATGAGCCTCGGCTGTCTGCCTCCCCACCTGCTGCGGGGCCAGCGCGCCAGCCTTGGGCGTCACCAACCAGGGCTAAGCAGGAGCGAGTCGTGGAGGGGGCCCAAGTTAGAATTCCAGAGGTCCAGCCACAGGAGTCGTCCCTGTGAGAACAATGGGGCATTGAGTGTGTAATGCTGCCGGCCTGACCTGTCCTCTGCAGAGAGAGATCCTGCCGTCCACCCGCCTGGGGACCCTGCCACCTGCCTTCAGTACTCGTGTGCTGCCTGCTCAAGCCACAGAGTATGCCTTTGCCTTCATCCAGGTGCCCCAAGACGTGAGTCTGCACACCTCCCCCTCTCTCTCCCTCCCCCATCCCTCCTTCCCTCCCCCATCCCTCCTTCCCTCCCTCTCTCCCATCTTCCCTGTCTACCTCCCTCCATTCAGCCACTGATGCCAGAAGTTGGAAGCAGTGACAAGTGGTCTGTCAGTGAGATGGGAGTGACAGGGGAAGCTGAGGGAAGGTGCACAGAGGTGGCGGCGTTGGAGCGTCTGAACTGGTTCTTTAGACGGATGGGCCCAGTGGGCCCAGGCGCTTTGGGCAGAGACTCCGTCCACACAGTTGGGAGTCCAGGACCTTGTGGGCAGTGGCACGAGAGGAGAATGGAAAGAGATGTCAGGGCTTGGGGATGGGGCAGGGTTTTCAGCAGGGTTGTCATGGGCAGCTCTGGTTCTGCAAGTTCCTTCAGGGGCCATCGTCGGAGACTGATTGGAGTCCTAGGAAACCGTGGCACTTGGAAGTCCAGGCTAGAGACAGTGACAGTCAAACCAGGGCCACGTCAGAGGGGCCCGGCCTTAGTGCCATTTGGGGTGGGGAGCAGGGAATGCTAAACCGAAGGTGACTGGGTTTCTAACGTGGCTAAGATGCTAGGATGAAAAGGAGCAGATCAGGGGCTGTGGGAGCCCCAGGCGGCTTGATAGTATTGCTTGGAAAGAGAGAAGACCTCGAATCACGGACTTGTAGCTAGGTAGACGCACACAGGGCGAGTGTGTGGAAGACAGGATGTGGAGGAGAGGGAAACTTCGCAAGTGCTGGCCTTCTCTGATCCAAAGAAGAACCTGAGCAGAATGTGTGTCCAGAGAGGAGAACGTGGGCTCGGGGCTGCAGAGCCACCCAGTTTCCCGGAGCAGGGAGCCCAGTCTGCAGTGTCCAGCTCCCCAGGGAGGTCAGGCTTAAGGCTTGGTTGGTCCCTTCAGCTTGGGCGCCAGCTGAGGTCCATGGAGCTCAGAGCGAGCAGTCCGAACAGTCCATGTGGGGCTGCTGCCAGACGCAGGGCACTAAGGGGCACAGTGGGGTAGGAATCCGTGCCCTAAAATGTTCTGTCTTTTCATGAAATCTGAAGGGCAGAAGAGAGACAGCAGGAGAAGAGGGTGACAAGATAGGTCAAGGGCAGTCTCTAAGCATAGGGAGACATGAGCATGGACAGAGCCTGAGAGGACAGTGCATGCACGAGTGGGAACTGTGAGGGTTCATGGTGCTGAGGCACAGTCCTGCAGAGGTGGGGGTGCGATTGGGACCAGGCAGTGAGTGGGTGGTGAGTTTTGGATGGACAAAAGCCACTTTTTCACAGAGACACAAGGCAGGTGGGTGACAAGGATGGGATATGTGTAGATAGGCTTGGCGGGAAGAGAGGACAGGACAGGGAGAGGGGGCATTTCCTGTCCAGAGGCTGTTTCCTTACTCGTTAGGATTTGAGCAGGAAATGAGATGCTGGTGCCTGCTGGACACGTGCTTGGAGGTCCATGAACAGGACCCGGGGCTCACGTGGCTGTCTTTAAAGCTCGCACTTCGCTCTCCCACTAACCTGCCTGTGTCTCTGCTCCAGGAGGATGCTCGAACAGATGCCGTGGACAGTGTGGTGCGGGATATCCAGAACACTCAGTGCCTGCTCAATGTGGAACACCTGAGCGCTGGCTGTCCCCACGTCACCCTGCAGTTTGCTGATTCCAAGGGGGACGTGGGGCTGGGCTTGGTGAAGGAGGGACTGGTCATGGTGGAAGTGCGCAAGGAGAAACAGTTCCAGAAAGTGGTACGTAATGTAAGGGCCGGCTCCTAGCATCTCTCCACCTGCCATCACAGAGGGTGCCAGGGCTGCACCAAGAGCCAGTGAAAGAGCAGGGAAACCTCAATCCTGCTGCTCCTGCTGGGGAAAGATAATGGATTTGGGTTTGTTGGGGTTTAAAAAAAAAAGCTAATTACATCCCAAATTAATTGGCCACAGGCTTGACTGAGAATGCAGCTATCAGCTAGAGTGGGAAGTGTCCCTTTGCGGGTGTCCCCAAGTGGCAGGCTGGAAAGCCTGCCCAGGGGTGGCCTGGGGAGGGCCCCAGCCTGCGGCTGCCTCTGCCTCATTCTATCACTTCCTTTTCTCTAACGTAAAAGTCCCGAGTCGGGAGCCAGCTGCTAGCACGCAGTGCCACCTGGAGCCAGATTCAACTAGGACAAGGGGCCTAAAGGACTGCCCCTCTAGCCCTCCAGCCTATCTGCAAAGCCCCCAGGGCATGGAGCCGGGCCGGGCCTGAATCTCCCCATCATGAGACAAGGAGGGCACCACAGGCTTCACTGCTTCACAGGCTGGACTGCGAGGGGCCCGCAGCCGACAGCTGGGGACTGCCTGCACTGTCTTCTCGCCCTCAGGACGGGCTGGTGGGAAGCCTGTGCCAGCACGGCACTGGCACCGAGCTGCTCCCCATGCACCCTCTGAGAGGAAGGAGGAGCACACCAGCTGAAAGCCCCATTCTCGCTCCACGGTGCCTGTCACTTCGTCTTTATGCAGGCCTCTCTCTTTCATGGTCTGTGGGTCTGTGGCACGGGTTGTACAGGGCCACCATCCTTGTTCATTTGGAACAAGATCCCAGTGTGAATTGCTGCTGTGTCTCCTCTGGACAGGAGAAGCATGACACCCCTAGTCTTCTCAGTGGAGACCCTCAGTGTCTTGAGTTTGCCCTGGGAGCTAGCCTCAATTTCCCTGTGGAAGCTTAAGATCTCACTCTCTCCCCTGTAAAGCTGCCCGTAATGTCTCTAGTGTCTAGAACATTCCTTTGCCTGGTATCTGAGATAAACACCCTACAGGTGTTCATTCATTCATTGATTCATTCTTTCAGCAAGCATGTATTGAGGGCCTATGTATCTCCATGAACAAGAGACAGCATTTCTGCCCTATGGAGCTTATGTTCAAGCAAGAGTTGACAAAAACATATATACTAAATCAGTGAAGTTGACTGATAAGAGATAAATGCAATGGGGGTGCCTGTGTGGCTCAGTGGGTTAAGCCTCAGGTCATGGTCTCAGGGTCCTGGGATTGAGCCCCACATTAGGCTCTCTGCTCAGCGGGGAGCCTGCTACCCCCTCTGTTTCTGACTGCCTCTCTGCCTACTTGTGGTATCTCTCTGTCAAATAAATAAATCTTAAAAAAAAAAAAAAAATGCAACAGAAAAAAAGAACATAGAAATCAAGGGAATCCAGAGTGTGGTGGGGGGTGATTGGGGTAGCCAGGTGAACCCGAAGGGAGAGCAGTTCAGGCGGATGGAACAGCCAGCACAAAGAAGCAAGGAACCCCAGAGAGGACCGTGTGACAATGCACTTGGGATTTTACTCTGGGGAAGCTGGCAGTCCGCTGAGCAAGGGAGAGATGCAAACCAGCCCCAGCAGTCTCTGGGGTCATTCCAGCTGCTCAGTTGCAAATGCCCTCTTTGTGACTTCCCATTCTTCCCTGGTCCCTCCAGATCACAGAGTACCTGAATGCCCAGGAGTCAGCCAAGAGTGCCAGGGTGAGTTTGTACCTCAAGGATTCCAGGGGAAGCTTAAAATGAGGGCTTAGTCCCGGGGTTCCAGCGGGTCCCATCTCCCTCACGGTCATTCTCTCCCTTCTCACAGCTGAACCTGTGGCGCTATGGAGACTTCCGGGCCGATGACGCTGATGAGTTTGGCTACAGCCGCTAAGGAGGGAAGCGGGCCTGGCCCCCAGCCCCGCTCACACCGGTACCTCCTCCTCTGCAGGGAGGGTGTCTTCAGCTCCAGACCCCAGATCGGGGGTGTAGATTGGGTCCAGCTTTGCTTCCGTGTATGAAAATGTCTTGTGGGGTGGCATCTGGGCTAGAGGTGGAGTGGGGGAGCCCAAGGCTTTCAGGGGGCAGGCCACTGTCTTCTGAGATGACAGGAACTGCTGTCCACAGTCTCTTCCAGCTGATTTTATATTTTTATTTGGGTTTTTTTTTTTAAGTTGCCCTCATATCAGGAAGAAACATGAAAGACTTTGTCCTAATGTAGGGCGTGATCCTGACCCCCTAAGGCCAGCTGCCAACTGCCTCCCCACATCTATCCCAGACTGCCTTCCTTCCCAGCTCTGTCCAGCTGTTGATTATGTGATTCCTCTGATGCGTCTGCTCTCAGATGCCAGCGTGTCTACATCTGCCCCCTGCCAGCCCTCCCCACTTCTGTATTTAAAGCTTTCGAGGCCCAATAAAATAGTACCTGCTGTCTGCAGCCCTGTTTGGTCATGGTGGAGTCCAGCATGTGGGATCTCGACAGCCCCAGCAGGAGGAGACTGGGGCACTTGAGTGACCATCAGCGCAGTCGTCTGCATGCCTGGCCTCAGCCCTAGGGGCCTGGGAGGTGTGATGGTGGTGTGGCCGTCAGGCAGAAGCCTGGAGATCTTCCCTCTGAACTCATCAGTCAGTCCAGACCCCATTGCACATGGCCGCCCTCAAGGACCTGGGAGATTTCGAGCAGCTCGGCAAGCAGTGCCCAGGATTGGCCACAAGTGGGAGGCTGGGCTTGGTCTCACCAGGCCCCTACAGAGAGTTGCCGATCCTGTCCTTGGCCAAGTTCTGCTGGAGCCCCAGCAGGGGGCTGGAGGGAACTTTCCCTGTCCTGCTGTGGCTGGAGTGAAGACTACCACCAGAGAAGCTGGTACAGCGTGGGTTAAGAGCAGGGGCCTCGGTGTCTGACCGGCTCCTGAAGTGTGTGTTCATTGGCAAATGGAGTCGGAGAACACGGTGGGTGCAAGGGTGGGTCCAAGGGGGTCACGACTGCTCGCCAAGGAGACCCTCTCTCTCCAGGTTAGCTCTTGTGCTGTCTGACTTAATGAGGTATCCCCCAGGTCCTCAAGGTAGAGCTGGCCACCAAGGTCAGAAAGCCCAGGCCGCTCCTAGCCCCAGATGGAGGCAGGAAGCTCGAGCAGCCATTGTGGTGTGCAGTGAGGAAGCTGTTGTGCAGCTGGGGGCGTGCCAGGGAGAGGAGGTAGGTGTGCGACGGAGAGGTCAGCCCATTGTCGGGGGGATCTGCCTGTTCTAAGCCCCACAGCCTTACCTGAGCAGCCCTGCCCATTCTAGGCACATATTCCTGTGAAACATGGCACCTCTTCCTGGTGGCCCCACATTTGGCCCCCCATTTCCAATCTGGGGTGGCACTCCAAGCTGCCATGAAGATTGGTCCCATTGACCTTGGGGAAAGTCAAGGGAGGTGGTGGGGCCTGGTTGGCCAGCTCTCCTCCCTAAACCAAAGGTCCTGGGCCCCAGAATATTCTGGTTCCTGGGAATTCTGCTCTTCTACCCCCTTGTTGAGGCCCAGGGTTCACATGGGGTTCTACCCAGAACCTGTCTTTAGGGAAAAGGATATGTACTTCCTGAACTCAGGGTGTACTCCAGCTAGCTGAGGGGAGAAGGGACTGGGGCAGTGGAATCTCCAGAAATCCATGTGCTGCTCCCTTCCTCTCAAGGACTCCCATTTCTACCTGCCTGAGAATCCCTCTGGGTTAGCCGGACCGAGAGCTTATGGTCCTTGAATCAGACCCTTTATGGTCCAGTAGTAAACTGTGTTTCCCATGACTTCGTACAGCCCCTAATGGGACCCAAGAGGTCAGCAGGCATGTGAAGGACCCCTTCTGTCTCACTCCTGGAGAAGCTGTTTGCCCCACCGCCCCATGCCCCCCACAAGGCCACGCCCCGGGTGCTCACGTTTTCTGGTCATGCGTGGTGGAGGCTAGTCGTGAAGAGAATGATCGCCTTACTGGTTTCTCTGCCTCCTGGTGGGGTCAAGAGGTGGGTTGGCGTGTACTTCCCGTGAGTACAAGGGGCAGGGGGCAAGATGCCAGCCTGCTCTCTCGCAAAAGGGTCTGGAATTGGCTCACTGTCTCCACGGTTGCCTTGGTTATGTCTGTGCCCAAGGATAAGCCCTCCGTGGTTCTCCAGTTGAAATGATGCCCGCACCTTCCTACTTCTTTTCTTTCTCTTCCCAGGCTGGTTTCAACCCAGGCCAGACCATTGCTGGGCTGGAGGGTGCCACTGCCACTTCCTCTCAGTTCCTCCCCCATCATGTCTGTTGGGTTCCTGGGCTCTGTGTGGGCGGGGCTGGGACTGTGGTGCCGAGAGCCAGGCGCGCACGGGGCCGAGTTTTGGGAGCACTCCACGCACGGGTGCATTGAAGGCTTTGCCTTTTGTACATAGCTGAGTCCAGTCAATACCAGCTCTTCAGTCAGTGGCACCAAAAACCTGTCCAGAGTTCCTACCCCCGCCAGAGTTACGAGACATGTTCCCCCATCCCCCTTTCCAGTTGAACCCCAAAGCCTATTGAGCACCTGTTATCCATCCATCCATGTAGCCCCCAAGCACAGTTTAAGACCCAGGCAGCACTGAGTCCAGTAGGTGCTAAGGCTGTCTCTGTAGGCTCTGGGGGCGTGCAGGCCAAGTTGGAGCCACCAGCAGATGCTGAAAGCTCCAGAAGGAGCCACAGCAGTGGCCAGTGCACCAGGACCAGGGGCTAAGGCCCCTGCCCAGTGACTGGGAAGGTGTCACAGAGGAGGGCAGAGTCACAAGCTAACAGGTGGCATGAAAGCAGCATTGCTGTGCTCTGAACAGGCTCTGGAAGTTTTCCAGTCTCTGAGGGCTGATGCATCAGAGCCCAGAGTTTGGGCGAGCCACCAGGGAAACTATCACCACCCAAGACCCTCCCTGGTAACCCTTGTCTGCCTTCTTTGCCAGTGAACAGGACCAGCAGGGAAGGTGGAGGGAGGTGGAAAGAAGGGTTTGTGCAACTACCTCTGCTTTATTTATGGTTTTGATTATTTCTGCATCCCATGGAGAGTCAGTGGACCCCTTTTCTTGCATTAGTCCAATGTTGGGAAGCATCGGGGAGGGGCTAGGGAACTGGTGCCTCAAGAGTGGTTATTGATGTCCTAATTACAAGAGGATGCTAATTTAATTTGAACCTAATTACAGTGCACTACCCTGGGTGGCATGTGTTTTAATAATTAACGTCCTTCAGATGCGTAGGAGTATAATAATATTTACACTGGGTTGGCTCGCAGCCTGGGGAGGCGGGCTGGGGGCCCATCCGCCACCCTCCCCCTGGACAGCTTGGCTGCTAGCAGGTGGGGAAGATGGCATATGAGTCTTGGTTGGCTAGTACCTTGTCATCATTCCCAGGGAATATGCTTGGGCCTCATTTCCAGCTACTTCCTTGACCCAGCAGGCTGCTCTGCTCTGTGGGGCTCCAGGCTGGAGCTCTGAACCACGCGCAGCGATCCGCCCTCCCCGACCCAGGCCCCAGGCCGAGCCACGCAGGTGCCAGCCCCATCTCCGGCTTCCCCTGCCTGCCTGGGCCCATCGTGGAGGGCAGGGGGGAAGAGAGCTGCTTGGTGTTTCTTCCTGCTCTTTTGATTGGGAACACTTGTAAGGAAGTAACATTCGGAAGAGCACACAAATTACAAGGACGCAGCTCAGGTGTTTACAACGTGAACTTACCCGTGTACACACACAAATCAAAAATGAGAACATCACCAGCCCCTCACGCTTGCTCCCTCTGTTGATCTTTATCCCAGTAGATGGGTCTTGTCTGTTTTATTTGTGGTTGTTTTGGTTTTCAGTTTTGCCTGGTTTTAAGTTTTACATAGGTGGAGAATGGCCAGGTAGGCCCTTGCGTGCCTGCCCCCTCCAGCTTGGCATTGTCTGGGCTGTGTCCTTGGTAGCTTAGTTTTGCTGCGCGCCTTGTTTCTGTACGGACTGTTGTCGGAATCCACGCCTTCTTGCTCATGAAGTCAGACGCTCAGCAGTCTGCTAAAGCACGAGCTCTGCCAGTCCCCACAGGCGAAATCTGCTCCTTCTAATTATGCAACTGGGGGACAGGAGGTGATGCTTGATCTGACGGGGTAGCAAGATAACAGGGCAGGGCAGTTCCGCCCACTACAAACAGGGAAGAATGCGGTTGCCCACATGCCTTCCATGCCCAGCCTTTCCGAGCTCCTGGAGATGGGGAAAGGGTCTGTCAGCAAGTTCTAGAAGCCAGGCAGACCGACCAGGAGTGTAAGAGATGCCCTGAGGGAACTTCAGCGTCTACCCTGAAGCCTCCCTCGGCCAGTGCTTCTCTAAGTGTGGCCAGTAGACAGACCAGCTGGCTCAGAATCACCCGAGGAGCTTGTTAAAATGCAGCTGCCAGAAAGGGCCAGGTCCCCGCTGGGAGTGGGGCTGGGGGTGTGACTGAGCCTTCTGTCACAGTGGGAGGACAACAGGTAATGTTCGTGAAGTTGATAAAACAAGAACTGGCCTGTTGTTTAGCAATAATGGTAACCACCAGAAAATCTAGAATAGATGATGAAAAGTGTTTGCCTGTAGGGAACAGCTGAGGGTTGGCAGTGCTTATTAGAACCCCCTGTGTACCAATTTTTTCACCATCGGTGAGCATTTCCAATTTTTTGTTCATTTTCAGGTAAATCTGCACGTATCACTTCCCATTCCAGAACCGCTCCCTCAATTCCTATGGTCCAGAGCCTGGAACTCTGCATGTTAAATAAGCTTCCCTGGTGAGCCTGATGAGTTCTCGTTCAAGAATTAGCTGTCACTGTCCAAACTCATTTTATCTGGTAAGGAGGGAGACAAAGTGACTTGTCCAAGGTCATCCAGCTTATTTATGGCTGAGCCAAGAATAGAAAACCGGTCCCTGGCCTGTGTTCTCTGCATCATGGCTTTCACCGTGGTGGGTGCCCGTCTCGGTGGGCCTGGCCCCTAGGGACTTAAGGGACGCACTGAGGACCTGGTTCAGTGGAAGGGAGCCAGGGTTCCCTTCCCTGGGTGCAGGGAGGCGACCCCTCCAGCAAGCAGAACACTCAGCCTTGCTCCCTGCGGAGCCATTGTAGGGCCTGGCACGTGCAGAATACTGCTGCGCCGACAGCAGCAACGTCTCAAGTTGTTTTCTCAGTAGGAATGGATCTGCCCGAGCCCATAGCCCCCTGGCAGTCTGGCACTTAGCATTTCCTGAGCACCTCCCTCCTAGCTCCAGGCACTGTTCTAAGTGCTGAGACAGAGCAATCAGCCCTCATATCCTTGGGCCCACAGCCTACTGAGGACCGCAGATACCGGTGATAGGAAAACCCAGTTAACTGGTAACAGGTTTAGGTCCAAATGCGGTGGCTTGTCAAGCTGACACAGTGCATGCCCCAGGATCCAGCAGTCTCCTTCTGATTCTGCAACCAAGGGCTATGTGCACCTGTGAGAACTGCCCCTGCCAGCAAGAACGGTCCCTAGAGTTGAGTTCCTACTCACACAAAACTGAGCACCACAGACACCGCAAGGTGTATCCACACAAGGGAGTATTACTCAAGGAAAGTGTGGCCGCACGGAGTAACACTGATAAATCTTAGAAACAAGCACATCTCAGATGACTTCATATCATATGCACCATTATTCCCAAGTTCAAAACCAAATAATACACTCCCACATATGTATCTATTGAATGATCATTTAACTTCTGGGATGTGTTTGAGAGTGTAAAGGGACATTTAAAGCCTTATATTTGGGCCACAAACATAAACTGGCACTTTTTTGAGCAAACTGGGACACATGGACACCTTTGAAATATGTACTAAAATACGAAACCGAAAAGCAGAAGGATGATAAACACCAAAATCTGAATAGTGGTCCTCTCCAGATGGGTTAAGGAAGGATGTGAGGGAATGTAATTTTCTAGGGATGTTCTAGGTCTGGGAGGTAGATCAATACATGTTGATTACATCACTCATAAGGTAGTATGGGAACTCAAAGAGAAACATTTTTTCCTAGGAGTTAGGGTTAGAGAAACCTCAAATAGGAGCACTTCAGTCTACCAAGGAAAGTTGTGGAAAGTTTTTCAAGGACAAGGTGGCTCAACAGGTTTTGCCAGCAGAAGAACGGGTCTGATTGAGGGAGAACACCGAGCAAAGCCCTCTGCCGGCCCGTCTGGGCTCCAGTGTCACAGGCACGGCACCGCTAAGGACTGGAGCTCAGGCCTGGCGTTGCCAGCTCTGGCTGCTGACCAGCTGGAGTTCCACTGCCCTTTGGGGAAAAGCAGCCAGTGTGGATGGGGAAGGCCTGCATAAGACGCTTCAGGGCTCCCAGATCACTTCTCAAGTTGATGTGTCACTTCAAGGTACACAAATCCTAAGTATCCAGCTTGTAGGTGTTCATAAACCCAAATCCTTCTGCAACCACTCAGATCGAACTAAAACATCAGCGGCCCAGCAAGCTCCTACCCCCCCCCACCCCCGCCGAAAGTAATGACAGAACTAGGTCACCCTAATTTTGACTGTTCTTGGTGCCAGGGTCTTTCAAAAGACATTTTTTCCAAAAACAGTCCTGGGAAAATGAGGGTGTCACAGTCTCTAGGGACCTTTGTGGGAGCATCGAAACCTGGGACTGGAACGCATGCCAGGGAGGATGGAGATCTCCCAGCTTGGTCCTGGCCACCTCAGGACCTTGGACAAGGCCAGCAGGAGGCCACAGTCCCTGTCCCTGCGGCCTGAGGGTGTTAGCTGCTGACTCCCTGGCAGCACAGATCCATCATCCCAGCTCAATAGGGTCATTCTAAGCCCTGGGCCCAGTTGCTGAGCCCTGAGAGTGGGTGACATGGATGTGGTTCAGTGAGCAGGCGGCCCCAACCCAAAGGAGTGATGCGGCTGCCCCAACCAAGGACGCAGCTTGCCCTCAACTCTCGGGCAGGTCAGGCGCTTTTCCGCAGCCGCCCAGGTGCTGCTTCGGGATAGGGGAGTGTGGCCCAGGGGCAGAGGCTGTAGCCTGAGCATTTCACCTTCCCAGTTGTCTGTGCAGAAGCAGAAGCCAAAGCCGCAGTTCACCTCCATGGTCCCTGTGTTGGACTTCGGAACGTGTTCCTGTTTGCATGCACAGCTGGCCATGGACAGCATCGTCTGGGCCTCAGAGGCTTCACAGGGGGCTGTGGCATGGATGGGGCAGGTGGCTCAGCAGGCCTCCTCCTGGCCACTGCAGCCCCCCCACCCCCTCAGCGCCCCACTCCAAGTTCAGGGCTCAGAGAATCTCTCGCTGAGCCTCGCTAGAGAGAGGGCACCCAGATCAGTCATTATTAAGCTGCATTGACGCTGGGAGAGAATGTGGAGATGAGATTCGTGACAAGGAGTCCGCACAGCTCAGTGAGGATGCGGCTCTGAGGGCAGTCAGGCTGCCCTCGCTTGCCTCAGTCTCGTGGGGTGCCCCGCAAGCAAGCTGTTAGCCTCTGAGGCTGTTTCCTCAACCCTAATTTGAGGGTCAAAACCTAACCTTTCCTGGCAACCCCAGAACTCAGTGAGGGGCATGTAAGGCAGCCGTTGGGGCCCAGTGCCCAGCCGGTGGTCGGGAGCGGCCACTACAGCTCAGGGTGGTGGGGGGACAGGGAGCATCCCACACTCAGTGGGGAGACAGGAGAGCCCCCGTTCTGGTGAAAGAACTAGGGACAATACTACAAAAACCCAGAGGCCTAGAGGCCACATCCCGTCGTGGGAATGCTGTGCAGTTCAGAAGAGATGGGAATCGGGGTGTTGGAGCAGAGGCCGGGAGCTGAGGTTCCAGAGGCGAATCCCCGTGTGTCTCCAGGGAGGGGCTCGCACTGGCTCCGGCTGCAGGGTGGTGGGGGTGGTGGTCACGGACCCTGGGGGCCAGCAGCTCAGTCTGCTCATGTGTCCTGAGCCCCTGTGATCTGCTGAAGACACAAGAGTAAACAGCAGAGGCCTGACCGTGGCCTGGTGAGGGCGCCTGCCCGTCCTGAGGGGGACATTGTGTGTGGGGAGGGCAACAACCAGCTGAGAGCCCCACCCGGACTCCTTTCTGCAGACCTCGCCTGGGTTCCTGAGCAGCAGGAAATGATGCCTTTTTCTTCTGACATGGGCGAGTACGCTGGCACAGCTGGGGGGTGTGGTGGGGATGGAGAGAGGGGTCAGCTGCAGGGGCCGCACTAGGGGACTGGGGTGCTATGGCTGTCACGTCCCCTGACCCAAGGCAGGAACCCCAGTGCTGGCACCGTGTCAGGGAGGACCTGAGAACATCTGAGTGTGCGTTCTTGCTAGATTCCTCTCGGGTCCACCAAAACCCTGGGGTCAGAGGGGAATGCTCCAGGACACCACAGTGCATGACTGTTGGGGGCCTTCCCATTTGACAGGCTAACAGGTCAGTGCCCAATCCAGAGCCGTAAAGGGCATGAGAGCATCGAAAGCCTCCTGGAGACCCACCATGCTGGCCACTTATGTGGTCTCCTAGCCCCCTAAGGAGAGAGGCCTATGTGGACAAGACGGGTCTGGGGTTGGGCTTCATCTGGGGGGGACAGTCCCCAAGGGGCAACAGCACACCCACTCAGGGGGGGCTTCAGTGGGAGGGAGGGAACAGCAAGCATCGCTCGGAACAGGCCTGGCCTCCTGCCTCCTCTTGCCTGATCTGGAGAGGGTGGTTCCCAGGGGAAAACCTGAAGCAAAGATCTCCAGTAGTGCCATGAGTTTGATGGATAGTCCCTGGGGCGCTATGGAGAGAAGGATTCCGAGGTCATGCCAGAAAGTCAGCTGTAATCAATGACTGATGTCTCCCAAGAGAATGGGAAAGAGGGATCGTCCTGTGTGTCCCCTATATTTGCTTCTGCTGCTTTGTGGGAAGGGGGTTCCGACCCATCCAAGCAGCAGTCACTTCCTTCACAGCCCTGACAACAGGCATCGGCTTCTGCTTGAAGAGAGGACTGGACTCCTCGAAGCAGTCGGGGCCCTACCTAGTCTGTTCTTACCCGATTACTGATCTGTGTTCCAACTGCAAAGAATAGATTGCGGTTTAATAAACATATGAGCTCAGCACCTACTCTGCCCTGGGCCTGGAAGACCCACAATTGAGAGCGTCAAGCCCTTTGCCCTGTCAGTGGCCATCATCTATACGTATTTGAATCCAGTCAACTTTAGCAGGACTTATTTTCTTGGGGAGGGAGAGGCGCCTAAAGGCAGAGACAAGGGGTTCTCCAACAGCAGGAAGAGTTGAGGCCCTGACCCAGGAAGTATCTGAGCCCCTTGGGCTGGGGGCATTTCCTGAAGAGCAGCCCTCCATTTTCCTCTGCTGAAGGTAGGACTTTGATTCTAGCAGGCCCTGGAAGAGTGCTTCTCAGACTTGAACAGGCGTATAACTCATCTGGGAGTCTCCTTAAAATGTAGGTTCAGATCTGGTAGGTGGGGGGGCAAGGCTGAGTCTGCATCTCTAACAAGCTCCCCGAGGGTGTTCAGGCAGTATGAACAAGGTCTCCACACTCCTTTTTCTGGAGCCTACCACGGGGAGGGAGGTAAAGTTTGTCCGGATGCCAGAGAGGTTCTAGGAGGTAGACTAAGGCTTGAGTTTGGAGACCATGAGAAAAGACAATTCATGCTAAACAGAGACAGAAATCAGCGAGAAAGGACCAGATCCTGACTCGGCTCTCCGGGTTGGCTGGCTAGTGCTCTCCTCTAGGAGAGAACGGCTGACCCACCTGATGGAGTGTAGGGTCTCGAGACTACAAGCTCCCATTAGGATCATGGTGTCAGTAGCCGCTAACCATTTCTGTGCACTGGGCTAAGTGCTAATGGGTAGCCCTGTGAGAGAAGGACTTTTTGCCCCCCATTTTATCTCCAGAAGACAGGCCAGGTGTTATCATGTATCCCTATCCCTATCCCTGGCACAGTATTTATCAGTAGGATGTATTCAGTAAGTGATTTATCAATGAATGAATGACTAAAGTGCAGCTCAGCCCAGGCAGGCGGCATTGCATGGAACCAGACCCAGAGAAAAAATGGGGAGCAAGGCTGGAGAGCCCAGAATTTCATGTCCCTCCCACCCCACCCACCCCTTACCTTTCCATCAGAACAGGTCAGCCTGGGAACCTATGGCCAGCCTTTACCTGTTGGAAAAAGAGAAATCCTAAGCCCTCCTGCTCCGGGTTGATGATTTCTGGGGTCTTTTTCAAAATTTCTAAATCCAGGTTCACTGTGCTGAAATGGGCGGGGCAGCACCTGGCAAAGTTTAGGGCTAGTCAGGCTCTCCTTATCCAAATGGCCTTAAACATGGCCGTGCTCCCTTGTGCCAGGCTCTGTGCCAAGCACATCACATGCGGCTTCCCACAGCCACGTTCCCGTGGTCCAAGGTCGTACCCTGGTCCGAGGTCGCAGACCGAGGTCGCAGACCGAGGTGGGACTCCAAGGGACTCCAAACTCCCGCGACCACAATGATACTCGAGAACCAGCGCCCCCTAGAGGACAAGACGAGGCGGTGCGAGACCGGACTTGGAGGTGGGCTGCGGGAGGCCCCTGAGGGCGGCCCGTCCGCGCCCTGCTGTGGTTAGCAGCCAAGAAGGGAGTCCATTCATGGCGGTTCTTCCGAGGACCCCCGCTGCTGGCTTGCGAGCGAAAGTTAGGGGATGGGTCACTGGGCTGGTTTTGCAGGAGCTCCTCCGTGTCCTCTACAGCACAATTCCCTAGAGCCTCAGAGCGAGAAACCACCGTCCCCCCATCTTACAGATGCAGAACCGAGGAGAGGAAGCGACTTGGCCAGGGTTGCAGGACTAGCTAGGAGCCGGGCAGGGTGGGGGGCCCGGGGTCTGGCTCCCTGCATCTGCCCGCCGTGTCCTCCCCGCTGTCCCAGGTCTCCCGCCGAAGACGGTAGCTGGTTCTTCTCCGCCCGCCCCCCGCCCCGGGGCTCGGCGGGCGGGCGGGCGGGGGGGGGGTGACGCGGGGCACGCTAGGCCCGCCTGGACGTTTGGCCCTCGCCGACGCCCCGGGGCTCCCCTCGGGTCAGGGGAGCGGGGGCTGCGGCGGCCTCGAGCCTCCCCGCCGGGCGCGGCCTGCATGCGGGCCGCGCGCATTGGGGCTCGACCCGAGCGACCGAGAGAGGCGGCGGCCGCTCGGAGCCAGGCAGCAGCCGGCCGGGCGCGAGGAGCCGGCGCTTTCTGGGGCAGCCAGAGGGCCCTCGACCCCAGCCCCAGAGAAACCCACCGCTTCCTGGGTCCTCTTCCGACCCCTTGCCCTGAGGTCACTGGGCACTTTCTAAAATTGTCCTTGCGCTCCCTCTCTTCCCTTCCCCCCTCCCCCCCCCCCCCCCATTCTCCACTCCTGTCCCAAGAACGGTGATGCAGGCACCCAATTTCCCGACTCCCTACTGTCAATAATCCCTCCCACTCATCAGGGTAACAGAGACACAAATAATCCGAGCGGTTCTAAAAATACGGTTCCGAATCAGCAGCATCAGCATCATTTGGGAACTTGTTAAAGATGCAAACTCTCTGGCCCCATCTCAGACCTACTGAACGCTGTGTGGGCCCCAGCAGGGGAATGTGATGCGCAACAAAGTTTAAGAGCCACCCATCTAAACGTGCACTCATTCATTCATTCATCGCCAGACCGGTGCAATTCTGCCTGGGGAGAAGCGCCGCAAGCAACGAGTTGCCGCCCCAGCCCCGCCCCCGCCAGCTGCCCTTGGGGAGGTGCTGTCTATAGCTTTTGGATGGCAGACAGTGCAACCCTGGGACTCAGGAGCTGCAAAGGAGGCCCCAGGTCCAGGCCAGGAGGGAGTGAATGGCTGCCTAGGGTCCCTCTAGGGAGGGGTGTGAGAGAAGCTGCCCTCCCAGCACCCAGCACCCAGCATCGCAGCTGTAGGGACAGGGAAGTGACCTCCTCTGCCCTGGCGTGTAAGGACAGGCTGGGCGGATCCCCCGCAGCAATCGCTGGCGCAGAGGGGCAGTCTCAGAGATTGCAGGGAGGGGGGCGGTGGGCAGAAGGAAACACAGGTTTTTCTGCAGGACAGGGCAGTCTCTCATCTTCCAAATAAAGCACCCGAGGAGGAACCCAGGTCACGAACTCAATGCGTGGGGTGGGGGTGGGGATTAGGGGGTGTCCGAGTTCTGCGGGGGGAGCTTTGTGCCTGGAGGTGGAGGATGGGCGGGTGGGATGGGGGGTGGGGTGGCGGAGAGGAATTCTGAGCTGCCTGGGTCTTGCCAGTGGGGCTTAAACATAGCCCAGCCCAGAGCAGGTTTCCCTGGGCTGCATTCTGGCAGGCAGGGGAGCGGGGTGGGGGGATATCTGCACCCTCCCTCTGGTCAGGTGGGAGGGGTGGAGCGCCTCCCCTTTCCTGCCTTCTGGAGGGCTTCAAATTCTTATGAAACCATACGCCATCCCACTCTGAATTGCGGCATCACTTGGAGCCTAATGTTGTTTGATGGCATTTGGGGTACCCCAGAACCCCGCCTGCCAGGAGGTGATGGCTGTTATTTATGCCTGGGCCCTGCTCTGATCTCAGGGAAAATATCTCATCATAAATTGGCATGCCATGGCAAACAATTAAAAGAGAAAAATAAACCTCAGTGCAATCTCAGGGTGCTTGGAAATGAGGAATTACAAGGTGGTGGCATGAAAAAATTATATAAAAATCTATTTTTACATCACAATAATGTGCCTTTATACGGGTAGTAATTTCTGGATGTGCAATAAAGTGGCTTTTACATCAGGCAGAATCAGAGTTTATAGGCAATTGGTGCTTTTATCTGGGAAAATATAACTCACCCATTCCCACACCATCCATCCTGAAGGCAGCAGGCCTCATCTTCCCCAGCACCACCAGTGCTGAGGAAATCATTATGCAATTAAAAATGTCAGCCCTCTGGTCCTCCTGTCTCCCAGTCACATCTTCCAGCTCCTGTCATTGAATCTTCCTAAAGATGGGACAGGCCCGGGGCTCGGACCAGGGTAGTGGGCCACTGCCTGAATTGGGCCAGAATGGATCCCAGGGCTTCAAGGAACCATCCCCCACCCCCACGGCCGGCAAGCGCTCCATAGGTACTGAAGGTCCACTGCCAGCCAGGCGCTGTGCTGGGAACCTAGAAACCTGGGACCTCGTGCCTGGCTTGGAGAGCTTGCAATCTGGCGACTGCCCTGTAGGCAAGGAAATGATTTACCAACGGCAGGTAAGTCCAGGGAGACAAAGGGATGCAGAGGAGCTTTGGGTAGGGTGGGGTGGAGCATGGAGCATGGGGTGGAGCATGGGGTGGAGCCTGCGGCCTCTGTTGGGAAGGGGAGAGTGAGCTGGGAAGCCAGGAAGATGAGCGTGTCCTAGAGGGTAGGCCCCAGCCCATACAGCACCTCCAGTGGGGCACGGAGGCGGGCATATGTTAGCTGTCCTCAATGAAGACTGTGGCCCCTGTCCTTTGCTATTACCTAGTCTAACCCAACATTTGGCGTATTCTTTTAAAATACCAAGCACTGTATCATCCGCCAGGGGCCCAGCAGGAAGCAGGTAACACACTCTGTTCAAAAAAGGCAAGGCATGAAGGTTATGGGTGGAGTTTAGGGAAGTCAACTAGAATTACTGCAGGATCCCAGGGCTGGCAAGAGAGAGGAGCCCTTCCCACCCCAAGGCCTGGAGGACGAAGGGCAGGGGCAGTGGCGGGATGAAGAAGGCCGACAGGTGACTGGACCCGCCATCACCTGAAAAGATGAACAAGAAAGGAAGGGCTAAGGGAATGAGTCAGGAGTTGATGGGAGGTAAGAGCCTGGGGAAAACCCAGCTTCACTCTCCCCCCACAACCTCTCCTCTTGCCAGGGCCGCCCATCGGCCACCCCCAACCAGAAGCCAGAGATCAAGGGCGCTGGCTGATGGGGCCTAGCCGGGTTAGCCTCAGGGCAGAGAGCAAGTGGAGAGTGGATCTGGTATGCAAACAGAGACATTCCGACGGCAGGCAGTGCTAATTATTGGACAGTCCGATGATGTGGCAAAAATGTAACAGTGTGTCAATGGCTATGATTAATATTTCTATACAGTGAAACTCTGTAGTGTCCTCTTCTCACATTTTTAAAGATATTTATTTACTTAGAGAGAGAGAGAGAGCATAAGAGCAGGGGGAGGGGCAGAGGGAGAGGGAGAGAGAACTTCTGGGCAAAGCAGGGAGCCCAATGTGGGGCTTGATCCCAGGACCCTGAGACCAGGACCGGAGCCCAAATCAAGAGTCGGAGGCCTAACTGACAGAGACACCCCACCCCCCACCCCCCGCCCCCGGCACTGCTCTCCTCATTTTTACTTCACCAGAACCTATACTCAGCGTAAGCCTGGGCAGTCCTGTCTGACACCGTGCAGTTTCTTCACCAGGGGACCTGTGTGACTTGGTAGAAAAGAATTCACAGAGGCGCCTGGGTGGCTCAGTGGGTTAAGCCGCTGCCTTCGGCTCAGGTCATGATCTCAGGGTCCTGGGGTTCTGGGTTCGAGCCCCGCATTGGGCTCTCTGCTCAGCAGGGAGCCTGCTACCTGCCCCCTGCTTGCCTCTCTGCCTACTTGTGATCTCTCTCTCTGGGTCAAATAAATAAATAAAATCTAAAAAAAAAAAAAAAAAAAAAAAAAAGAAGAAGAATGAGATCCTTAATTCTGAAGCACTCAAATAAGATTAAAAATACTTTCAAACAGGGCCTCTTGGGGGTCTCAGTCAGTGAAGCATCTGCCTTGGGCTCAGGTCCCGATCCTGGGGTCCCACATGGGGCTCCCTGCTCTGCTCTGCATGGAGAGCCTGCTTCTCCCTCTGCCTGCTGCTCCCCACCACCACCCCCGCCACTCCCCTGCGCTCATTCTCTCTCTCTCTCTCTCTCATAAATAAAATCTTGGGGGGGGGGGGCGAAGGGGGCGGTATAAATAAAGCCCCAAGGAGAGAGAAGCCTTCACAAATTCAAAGCAGCTCTGCTGTGTGACCTTGGCCTGCTACTCGGCTGCTTCCTCTTTAAAATAGGAGGAAACAGTAATACATAGATCCCGAGGCGTGTTTATGAGACCAGATGCTGGTCCACCGAGACCTGTTCTGGGGTGGGGGGGTCCCCGAAGGCCACTGGCCTGACCACTCAGGGCGGGGAGCTGCTCCAGCCGTGGGCGGCGACCGCGGGATGTGACCGTATCGCGGACGGAAGTGATCAGCGCAAACCCGAGCCTCCCCGCCCGGCCTGTCCCGGACCGACAAAGCCAGCTTTAGGGATTCCTCGCTTCCACGTAAAGCCTCCCCTCCGCTGAAATGCAAGCAGCGCCCCCTCCCACCAGCCCATTTGGCTGTTAGCAGTCATCACCGAGACTCCGAGGCTCGGTCAGTAACTCCCAGGTTGGTGTGAGTTTGTTTACAGCATTAGATCCCCGTCGTCCGCACAGCCGAGAAAACTGGCCTGAGGGATGATGAGCCCCGGCCGACACTTTTTGATGGAGGAGGGAGAACGAGTCTCTGGAGGGCGCGGCCCGGGGCAGCTGCTCCAGGTGGGCGGGGTGCGAGAGCCGGCGGGGGCCTGGGCTCTCCGGGGAGGGTCCCTGGGTTTGAAAAGCATCCCACAGGAGAGCAGGGCAGGGGAAGACAAGCCCGAGTTTCTCCAGGAGCTCGGGGGGACGGCGGGGGGGGGGGGGCCCGGGGCGTCAGGGACAACTTGACCTCTGGCTCCTCCCCGGGATAGGGGCAGGGCGGTGCGGCTCACACCTCCCTGAGGTTCGGCCTGGAGGCCTCCCACGTGTCCCCTTTTGTTTATTCCGTCTCTTCTCTGCCCAGGAGGCCACCCATCCTGGAAGGCTCAGATATCTTTGATTTAATCCCCTTTCTGCCTGTAGCGTCCTTTTTTTTTTTTCTGGCTTTACCCGCTCTGGGGAGAAGAAGGGCTTGCTGTAAGCCTTTACTCTGTGCTCCGGTCTCAGACGTTAGCCGAGCTTCTCGTCTGCCCAGGGACTGAGAGCAGCTCAAAACAGAGCCGCTCTTCGCCACACAGCGGCTCTCAGGAGCCTCGTGCCCTCTGACCTGTCGACCTACAGCCAGGGAACAGAACCGAGCAGCATCTCCACCAGTGTCTGGCTGTAGTGGATTGAAGAGTGACACACACAACCCCCCCCCTCCCAAGGATATGTCCAAGTCCTGATGCCTGGTGCCTGTGAATATGACCTTATTTAGAAATGGGTATTTGGGGGCGCCTGGGTGGCTCGGTGGGTTAAAGCCACTGCCTTCGCCTCAGGTCATGATCCCAGGGTTCTGGGATCGAGCCCTGCATTGGGCTCTCTGCTTGGCAGGGAACCTGCTTCCGCCTCTCTCTCTGCCTGCTCTGCCTGCTTGTGATCTCTCTCTGTCAAATAAATAAATAAAGTCTAAAAAAAAAAAAAAGAAGAAGAAGAAGAAAGAAAGAAAAAGAAAGAAATGGGTCTTTGCAGATATAATTGGATTTGGATTTGAATTAAGGAAGGCAGGCTCTCAGGATGACCTGAGACAGTGCCTCACGTCTTGCAGGGGAAAGGAGAGGCAGAAGGCCGTGTGAAGAAGACACTGCGGGAGAGGAAATGTCGCTCTCCCCCTGTCCCTCCAGGTTCTTAGCTGAGGCCCTGAGCTGAGAATGAACAGGAGTCTATGAACATGTACACCTCGTGCAACATGAGAGAGACCCAGGGGAAACTGAGTCACTCCCTGCCTTAGAAATCAGGATTAAATACCATCTGCCAAGGGGAAGGGAAGCCGTGGGGGGGGGGGGGGGCCCCTTAGGGGAAGATAGAGGATTTTTAGGAAAGACAAAGGGGTTGTTCCAGGACCAGAGGGAGCTTGCTAGTTTGTGATGAAGTCTGAGTGGGTGTGGCGGCACTGCCCGGGTCCCTTCCTGCTACAGGAGGCAGTCTGCCCAGATGAAAGCCCCAGAAAGGAGATGGATGACAAGGGAGTGCCTTTTGGAGGGTGTGTCTTCAGGCAGTGGAGGAAGTTCACAGAAAGCCCCTCCCCATGTCCGCTGTTTTCCGGTGCCTGAAGTTCGATAGCATCCATGTGCCTAAGTGGTCGGCGCTCTTCTGATTGTATTCTGGGTTCTGCACTCAGAGAGGAGAGGTCAGAGCTGTGCCAGACCAAGCCAAGGACCAGGGGCCACCCCGGATGAGAAGACAGAAGGAGTGCTCCTCTAGAGCTTTCCCTTAGGGAGAGCCTGGCCCTGCTGATTTGATGGAAAAGGGAAACTGAGGCCCCGAGCCACCTCTGCTCTCCCTGGGTGTGAAGGGCAGGGCCTACAACAGCACCGGCCAGGGCACGGTGGGGACAGGGGCGTTCCCAGCTGACCCCTTCCTCTTGCTTCCCGATGTCCGCCTTTCCCAGTGCCCTGTCTGGAGCCAGAGGCCAAGAGCAGTGTGGGAGCACCCCTGAGCCAAGACCCCCCGCCGGCCCCACCCCGCCGCCACCCTCTGCTGTGCCCTGGAAAGAAGAGGGCAGCGCAGAGCCCGCGTCCCCCGCGGTGGTTTTATGCTCCATAAGGCGGGCAATCAAAAATAACAGACACACAGCCACCTGCCCAGGGCCTGCCGCTGCAGTGGGCCATGCTGAGGTGACTGCCTGGGAAAGAAAGCAATCCCCAGGCCTGGTGGAGAGAAATAACAGCATCAGCGAGGAGCAGGAGCCACGTCTTGGTCTGCAAAGCCCCAGCCAGTAAGTGGGCTAAAAATAAGCAGCCTCTCCTGGCTGCCGCGCACCCTCCTTTCCCTAGTGACTTGGGGTCCTCCTGTTGGGGCAGGTGCCTGTCTGCAGCACAGCTGCCCTGGCTGGGGTGCCTGAGGTGGGGGGCAGCACAGGCAAAGGGATGAGAAGGGGAAGGGCAGGGGGCTCCCTGTCAGTTCTGAGCATCCAGCTGCCACTGGAGAAGGACACTTTCTGAGCAAGGTGTTGGAGCTGGGCCCCTAAGGAGCCCAGGATAAAGCCCCCAGGCTCCATGTGTCAGCACTTGGTGGGGAAGGACCTGCAGAAGCCTTGCCTCTCTGGTTCCCTTTGAACACTGCGACCCACAGAGAGGAGACCCCAGCGGGCCACCTGGGCTGCCGGCTCCTCTGGGAGCCTCTAGTGCTGTCCAGTGTGAACACCTGTGTCTCTAAAGAATGAAGGGTTGCTGTGTTTTGTTTTTGTTTTTGTTTTTTTAATTCCCTTTATTACTAGTTTGTAAGGTTTTTTTTTCCCCCCAAAGATTTTTTTTATTTATTTGACAGACAGAGGTCACAAGTAGGCAGAGAGGCAGGCAGAGAGAGAGAGAGGGGAAAGCAGGCTCCCTGCTAAGCAGAGAGCCGGATGCGGGACTCAATCCCTGGGTCCTGGGATCATGACCTGAGCCGAAGGTAGAGGCTTTAACCCACTGAGCCATCCAGGTGTCCCGGGTTGCTGGTTTTTTTTTAAAATCCTGAAACAAAGAATGGACATTTTAGTGAGGAATCGGGTGAGTGGGGATCCTGCAGAGCACCCCCCGGGGCTAGGAGGTGGGACGCAGATTTAACTCAGTCATGTTGCTGTGGCTGAAACACACAGTTCAGTGATGCCACTTTTGAAACACAGTGATATTGGGAGCCCCACAGAAATATTGCCAATGTTGCCTTTTCCTCGCACTTCTGTCCCTTCCCGCCTCAGGGTCATGCACACCCCTGCCCACCGTGAGGTCTGGCCTTTGGTGCTCTGGCTTCCCCACAATCTTACCTGGAGAATGGCCCAAGGCCTTGATCCATCTCCCTGCCTTGCACCCCGTTCCCCCTTAAGTCCCTTCTCCAGCTTCAAAAATGTCAATGGCTGCCCGGACTGCTTGACCTGACCCCCATGGTTGCTCAGCAAGTCAGATACCCCTCTCTTCATTTCTCTCTGCCTTTGCTGAAGGCAATTCCCACTTTCTAGAACACTCTCCTCCACTTTTGCTATCTCTTGAATTCCTACTAATTTTTTTTAAGTAGGTTCTCTGCCCAATGTGGGGCTCAAACTCATGACCCTGAGATGGAGAGTCATGCGCTCTGCTGACCTAGCCAGCCAGGGGCTCCAAGTTCCTATCAAAGCCCAGTTCATGTGGTACCCTTTATCCTCAGTTCATCCCAAAGAGAAACTGTCACTCCCTCTGTGTCCTTAGGCATGTTGGACAACTCCTAGCACAGTGTCTACATTCCCCATCACAGTTACCATCTTGTGAGTGTCCCCTGCGGGCTGGCCTGGATCCTGAGAGTCTGACTGAGAAGACTGCCTGGCACACAGAAGGCGTCTAATAAATGCAGCCAAGCTGCAGCTGACCTGCAGCTGACCTGGGTTTTTTTTTGCAACAAACCACCCAGGTTTTCTCAGGTGGTTTGTTACACAGCATGACTGGGCCAAGAGCTGACTGGGACAGATGGGGCCCGGGAGCATGGAGGGTTTGGGACTGAGCGTGCAGCGCTGGCGGAGAGCTCTTCCACAGGTGGGGTGCGGGCTGAGAGCGGATGGTGGGCGCGGGGTGAGGATGCTCTGAATGTGGTGGAGTCCGACCACCCAGCTTCAAGTCCTGGTTCTGCCTCTTGCTCCCATGCTTTTGTCTGCGGACGAGTGACTCATTTTCCTCATCTCTAAAACAGGGATGACAACAAAAGGCTCTGCCTTGTGGGGTTGCCGTGAGGAATGTGAGAGACAACGACCAGCCGGAGCCTGGCACACAGCAAGGGCTCCGCCAGCGTCAGCTGTTAATGATTATGACTAATCGTGATTGATCGTCATGAACCCCTCCTTCCCCAGTCCGGCTCGCCCGCTCCCTGCCCTGGTCCTCACAGCAGGCACTGTCTGTCAAGAGGCGCTCCACAGGAGGGAGGCAATTTTCCTCTGCCGTTTTCCATGGTTTCTCTTGAACTTTGATGCTTCGCAAGGGGCTGGCAGCAGTCCGTGCCCTGTCTTCCTGCAGAAGAGTTGAGCATGGAGCCCGCTCCTGGCTTGGGGTGCAGAGAGAGTCACAGCTCGAAAGACAGGGCTTGACAAAGCAAGGGGGCGAGGGGGGTGGGTGGCACGGATAGTGATGACTTCATCTTCCCGGCTCTCGTGAGTCATGGAGATCCACTATCGGCACCCCCAGCTCCTGGAGATGGGCAAGAGGCTGGAGGTCCCCGTGTCACCTATGTGTTGGTCACCTCAGCAGAAAGTCGCAGCCCCAGGAAGCAGGAACAGTAGAGATTCAGAGTCCGATGCAGCACAGTTTCTACATTTGGGGACAGGGGAAATATCTGAGCATGTCCCAGTGTCATGTACCAACAGGACTCTCAAAGCCACCTAGCAGAAGATCGCATGAGGAAGGGATGCTGGAACCTTCCAGGGAACACCTGAGAGAGGCTGGAAGGGTAGCAAGGGCTTGAATAAATGGAGATGGGGACAGACAGAGGCATCTTGGGCACCCCAGGCTTACAGCTACCCCTCCCCAGTGCCCAACCCGTGCAGAAAGCTAGGACTGTCTCATTGTCACAGCAGCTGTCCCTTCGCCCACTCTTCCAGGAGGAAGAATCGGCCTCTCCAGCTCTTTCTGGGCTGGGCTGGAGATGATCCCCAGGCAGAGAGACCCCTCTCTTCTGGGCTACCATTTGCCAGGTCTCCTAGGGACCCCAAAGCCAGAAATAAGAGCAGGGGGAGGACCCAAGTCCTGTATGTAGACATCAGATGACTGACTTCAGGAGCCGCAGCTGCTGTGAACAGCACTCCCTGGAATCGTGACTCCCACCATGGCCACAGCATGAGATGGGACATCAGTAGAAAGATGAGCTGGAAGGGGGCCTGGGGGACTCAGGCAGTTAAACATCCAACTCTTGATTTCGGCTCAGGTCATGATTTCAGGGTGGTGAGATGGAACCCGGCCTTGGGCTCCGAACAGGGCATGGGGCTTGTTTCAGATTCTCTCTCCCCCTCTGTCCCTCCCCCATCTCATACATGCTCAGGCGCTCTCTCACTCTCAAAAAAAAAAAAAAAAAAAAAAAAAAAAAGACAGGCTGGAAGAATGTTGGGGAGCATATAGGGCCTGAGCTCCCTGGCTGACACACCACAGGTCACTTCCCCATGTGGGAGAGCAGGAGACCACCCCCTTCCTTTCCCTGGCTGGGTCACAGCAATGAAAAAGAAGGTTGTGGAAATGCAGTGGAAGGGGGGCCTACGGGAGGAGACAGATGTAATGTTTCCTTTTCTAGAAAGAATTCCAGGCACATAGCTCTCTCCAGGGGAAGAAAAGATCTATGCCCCCCGCCCCCCCTCACTGTCCCACCTGCACCCTCTACAACCAGCAGCTGAGGCCAGCATTAATAACAGCAAACACTCAGCCTTCGCTGTGTGCTAAGCCTTGCTCTGAATGCTTCCTAGGCATCTACTCATTTACCCATTACACCCCATTTTGCAGATGAGGAAGCTGAAGCTCAGAGGGGTTGAGTAACTTGCCCAAGGTCACACAGCAAGTGAGAGGTGAGGTCAGATGTGGACCTGGCCATGACTATAACCACTCCCCCTTTTAAAGATTTATTTCTTTGGCCCACCTGGGTGGCTCAGACAGTCACGTGTCTGCCTTCAACTCAGGTCATGATCTTGGAGTTCTGGCGTGGAGCCCCACGTCCGGCACCCCCCGCTCAGCGGGGGATCTGCTTCTCCCTCTCCCTCTGCCCTTTTCTGAGTACTCTCTCTCTCTTTCATCAATAAATAAGATTTTTTTTTAAAGATTTCATCCATTTATTTGACACAGAGAGAGAGACAGCCAGAGAGGGAGCACAAGCAGGGGGAATGGGAAACAGAGAAGCAGATTTCCCTCTGAGCAGGGAGCCCGACGCGGGGCTCCATCCAAGGACCCTGGGACCATGACCTGAGCTGAAGGCAGATGCCTAACGACTGAGACACCCAGGTGCTCCCAAATAAATAAAATCTTAAAAAAAAAAAAAAAAAAAGATTTATTTATTTGACAGAAAGTGGGGGGAAGGGCAGAGGGAAGGAGAGGGGGAGAAAGAATCTCATAGCAGACTCCCGGCTGAACACAAAAACCCATGTGGCCTCCATCCCCCGACCAAAGATCCTGACCTGAGCTGAAACAAAAGTTGGACGCTTATCCAACTGAGCCGTCCTGGGACCCCATAACCCCTCTCTTAGGCTCCCTCTGCTCCTCAGTAAACTCTGGGAGCCCTCAGAAATTTTTAGCCCAGCATGGGGAAGATTGAGACAAAGCAAGGCAGCAAGTTTGGCCAGGAAGCCATTTTCTCTGTGGGGCGCTCAGCAGAATCACCTGGAGTGTCTTGGGGCAGGGGCCTGGATAGGGAGTAGGGACGAGAAGGACCCCTGAGGCACACTAAACAGACTGAGGTAAAGACAGACACAAAGAATTGAGAGCAAATGAGAAGCCAAAGGAAATGAGAAGCCAGAGCCATGGGGCCAGATGGGGCCGGAAGCTGCTCCTGAGATGATTCTGAAGGGAGTTAAGACCAGGGCCGTGGAGAGACAGAGGGGAAGCAGTGAGAAGGCTCCCAGCGGGGCCCAGCCACCCCTCCCAGGCCTGGGCCCCCTTTTTGGCTTCCTCACCCAGGTGGCTGTCAGTCCTCAGAGGGGCTCCGCCAACCTTGAGGGAAAGCATACAGGTTGGCCAGGGGCAGGGATGGGGGCGCTCACGGTGTCAGGGGTGGGGGGCTCGGGCCTCTCGGTCAGCAGGTGTCTGCCCACCCCCACCCCCAAACAGGGGGCAGGTCCTTGTCTCACCCCACGCAAACGAAGAGTTCATTTCAGAACAAAGGGAAGGCTGGTCCCCAAGCCAGACAAATCCAGGTTTCCGACCTCCAAGACAGTTTGCTCGTAATCCAAAAAGAATCGTCTTTCCAACATTCCTACGTTTTAAGTCCCATCTTTCTGGTAACCTCTTGGGACTTACTTAATTTTTTTGAGGTCCATACACCTGTGAAACCTTGAAGCATGATTATTATCACCGCCTTTTGCAGTTGGAGAACTGAGTTTCAGTGAGGGTAATTCCCACGAGCAAGCACACAGAGCCAGCCTCTTGGCACTCAGAAGCCCTCTATTTCTGGGCCTCAAAGCCTCCGGTGTCTGGGGCATGGGGTTGGGCTCCTCTGGACTCTCTGGCCATTTTCCATCTTCCCTTTCTTCACGAGCTGCAATCATTTAGCAACCTCGGGAGTGAAAAAGGAGAGCTGGGAGAGCAAATGCGCAATAGCTTAAATTAAAATTAAATTGAAATAAATTAAATTAAATGGGCAACTTCCGACGCTCATCTCTCAAGCCGAATTCACTGTGAGGCACTCGGGCCGCAGCAGGTTCGGGTAGGGGGTTCCCGCGGCTTCCCAGGGGCCTCTAGGAGGCCCTCGGCTCCCCGCCTGCCCCCCTCAGCGAGCCCCTACTGCCTCCGACAACTTCTGATTCTGGGCGGGGCCGGGGAGCACTACTCTTGATTGTGGGCGGGGCCGGGGAGCTCGAAGAGCCAGAGGCCCAAAGCTAGCCTCCCTCTACCTCCTCCCTCCTGTCTGCCTCCACCAGAGATGCCAGGTCACGGGGGACACTCGAATACAAGACAGCTGGTCCCCAGCGGCAGGTCCCTTGGCTCGGAAGGTGCGTGCTAATGGGCAGCGGTAGAACCCTCTAGATCCCTCAGGTTTCTGTGGTGTGGCAGAGCTCCAAGGCACAGGCCTCTCCCAGGCAGCCCCGGGCAGGCGCTTCAAGCCAGAGCAGAGCAGATTTCAGGCCAGGCCTCAGCTTCCCATCATATCCCCTCAGGGTCCAAGATTGGAGAAAAACGACACAAACACAGAATTCAAGTACCAGTTTTGAGTGAAAAATTTATGTGCGTTTTACATTCTGTCTTGTAATATATTCGTGTTTATTTTAATGTAAAATGTTTTACAATATTTACCAGTGAGTAAAACTGACATGCCCAGAGGCTGTGCCCTTTTATCCAGAATCTTCCTGCGCGAGGAGGAGTCTCACAGCTGGTCTCCACCCACACACCTGTCCCCACCAACCCCACTCCCGCCCACACCAGGCTGGAATCCTAGAAGATGGGGGAAAAAATCCCAAAGTCAAAGCCAAGGTCAGTTACAACAAGGATGAGCCAAGGACATTATGCTAAGTGAAGTCAGTCAGTCACAAAAGGACAAACACACCGAATGGGTCCACTCACAGTGAGATACTTAGACTAGTCAAATTCACAGAGACAGAAGAATAGAATGGTGGTTGCCAGGGAGAGGGGTTGGGGGCGGGGGGGGGGGGGCTATTGTTTCATGGGCACACGGTGTCAGGTTTGCAAATTGAAAATATTCGGAGATGGATGGCCCAACAATGTGAATGTCCTTAATATAGCTGTTCTGAACACACAAAAGCAGTTAAGATGTTAAAATTTATGTAATGTACATTTTTACCATAATTAAACAAAAATGAAGGTGTCCAGGGTCAGAGAAGTTAACAAGCAAGGGTCTTACTGCAGAGTGGGAACCTGGTCAGGGGTAAGGGGCTGGACCTCCTTTCCCTAAAGACCCCACCCCTGCCTTGTATCCTAAGGCTGTGTTGGTAGTTACAGCCCTCTGGCCACCTGGGTTGCCCCCAACACTGGGGCTGGAAGAAGCTCTGGAAAACCATCACTCCATATTCTGAATTTTACAGATGGGAAAACTGAGGCCTGGGGATGGGAAGCCACCTTCTCCAGACACACAGCTAGTAGGCAGCCTAAAAGGGGGTATGCTGAGGGCTGGCCTGAGCTCTCCTCCAGCCCCTAGAAAGGTCTAGGAGAGGCAAGCAAAGCTCTTCCTCCCACTGCCCCTTCCCGCAACTTCTAAAAGGGTGCAGATAACCCTTGTCTCCTCCCCAGGCTGCATGGAGGCTGATTAATTAATTAACCCTCGTTGAGGGACCAGGCACAGGCTAATCGACAATAGGCATTCTCATTATTATTTTTAATCAGACTTCACAATTTTATAGCTCCCATCACCCAGGGCTATCAAGTATCTCTGGAAGTTAATTAAGCCTGCCAGGGATGAGCTCCAGAGCGGGGAGGAGGTGATTGGCCAGGTTTGGGGTGGGGTGGGGTGGGGGGAACAGCCTGGGGATCCTGATTCCCTTCAGGCTAGCTGCGTGGTCACAAGCTCAAGCCTTCAGGGGAGACAGGGAATGAGCAGGAAAACAAGGCAAGGACGAGGCGCCCAGCTCCAGTCTCTGATTCTCACTCAGGGAAGGTCCCCTGCTCTCAGTTTACCTCACTGAGGAGTGGGGATAATGAGGAGCGAGAGACAGAGAGCCGTCATTTCATCAACAAATACATTCTGGGTGTGTCAGGCCAGTCCCAGGAGCTGGAGATAAGGGAGGGGTGAGGCGCTGATGGGATTGGGACAGTGATACTTGGGTGGCCGGTCTCCCAGCTGGGACGAAGAGCCGGAAAGGTCCTGGGGAGACCGGGTTTCTGGGGGCCGGGTTCTTGCTGCCTGCAGCGGTCAGGGCCACCCCCAAGCCCGCTCAGCTCTCTCTGGGGAAGCAGCCGCAAGAAAGAGCCTCGGCAGTGTTAGGGTGTTGGACGCAGAATAGACAACGGATGAATGGGAACCCAGGAGACCAGGGAACAGAGAACTCGAATCCTGACCGTCCAGGCGTCTTTTCAGCTGCCGGAGCGGCAGGCAACACCGGAGAGTTCCGTCTGAGACCCATGGGTGTGAGCTGTGTAAATCAGCACAGCTTGGGACGGCAAGATCCCGAGAGGCACCCAGAGGCTTGCCGGGTCCCATCGAGGCAGGTAGAGACCTGGCTCCCGGGCTCTGTCCACTCTGGGGTCTGATAGGCCCGGCCCTTCCGGGAAGGGCAGCCTGGAGGAGCTTTTGGTGAAGACAGCAAATGGCTTCACTGAAAGCTACTGCGGTGAGAGAACCGTATATGATCTGCTCTCAGTGATCACAATGAGGCACACAGCCTATGGACAATCTACAAACCATTCTAATATAAATTTCTATTTTTTGTAATTTGGAGTTTGAATTTGTTTCAATACATGAATCTGTTCACCTTAGAGATGATAAAAGAATACATTTAAAGTATCCATTGACGACACTATTTTGCCCCTCCCCATCTCCAGAGGGAGACACTAATTTTGGTGTAGATCCTTCAGATTAAAAAAAAATAATAATAATACATGTATATATATTTAAATCTATTAGATCAAAAACATATTTATGGTATTGTTTTAGATGCGTGCTTCTTATATTATTTATTTTTTTAAATTGTAAATATTAAATCTTTTTTTTTTAAGATTTTATTTATTTATTTGACAGAGATCACAAGTAGGCAAAGAGGCAGGCAGAGAGAGTGAGGAGGAAGCAGGCTCCCCACTGAGCAGAGACACCCCACCCCCCAAGCAGGGCTTGATCCCAGGACTCTGGGATCCAGACCTGAGCCGAAGGCAGAGGCTTTAACCCACTGAGCCACCCAGGCACCCCAGGTGTGTGTTTTCAAAAAAATATATATATATATATAAATTGTATCATATATGTTCTGTAAAGGGAAGGAAAAATAATTTTCCCTCTACCTTTCTAGGTTCTTGGCTGAGATCCCCTGTAAGAAAGAGATGAAGAAGACAAAACCAAATTTAATTATGTATGTCCAGAGCCCCACAAAGATATGAGACTCAAAGAATTGATCAGAGCAGAAGATTTTTATATCTTTCAGACAAAGAAACAATAAATTTGTGAGGAATTGACAAGACGAAGGTGTTTGGGCTCGGGGCAATAAAGTAATGCAGAAGTAACAAGGTTTGTTTAGCCAGCCCTCTCAGCCCGTTCACTGTCTCTGGTGATAAGGAGGCCTCCGGCCCTCCTGGTACAGGGGAGGTGCCATTCATGTGGGATTGATTTCCTGCTTCCAAAAGGAGAAAGGAGGGTCAGAGCGTCCCTCTACCAGCTGTCTCTCAAGTACCTTTGATTCAAAATAATCAATATGCCAAAGTGGCATATTTTAGGATGACATTTTCTGAATCCCTACATCTGCAACTGGCTTTTTCACTCACTGCTATTTTGCATATCCATATACATGGGTGCATTTCAACCTGCTTCATTCATTTTGCCTACAGAGTCATCTCCTATCCTACAGTATACCACCCCTCACTGCTCTGTAACTATTTAGTTATTTCAGAATTACCATAAAGATCGTTCCTGCCCACATTTGTAAGGGCTCATGTGTGTTTCTATGCATGTGTCTTTCCAGTGCTGACACACAGAATGACTAGGTTATAGGACATGCACATTTTCTGTTTTGAACAGACCATCAAGCCCCTGTCCAATGTGGCTGTACCAGTTAGCACTCCTTTCCCTCACCCTAACTAATATTTGGTGTTGTGAAACAAGGTGTTTTTTTTCCCCCCAAAGATTTTATTTATCTATTTACTTGACAAAGAGAGAGAGCGAGAGCAAGCGCGCACATAAGCAGGGGGAGCTGCAGAGAGAGGAAGAGGGGAAAGCTGGCTTCCTTCTTAGATGGGGCTCTATCCCAGAACCCAGGGATCACGAACTGAGTCAAAGGCAGATGCTTACCAGCTGAGCCACCCAGGGGCCCCTAAAACAAGGTTTTTTATGCCAAGCTGTGGATTAAAAGTTGTGGAGCTTTGATTCACATTTCCTGGATTAATCTTGGGGTTAAGCATCTTTTTGTTTATCAGCCATTCAGATTTTCCTCTTTCGTGAATTGCCTACTTATAGCTACTGTTTTTTTTCTATTGGGCAGTTTTTCTTTTCTCCTATTGATTTATAGATGTTCCAAACCTGCTAGATTTTAGTTCCATTTCTATATATTTAAAATGTTTGCCAGGATGCCTGGGTAGCTCTATCCGTTAAGCTTCTGACGCTTGGCTTCAGCTCAGGTCATGATCCTAGGATGGTGGAATGGAGTGCTCTGTGCTGTGCTCAGTCGGGAGTCTGCTTGAGATTCTCCCCCCTCCCTCTCCTTTTGTTCCTCCCCTGACTTGAATGAGCTCTCTCTCTCTCTCTCTTTTTCCGTCTCTCTCTCAGAAAAAAAAAAAAAAAGTTTGCCATTAGTGTGTTGATTGTCCTTTAAATGTGTTTATGATATTTGGGGCCAAAATTTTTAATTTTGATTTGTGCAGTTTTCTTTATGTAAAAATCTCCCTATGATTTGGTCTGTAGGCTTTATGTCTTGTTAAAATAAGTCTTCATTACTAGAAATAAAAAAGATGGTCTTCTGTCATTTATTCTAATATTTTTAAAAAATTTTCCTTCTACAGTTAAGTCTTTAATTCATCTGGAGTATTTTTTAATGGCAGTGCTATACTCAGATAGAACTACATTTCCCAGACTCCTTTGCAGTTCAGGGCTCCCATGAGACCTAGCTCTGGTGGGAGGCAGGGAAGCAAGCAGCCAGCTACGGGGGATTTTGGGGGGAGGGTTCACTTTGCTGCTACAGGCACTGTACTTTTCTCTTTCTCACTTCTTTCTTCCACTGCCTGGAATGTGGGTGTGTTATTTTTTTCACAAGAAGTTCAGACTTCGTTTGTCAAGTTGCACAGAAAAATGTCCTTGGAAGTTTAACTGGGATTTGTATCAGCTTTGAGCAACAGAGATAGATACATTTAAGATAATGAAATTGTTAGTGTTGCATAATTAGTAAATCCACAGGAATGCAGACCAAAACTGTTACAGAGACCCCCATGATGTCCACAAGAAACTGAACTTCCTTTTTTCTTCTGTACTTCTGTGAGTGTGTGGCTGTTATGCTGTTGGATCCAGGATGTGCAATACTCCATGTATGGCCTCCTAGTAACAATGTCATCTAAAGAACTAAGAGAACCCCCTGCCCAAAGAAAACCCAAGACCCATATGGAATCTGCCTGCCTATGAACTCAGTTTTTTTTGTTCAGCTGTTTTCTTGCATATTCTTCTAGAACAATCCTACTTAATCATTGACGGATTTGTTTTTTCCTCCCAGTGATTAGTTTTATTTATTTATTTTAAATTTAAATTCAATTAATTACCAAATAGTGTATTATTAGTTTCAGAGGTAGAGGTCAGTGATTCATCAGTCTTAGGTAATACCCAGTGCTCATCACAACACATACCCTCCCTGAAGTCCATCAACCAGTTACCCCCATCCCCCCATCCCTTTCCCCTCCAGCAACCCTCAGTTTGTTTGTTTCTCTATGATTTGTCTCCATCTCTGATTTCATCTTGATTAATTTTTCCCCTCCCTTTGATTCGTATTTTTGTATCTGTGTTAACAAGTGGGAGGGAACTCTGGTTTTGTTTAGGGTCAGGGTGGTCTCAGAAAATGAGATTGAGGTGTGCCTGGGTGACTCAGTGGGTTAAGCTTCTGCTTTCTGGTCAGGTCATGATCTCAGGGTCCTGGGATCAAACCTGCATTGGACTCTCTGCTCAGCAGGGGGCCTGCTTCCCCTTTTTTCTCTGCCTGCTTGTGATCTCTCTCTCTCTCTCTCTGTGTCAAATAAATAAAATCTTTAACAACAACAACAAAAAAGAAGAAGAAGAAGAAGAAGAAGAAGAAGAAGAAGAAGAAGAAGAAGAAAGAAAATGAGATGGAGACTCCTGTCTCATTCTGTGATACAAGATGGGCACTCTTCAATAATTTGAATGTTCGATAGAACTCCTCAAATACCATCAGGATCAAGTACTTTTTGAATTTGGCACCTGACCACCATTGCAGTTTTGTCTCTGTTTATTGGGCCCTTCGGGTATTTTGCTTGTTCTTGGGCCTATTCTTGTCATTATTTTGTGTAGGCTTTCTTATTTATTCGTAAAAAGTTGTGGGGTTGTTTGTTTGTTTACATTTTAATAATCCCTTCTGTCTGCACTCATCTATCCATTATTCACTCTTACTCCTGTTCAAGCTCTTCACCTTTTTCTTTGCTTGGCTAATGTTTCATTGGCCTGAAGTTTGTCTGTATTAATAATGGTTTTAAAGAGCCATGTTTTGTTTTTGTTGAACAACAGCTCTGCTGTTTTTCTCTTCCCTTAAATCTTGCTTTTTATCATTATTAATTCCTTTTCATTTCTTTGTATTCCTTTTGCTCTTCTTTCCCCCTAGCTTCTTAATTTGAAAGCACAGTTCATTTATTTTTACTCTTTCTTATTATCAAACGAATGTATTAAGACTATAATTTTCCCTGAGTATGACTTGGCTATATCCCATAAATCATATAGTCTCTCATATTGCTCAGTTGTAAATAGTTTATAACTTTGGTTTGTTTGTTTTGTTTTGTTTAATCTCAGTTATTTAGGTGTCATAAATGCTTGCCACCTGAAATATATTTTGGCTGATATATTAATATTGCTAATTAAAGAAAAAAATTTTTGAAAGATTTATTTTTTTTACTTTAGGGACAGGGAGAGAGGCGGAGGGAGAGGGAGGATCTTCAGGCAGACTCCCCACTGAGCATGGAGCCTGAGCTGAAACCAAGGAGCCTGAGCTCCTGAGCTGAAACCAAGAGTCGGACGCTCAACCCACTGAGCCACCCAGGTGGCCCCATATTGTGAATTTTTAACAAACCTTATTAATATCAATCTGACCATATGCTTTTATAAATAATAATTTTTTTCTCAGAGAAATTTCGTAGGCTTTTCTCTTTATTCTTGTTCTTAAATTATACAAAGATGTGTCAGATTATAAAGTTAGAACAGAGCCCTTTTGACCTGAGACTAATATCTTAAGTTTTGGGAAATTTTATATCTGTATTTCTACTCTATACTCCATTAGATATCATCTTCCCTCTAATCTCTTTTTTTCTTTTCTGAATATCTAGCAAATGGGTGTTGGAATTCTGGATTTGCTGTCCGCATCTTGTATCTCTTCTCTGATGATTTGTATAACCTTATACCTTCTACTGCATTCTGGAAGAATTCTTCATCTCCGTCTTCCAGCTCACTAATTTGCTCTTCAGCTGAGTCCCTTCTGTTATTCCCATTTACTGAATTTATCGTCAATGTATTTTGTACTTTATATTTTTAATTTATGCAGCATCTTTTTAAATATTTTTCAAAATAGACTGTTTTTTTCTCATGGATGCCTTATCTTTTTGTCTGTCCCAAAGATATTTTCAATATTTCTTTTAAAATTCTCTCCTTCCTGCTTTATTAACTATTCCCTCGGGTATCGTTCTTCTGTTTGTTGCCGTAGTCCACAGGTATGTCATTCTTCATATGTTTGCAGGAAGCTTCTAGATATGTATGAACCTCCTGTCTTGAGAAAAGGGCAGAGAACAATTGTTTTTAAGTACTGGAGAGGGCAGTGTGGTGGGGGCAGAGGTCGGGGAGGGACATTCACAGTCAGAAGGATTTCTGGGTTACTCATCTTTCCTTACTAGGGTTGCTCCCTCTTCCTCCCACCAGTAGGGCTGGGGCATGGCCCTGTTTTACAACCCAAGCTCACACACTCATTGCTTCACTCGAGACCATTCCCAAATTATTGCTGTTTGACCCAAAGTGGTGTGTGTGTGTGTGTGTGTGTGCATAGGTATGCATGTGCACCTGTGTGAGTGTGCACCTGTGTGTTTGTGTGTCTGCAAGCTTCACCCCTTCGCCATTCCCTTGTCCCTAGTTCTTTCCTCCCAGGATTTGCCTCTTCTGGTCATAAAGATTCTTCTGACGCTTAGACATACTAGGATATATTTCTAAATGAACTTATTTTAGTCAATTCATCCTTTCAGTATATAGATATAGAGATTTAAGTCTTCCCTTGTGTTTTCTTTAATTATTTTTCAAATAATTCTTTCCATTCCATTGCTTTGATTTTCTCCTCCGGGGATTATGATTATGTGAGGTTGGACCGCTGTTGCCTGACTTGCACATCTGTCATTTTCTCTCTAATTTTTAAAATTATTCTCTTTATTTCCCTCTTATTTTGTTTTCTTTTCTTATATATATAGTGTCTAGTGCCCTTTGTGCTTTTTGTCTGTTAGTCGTAAATTCTAAAATAGTTTTGTCTTTTCTATCCTGGGAACTGGAAGTGGGGTTCACATTTTAGCAGGATCTCCGTGGCTGCTGGGGCTGGGGGGCTGGTAGTAGGGGTGGAGAATTTGGGGACTAGGGAGGAAGCAAGGGGGCTGGTCAGGAGGCTTGCAGACATATTCCTAGGGAAATGCAGTGACTTGGAGTGGAAGGTAGAGATGGAAATTGGAAGTACTGGTCTTGGGATAGATTTTGAAGGTATCACTGACAGAATATGCTGTTGGAGTTGATGCAAAACTGGAGACAGCTTTGGGAGTTTGGTTTGCGGTATGCTAACTTGGGATTTCTAATTAGACCTACAGTTACAAGAGGCAATTGGAAATTTGAGTCTGGAGGTAGAGGAGAGATTGGGACTTGAGATAAAATTTTGGAAGTCCTCAGCGTATGGTTTTTAAAGTCTTGGGACTGGAAGAAATAACTTGGAAAATGAGGGCTGGAGGGAGAGAGAATAAGTTTGAGCAGGGGGCCTGGAGTCTTCCAGCATTTACAGCTCACGAAGCTGAGGAGCATCCAGCCTGGAAGGGGCAGCCAGTGAAGTAGAAGAGTCAGAAGAGGGGTAAACAGCTGTGTGACATACTACGGGGGGCAAGGAGTCGCAGGCCTGAGACACGACCACGAGAAGTAGCTGGTGACCTCATATTATTTCCTGATTAAGTGGAAGAAAAAACGGATCCTTCCTCTTCGCTCTTTCCTCCCTCTTTCCCTCCCTTCCTGAATAATTTAGTCCAAAATCTGTTAGGTACAGCTGGGCCAGATGGGTGTCCATGGGTGGGGGTGGAGGGGGTCAGCCTGGTGCCAGGTGTTAGAACCTGAGTAGAAAGATGGGGGAATCTGTGTGTGTGTGTGGGGGGGGCTGTGTTGGAAGAATCAATAGAAGGTTGGTTATGTACGAGGGTTCATCAAGTAAACAAATGTATTGAGGATAATGGGATTCAGGTTTCTCACTGGTGGCAAAAGCGTTATAAATATAAAAAGGACAAAATTAGAAAGAATCCCCTGGTCTTGGACTGGAATTAGATGTGGAAACAAAGAGAGATGAAAGTTTGTGTAGAGAGAAAAATTTGCTAACCCTTTCCACTGGGAGGGCCTGGGAGCAACACCGTCCAAAATCAAAGGGCACACCAAGTGCCCAGATCTTGGTTTCTAAATACCACCATCTCCTAAAAGGAAGCAGAGTTCCTCTGAGAAATGGCTGATTCCAAGATTGAAGCAGGAAAAGCACAAGATAAACCTGAAATATCTTGTACCAGAAAGCAAAGAAGTGCTCAAAACATGTCACAGGGATGTACGAGCCAGCATGGGAGCTCTCACTCATCAACTCTGGGTTTCTTGGGTCATCAAATTAGTAATAATAACTGCAGATGGTAAGCCAGTGAATAAAGTAGAATTCCACAAACCTATACAGATAGAAAGAGGTGGGGTGGGGGGCAATGACAAAGCTCTTCCCTACAATAGAATGCCGACCATTAGCTGCAGAGGGAATGATGGAATTAGAAAATTTGGCAATCCTCATACTAATGACGAACTCAGCCAAGAAATATCAAAGGATGCTGAAACTTGTGAGTGCAAGTTTGAAGAGGCTATTACAGAGCTCCAAAATACTTATTGGTTACCAAGAGGAAAAGAATAGCTTTTAGTGGAGAAACCTGGCATTCACCACCTCAGTTAACTCATCGACGTTAACATCATCGGTAATGGGACAACTTGAAATCATGTACCATCCACCAGCACTCTGTGACAAAGATGTAGAACCACCTCCAAGACACTCCTGCCAAAGAAGTATATCCTGAATCTGATCAAGAGGAAACAGCCAACAAAACCAAATGGAAGTGACATTGTACGAAAGAACGGGGCTAATACCTTCAAAACTGTCAAGGTCCTGTCAAGGAACTATTCTAGATGGAAGGAGACATGACAACTAAGGGGTGCACATGAATCAGGACTGGATCCTTCTGATAGAAAATCAGTGAAACCTGAGACAATCAGTGAAACCTGAATGAAATGTATAAATTAGGGGGCAGCGATGTATACATGTTAATTTCTTTTTTCTTTTTTAAAAGATTTTATTTATTTATTTGACAGATCATAAGTAGGCAGAGAGGCAGGCAGGCGTTGTGGGGGTGGGAAGCAGGCTCCCTGCTGAGCAGAGAGCCTGACACAGGGCTCAATCCCAGGACCCTGAGATCATGACCTGAGCCAAAGGCAGAGGTTTTAACCCACTGAGCCACCCAGGCACCCCCTGTGTTACTTTCTTGATTGTGCTGGTGAGTGTAGGAGAATGTCCTTCTTTGTAGGAAATGCCCACTAAAGCATTCTTGGGTGGGGTGGGGGTGGGGCATTAGGTAAACAACTTATATTCAGATATTTTGAGAAAAAGAAAGTTGATTATACTGTTCTTGCACGCTTTCTTTATGTTTGAAATATTTGAAAACAAAAGGAAAAAGAAAAGAGCAAATACACGCGAAGAATATGAGGATAAGAAAGCCAGCAGACAGGGACGCCTGGGTGGCTCAGTGGGTTAAGCAGCTGCCTTCTGCTCAGATTGTTAAGGGATTCAGCCCCTCATCCGGCTCCTTTCTCAGCAGGAAGCCTTCTTCCCTCTCTGCCTCTGCCTGCCACTCTGTCTGCTTGTGCTTGCGTGCGCTCTCTCTCTCTCTCTGACAAATAAATAAATAAATAAATAAATAATATAGTCTTTAAAAAAAAAAAGGAAAGCCAGCAGACAAATCTAGAAGGTGGGCTGTAGTACTGCACACCTGACTGGGTTTTCTCAGTATGTCTGTGAGATGAAAAAGGGCAGGATTCAAGGATCTCTAATCTAGACGCAAGGAATACAAAAGACACGATGAACCAGTGTGGATCTTAAATTCAACTGAACAGCTCTGAAGACACTTTATTTATTTATTTAAAAAATATTTTATCTTTAAGTAATGTCTACACCCAAGGTGGGGTTCCAACTCACAAGCACACACCGCCCGGTGACTCTGAGGAGACATTTAACGGCGATCTGGGCAATAATGAATAAGGACTATGAGCTGCTACTAAGTAGTTCTTGCTCATGTTCTAAGTGTGAAAAAGCCATCGGGATTTTATAAGAAAATGTGCTTTCCTCCCCCAGACACACATTCAAGCACATGAGAGCCAAATAACATGAGCTCTGGGGTTGGCTTCAAAATACTTCAGAAAGAGGGGCACCTCGCTGGCTCAGTCCGTAGAGCATGTGATTCTCTATCTCGGGATTGTAAATTCGAGCCCTATGTTGGGTCTAGAGATTACTTAAAAATAAAATCTTTTTGGGTGCCTGGGCAGCTCAGTTGTTAAGTGTTTGCCTTCTGCTCAGGTCATGATCCCTGGGATGGAGCCCCGTATCGGGCTCCCTGCTTGGTAGGGTGTCTGCTTCTCCCTCTTCCACTCCCCCTGCTTGTGTTCCATCTCTTGCTGTCTCTCTCTCTGTCTCTGTCTCTCTGTCAAATAAATAAAGAAAAATCTTTAAAAGTATTTTTTAAAGATTTTTCTTTATTTATTTGACAAAGAGAGATCATAAGGAAGAGAGAGGCGGGGGGGGGGCGCCGGGAAGCAGGCTCCCTGCCCCCCAGCAGAGAGCCCGATGAGGGGCTCTATCCCAGGACCCCAAGATCATGACCCGAGCCGAAAGCAGAGGCCCAACCCACTGAGCCACCCAGGCACCCCTAAAAAAAACATTTTTTAAAATAAAATAAAATACTTGAGAAAACGGGGATAGAATAATTAAGCTGAGAGAAACTTTTGATAATTATTGAATCTGGGTGAGGGTATTACATTAGACAGCTCCGGTTGCCATTACAAAATACCTCGGTCTTAAACAACAGAAATCTAATCTCTCACAGCTGTGGAGGCTAGAAGTCCAAGATCAAGGTTTGATTCTTCTGAGGCCCCTCCGCTGGGCTTCTAGAAGCTACCTCCCCCCATTTCCACAACCCCCCTCCCGCTCTCACGCGGTCAGGTCATCCCTTGGTCTGAGGTGTTTGTGCCCCAGTCTTTTCTCCTTCTGCAGACGCTAGTCCCACTGAATCAGGGACCGCCCATATGACTTCATTTTACCTTAATTATCTCTTTACAACACCTCTTCAAATATGGTCACATTCTGAAGTATTGGGGATTAGAACCTCAACTTATGACTTTGGTGGGGGAGGGACACAAGGCAACTTTTATCAGATAGATGGGATTTTATTATACCATTCTCTCACTTGGGTGAATATTTGTTTAGAATAAAACCTTTTTTCATAATAAAAATAAATGCAGAACAAGTAAGTGAAGATAGCCACTGTACATGGATCTTTTGAGCTTTGCTGCAGAAAGACGACAGAGAAATGAGGTCATGTCTGGAGGTGGGATATGAGGTCAAGGGAGTATTTTTTTTCCTTTAAAAATTACTGTTATTATGGCATATTTGTATGCTAATAGGAAGGACCCAATAGAGAGAAAATTTTGATGTACAATGGCAGAGAGAGGGGATAATTGCAGAGGAAAGTATCTGAGTTGGCAGAGGCCTGGAATATTATGATCCAAAGGGAAATGCTGCCCTCTCTGTGTCCCCTCCCGGGAAAAAGGCAGACTGTGGGAGCCAGCTGCTGCAGTGGGGACATGGGAGCCCTCTCCCGAGTGAGTAGGTGTCCTCAGTGAGACACGAAGCAGGGGCAGCCATCAGCTGAAGGTGAGGGAGAGAGATTTGAGGAGAGAGACTCAAACAGGAAAATGAAGAAGGAATGCCAAGAATTAGTGAGCTCCTTTGAGGGTCAGATTTATGATTTGCAACTATTTTCTCCCACTCGGTAGCTTGTCTTCATCCTTTCCAAAGGGTCTCTCTCTGAACTAGTTTTCAGTTTTTTTTTTTTTAATTTATTTATTTGACAGAGATCACAAGTATGCAGAGAGGCAGGCAGAGAGAGAAGATGAAGCAGGCTCCTCGCTGAGCAGAGAGCCTGATGTGGGGCTGGATCTCTGGACCCTGAGATCATGACCTGAGCCGAAGGCAGAGGCTTTAACCTACTGAGCCACCCAGGCGCCCCAGGTTTTCAGTCTTGATGAAATCCAGTTTGTCACTCATTCCAAGTGAAGAACTTTTGGCTCAGCCCTAGATTCTGAAGGCCATCTCCTACATGTCTCCTACAAGTTTTATAGTTTTTACATGTTACAATTAACTAAGTGATTCATTTTGAGTTACTTTGGGTGTGTGGCCCGGCTCAAGGTTCATTTCTTGGCCTCTGCATGCCTAGTTGCTCCAGCATTCATCAAAAAGGCAAACTTTCCTCACTGAATTGATTTTGCACTTCTGTAAAAAACCAGTCCACCATCTTTGTGGTGGACCATATTTTTGGGTTCTCTACTCTGTTCCCTTTACCTATATGTTTAGCCTTTTGGAAATATCACACAGTACTGATTACTTTACCTATGTACTAAGCCTTAACATCAGCTAGGGTGATTCCTCTCACTGTGTTTTTCTTTTTCAAGATTATTTTAACTCCTAGAGGGGTTGTGCATTTCTATATAAACTTTAGAATAAGCTTGTCTACTTGTGCAAAAAATCTTGCTGGGATTTTAATAGAAATTGCAATAAACCTATAGATCAATTTGTTGAGAGCTGACATCTTTGCCATGTTGAGGCTTCCAATCTGGGAGCGCAGTATGTCTCCCCAAGTATTTAGGTCTTGTTTGATTTCTTTCATCGGCATTTCATCGTATTAACGGAGCCCAGGTGGGGCAGAGAGAAGTGTTGTGTCTGATGCCTTGACCTGGAAGCTGGGTGCAATTTTCAAGTCTGGCTTACTAAAAATTGGTGAAGACCCTGAAGGACTTTGACTAAGAGAATTTTCTGAGTCTGGTTTAGAGTGGATTGTTTCTGAGTCACTCATTTTCTGCTGGAAATGAACTGAAATGAAAACCCAGGAAGGGTGAGCTGGGGGCTAGGAAAGAAGGAGGAAAAAGGGGCCCCATTTGCAGGCAGCTGGGGGTTTTGCCAACAGCGTCCAGGATGGACTGAGGGGGCGAGGCGTCCGGATCGTGGAACCGAGCCTAGGGGACCAAGAGGGCCGGAGGACCCCGCCAGGCCATCTTTCCCGCTCCTCCCCTGGCTTTGGTGGGACCGACCCTCCTGTCCTCCTGTCCACGGCTCCCGGGTCGCGGGGCCGAGCCGGACCGCGCAGTGGCGAGAGGCCCCACGAGGGGGCGCGCGAGCTCAGCGCCTGCGGTCTAGGCGGGCGCGGGGCGGCGGAAGGACCGCCTGGACGACTGGGTTCCCTGAGCAGGTGGGTCCCCAGCGAACCAGGCCCCTCAGGAGGACGGGCTTTACTTGGGAAGCACAGCAGACCCCTAACAAGTTTTTGTTGATTGAATAAAGGCATTGTAAACCTAGTTACTCTGAGAAATTAGAGGTTTAATTATATCCCCCTTGTTCCCTCCCCAGATATTTACATATTAAAAGAAGCCTCTGGAAGAGAGCACTGCTTGTTCAGAGCTTTGTGCCCTGGGTTGGGATGGGTGCGATGGGTCTCACTGGCTCTGTGTTACCCATCTCCACTCGAAGGCGCAGCTAGGATGAATTCAAGCCCCAGGGGATTTCCTTACCCTGGGCCAGTTTACAAGGAGTGTTTCTGGTTAAGGACAACAGGTCAGGGCCAGAGCAAAGGTGAGATGGCAGGTGGGCAGGGCAAATTGCTTCAAACCCTAGGGGGCACTCTCCTTTCCTCTGCCAGGTCCCTCCTACCCTGCCTCCTTGCTCAGACACAGGCTTGTTCAGGTTGCACACCCCACCCCTCCCCCACCCCCACCCCCCCATCCAGGGCCCTCCTTCACCAGCTCCCCTGATGCCCCTCCCTGTTGTGGTGGCAGAACCAGGCTTGTAGTTCTGCAAACCCAAGTTCAAGTCCTATTTAACCAGCTGGGGGATGTTCAGGAGCTTACCGTGAAAACACGAAACCCAACCAAGTACTGGATATCTGACTGGCTTTTTAAAGTGATTCCTGAGTAGGGCAAAATCTGTCTCCTCCAGCAAGGAGAGAGGCTCTGAGGAGCTGTACATATGGGGCATTTTCTAGGAAGGAGGGTGGGGGTAAGAAGTACTGCAGAAAGTGAGGACAGTTTCAGGCCAGGGCTTCCATTTGGGGAGAAGGGGTGGGCAGGGTTTTGATCATGCAGATGACTTCACTAGGGCTGATCAGAAAATTTCAGATTGACTTTTTTTTTTTTTTAAGATTTTATTTATTTATTTGACAGACAGAGATCACAAGTAGGCAGAGAAGCAGGCCGAGAGAGAGGAGGAAGCAGGCTCCCTGCTGAATAGAGAGCCCGATGCGGGGCTCGACCCCAGGACCCTGGGATCATGACCTGAGCTGAAGGCAGAGGCTTTAACCCACTGAGCCACTCAGGTGCCCCCAGACTGACTTTTAATAGATCACATTCCTCCACACCTTCAGCCCCGGTCACTATCCCAGGATCTAGGGATCAAGCCCTGAGTAGGGCTCCCTGCTCAGCAGGGATTTTGCTTCTCCTTCTCCCTCTGCCTGCTCCCACTCCCCCTGCTTGTGCGCTAGCTCGCGCTCTCTCTCTCTCTCTCTGTCAAATAAATAAATAAATAAAATCTTTAAAAAAAAAAAAAAAAAGATCACATTCCTCGGGTCCCGGGCTGGCTCAGTCCGTGGAGCATAGGACTCTTGAAATCAGGGTCACAAGTCTGAACTCCACATTGACACCGTTTACTTAATAAAACATATATATGTTTAAATAAAAAATGAAAGCTCACCTTCCTGGAATGGGTCGAAACTGTAAGTCTTGGCTTGCTGTTGTGGGGGCCGTCTGACTCCAGGTTGGACTTGTTTTTTCTTTTTTAGTATTAATCTTCCAAACCTCTTTTTCCTCCCAGTTATACCGAGAAATGGGATTACTTAAAGCATTACCACAAGAGTAGCCTGAGGATTATATGTGTCATTCTGTTAAGTCCTTAGTGTGGGGTCTAAATGTGGTGTCTGTACGATGGTCGGGCAGCCCCCAAATGCGGGGGACTCTCAGATGGAAGCTGGTGCCGTGGGCGGGGAAAGGATTCACCTGCTGCAGAACAAGGGGAGTGAAGTTTATTGAGAACAGGGCAGGGGAGGGAAGGGTCTGTGGTCTGCTCCAGGCAGTGGGTGGGAGATGTTTTTAAAGGGAGAAAAGGAGGAAGTAGGGCGATATATGGAATCCTCCCTGGTTCTGGTAACTGTGCTTCATAGTAAGTGGCCCACTGGTTAGTTAGGGTCCGTGGATATTCTGAGGTGGGTCTCCCGATGGGCCTGTCTGTATTCAGCAAGGGGGTCTCTGTGGGCCCCTTTCTGCCCCTCGCAAGCCTGTTTGCCTGAAAGCGACCTCCATGTGTAGATAGGAACTGCATGCACCGTCTTGGCTAATCTCAGCTGGGACCACCACGCGTCTTTTCTCTGTAATAGGGGAGAGGGCTATTTCATCCTGAGTGGATCTAGGCTCTGCAAAGACACTGGCTGTTTGATTCATCTGGGGCTGGGCTCAGTCCATACTCACTGGGGAGCTGGGCACTGCCTGGACGCGAGCTGTCAGGGGGGCCAAACGCACATGGCTGCTGCCCACTGTTGTCCCCCATAGGCTCTTTGGTCACCCCGCTCCCCAGGTCCTGGGAAGGACCCCTTCCTTCTCCCCTCTTCCTCCTGCCACAAGCCAGCCCCAGCCTGCAGCCCCGAGGCTCCTCCGTCTTCATAGGCTGTCCCCTCCCAGTCTTGGCAGCAGCTCCTGGTCCCTGTGGACAGACGGTCCCAGCAGGACACTCACCCCTGGGAAGGGCTGCTCCCTTGTCACCCACCTCATCTCCCTCAGGCCCCACTGCTGGCTCCTTGCTTCACTTTAAAGTAAATTCTGTGGAGGCCTCAGCTCTCTGTTCCCTGGCCTCGGAAGTGCTCATGGTTCTCAGCGGAAGGCTGAGTATAGGTACTGAAGGTTTAGCAACCAGTGGGAGAGAGCTGCAGAGGGGAGGGGTTGGGGGCAGACAGCTGAGCCTGGCCCCTTCAAAGGAACACTGCTTTCTAGAACCCTTGAAGCCTGGTTTCAGCCTGAATCCTAGCAGCATCTTAGTACTGTGCAAATGAACCCCCAACTATGCAACCCTTGTCCCCTTATCCTGCTTTAGTTTTTCCACAGCACTTAGGACTACCTGTCATAGTATAGATCTGTTTATTGTCTATCCTTCCCCATTAATATTTAAACCTCACAGGGGTGCCCTGGTGGCTCAGTCAGTTGAGCATCTGACTCTTGATCTCACAGTCATGATCATGAGTTCAAGCCCCACACTGGGCTCCACGTTGGGCATAGAGCTTACTTTTCAAAAAAAATTATATACATATTTAAACTCCACAAAGGCAGGGGAAGTGATTTATTAAAAGATTTAGTTCTGGACTGGGGTCCCTGGGGTGCCAAGTAGAGACCACAACAACACGAAATGCCAGAGAGGAGAAAAAAACCCAAACCAAACAAATTTTCAATTGAAAATTATAAAACATACAGGAATCCATTTTTTGTTAACAAAACAGATGAAGAATTCTTTATTTTGATAAAACATACAAGGAATTCTAATGCTAAGATGACAAAATCTATAATCAGAATATGAAGTCATGTACACAGCATTAATTTTATAGAATAAGTTGAATATTTTTAAATAAATGTGTTTAGGTGCTCAAGGAGAAGACTGAAAAAATACCTTCTATTAAATAATAAATTTTTAAGGGGCACCTGGGGGGGTGCACAGCTGGTTAGGTTCTTGGTTTCTGCTCAGGTCCTGATCTCAGGGTTGTGAGACTGAGCCCCTCAATGGGCTCCGTGCTGAGCACAGTGTCTGCTTGACATTCTCTTTCCCTCTCCCTCTGCCCCTTAACACTTGTGCTTTCTCTCTCTAAAATAAATAATAAATCTTTAAATAAAAATTTTTCAAAAAGAATGAGACATTCAAATAAGAGAAAATGAACCAAGAGGTAGACCTTTGCAAATGAGAAAAAAAAATTAACCATCAAAAAATGTGATAGGATATATTCCACATCTGCAGCCAAGAGTATATTAGACCAAGTTGAAGTTGAAGAAAGTACAAAATAATCAGCCTAGAACGCAGTGGTGAGATGAAGAGATCCAAATAAGTGCTAATTAAGAGTCCATGGTGATTGAACAAATCTCCAACATATGAAAGTTTGGTGTCTCAGAAGATGAGAGTGGAGGAGTGACGTTTGGAGAGCTAAGCCTGAGAATTTCCTGGATTGAAGAGGACATGAGTCCTTTGATGATCAGGGCAGTCCAGGTGCCAAGCAAGGTCAAGGAATATAAGTGTACACCTAGACCCATGGTACTAAATCACAGAGCGCGGAGAATAACGAGACAGTTAGAAACACTATTGACCTAGTCTGTTTGGGCAGCTACAACACCGTAGCACACACTGGGGGCTTATGAAGGACAGAAGTCTATTTCTCACAGTTGTGGGGCTGGAGGTTCGGGGATCATATGCCAGTGTGGTAGGGTGAAGGCACTCGTCTGGGTCTCAGGTTTCTTGTCATATCCTCACATGGTGGAAGGGGCCAGGGATCCTGCCAGAATTTCTTACATAAGAACAATAATCCCAATCATGAGGCTCCACCTTCATGACTTAAGCACCTCCCAAGGCCCCACTTGCAAAAGCCATCACCTTGAAGGGTTGAAATTTTAACATCCAAATTTTAGGGGGACACAAACATTCAGACCATAGCAGTTATTATAAGAAAGAGATAATTTACACCCAGAGGCCCATCCATTAGATTCTCAGCCGACTTCCTCGTAGCAACAATATCTGCCGGAAGACAATGGAGTAATAAGTAATACATTTATTTTATTTTTTTTTAAAGATTTTATTTATTTATTTGAGAGAGAGAGAAGGAAAGCGGGGAGGGTCAGAGGGAGAAGCAGACTCCCTGCTGAGCAGGGAGCCCAGTGTGGGACTCGATTCTGAAACTCCAGGGTCATGGCCTGAGCCAAAGGCAGTTGCTTAACCAACTGAGCCACTCAGGCATCCCCCAATAATAAGTTTAAAGCCCGAGTTTATATGCAGCTGGACTGTCATTCAGGAACAAAGATAAAATGAAGATCTTTTCGGGCATACAAAGATACAGAGAATTGACCTCCCTCGGAACATTCACCACAGGAAAAAGTAATTCAGCGAGAAGAGAAATGAATCCAAAGGAAGACGTGGGATGCAATATGCAATGGAGGGCAGAGACATTGATAAAAAATATGTTAGTCAATTCAATGAACTGCCAACTTCATTTTTTAAAAAGATTTTATTTATTTATTTGACAGAGAGAGATCACAAACAGGCAGAGATGCAGGCAGAGAGAAAGGGAAGCAGGCTCCCTGCTGAGCAGAGAGCCCGATGTAGGGCTCGATCCCAAGACCTCAGGAGCATGACCTGAGCCAAAGGCAGAGGCTTTAACCTGCTGAGCCACCCAGGTGTCCCATGAACTGCCAACTTTAAAAAGAATGTTTCTGTGATTTTAAAAAAGGTGAAACTTAAACTCTAAAAAGGCAATGAAAGACGGGGATGGACAAGAAGTTGCTGATGCAGCAGGTCCAAGGAGGCCATACCACAAGCTGATGGTGGTTAGGTGGGGCACCCACTCATCTAGCCCTGAGCTTCCTCAACGGGCTCAGGAACCAGCTGCCCAGACACTGTGGAGACTGGGTGTGACAGGTGGGGGTCCACAGGGATAAGTGATTGAAAGCAGTTTAGGAACCAGCGGGACCCTAGATCTCAGCCTACCCCTGCTTCAACTGCTGAGCCATGCCCCCTCGCTCATACTGACAGAAGTTTGGAGATGATTTTTGGAATGGAGAAAACCAGGTATGAGCATATGGAGACTGTATCCAAGAAAGAAGGAATTTAGTTAATATATGCTTTATGAACCCAGAAACTGCCTTGCCTTCTTTCCTACTAGGTTCCCAAGATGAAACACCTAAAAAGGTGGCAACATGGGGTCAACACCAAATGGGCCATCAAGGGATGCTACAAAGAGGCTCAGAGTTGACACCACCTTCCAAACAGCTTTGTGGCTCCAGCTCTTGGTCATAAACACACAAACCAGGATTGTCAGCATCTGAAAAATCCTCCAGCATGAAAGACAGGGGCCAGAACAACATGACAGAGCAAGCCAGCAGACCCGGACTGGGAAATCAGAAGAAAAAAATAATAAAGCTGTCCTAAATACCGTTGGAGGCAAAGGAGGTTTTGTATCCCTGAAATGAGAACAGGATACAGCTCCGTTTCTTACCCAGAAGCTGAGAACAAACACAACTTCCAGGTCCTTCTGCAGGGATCAGTGCTGGAGAAACTGACCAGGAGAGAGCACTGAGGGGGCTCTGAGGCACCCCCAGGAATGCTGGAGGTGTTCTCTTGTTTGTCCCCAGCCACCACTCAGGGAGAAACAGTACCTGCTCTGTGCACTGTTGCTGTGACTCGGGCTTCTGGTCTGGGGTTAACGGGAGAGAAATAGAAGCTCTCCATCTGTGAGCGGCAGAGGACAATAGAACTCAGCGTCCCTGGAGAGTCTCTTCCCTGGTCCTCGCTCTCTGCACTCTCAGGGCTGGTAAATTATGATCTATGAAGTATCACTTCCTAATCCCTGGGAAGAGGGGTGTGTGTGTGTGTGTGTGTGTGTGTGTGATACAAGAAGTTGTTTTATGGGGTGAGCACTGAGGTATTCTGATGTCTGCGGCTCTCTGCCCAAAATCTCCTCTGCCTCACCCGCACTGTCCGCAGAGCTAATGGGGACTGACAAGCACAAAAGTCTGGGTGTCCTCGTTGCCTGACAGAGGAGCCAGAGCCCCAGGGGAAATGAGCACTGAGGAGCACAAATATTTCAAAAGAACAACATATTGGATTTCAGATTCCATCAGAAGCATAAATATTAGAACAGATGGGCCAAATTTTCTAATTAGTCTCATAAGCATAGAAAGATAAAGGAAGATATTAGTAACATGAAACAACATAAGAAAACATTAGAAAGAACCAAGCAGAAACACAGCACTGGGTATGAAAAATGCAATAGTTAAAATAGAATATTTGAAATGGAAAAGAGGGGAGTTGAGATACCAGACGACACAGGGTAGTTAGAGGCTGAAGAGTGACTTGGACGATCAGATGGAGGAAATCCTCAAGAAAGATGAAAGACGACAAATGGGAAATAGGGAGGCGCCTTGGGTAGCTCAGTCGGTTAAGCCTCCAACTCTGGATTTCGGCTCAGGTCACGATCTCAGGGTTGTGAGATCCAGCCCCATGTCAGACTCTGGGCTGGGCAGGGAGCCTGCTTGAGATTCTCTCCCCGCACGCCACCTCTAAAAAAAAAAAAAAAAAAAGAAATGGGAAATAGAGAAGACAAATGAAAAGGTGTAGAAGTCATTAAACAAAACCCACATTCAAGGGGCAGGGAATTAGGCTACTTTTGAAGGGAGAAGTATCCAAGAACCATGGATATCCTATCCACCACTCTGGGGTGGGGTTTTCTTCTTAATGCATCCTGATTGGGATAAATGAAGATTGATGCCTTTCATCAATACTAGAACATTCTCAGCTATAATCTCTTCAATTCTCTATTCTTTTCTCTCCACTTGGGTACTTGTCATATATATACTAAGTTATCACATATTATCTCGTAACATCTTTTATAGTTTCCAGTCCTTGTCAGGACTGAATTATCAGTAATTCCTCATGTTGATCTTCCAGTTCACTACACTTTCAACTAAGTCTTCCGTTGGGTCCAATCTGCTCGTCAGCCCTGATTTTTTTATTTTAAAATTGTATTTTTCATTTCTCAAAGTCCTACATGCATATCGGTATGGGTCAGTTCCCCCCAATTTTTAAAAAGATTTTTAAAAATTTATTTGACAGAGAGAGAGCAATCACAAGCAGGCAGAGAGGCAGGCAGAGAGGGAGGTAGCAAGCTCCCTGCTAAGCAGAGAACCCAATGTGGGACTCGAACCCAGGACCTCGAGATCATGACCCCAGCCGAAGGCAGAGGCTTACCCCACTGAGCCACCCCGGTGCCCCAGTTCCCCCCAATTTTGATAATCTTTCATTGGTGGCCCATTTCTGTGATTTGGTCCTTCATTTCTTTCTACTCCCTACATGGTTACTCTATCCCTCTATCTAATGATTCCAGGATCTGAGATCCTGAGGGACTTAACCCTCGGGCTGGTTGTTTCTCCTGACTCTCACCCACAGGAATTTGCTTTTCTTGGAGATTCTATTTTTTTAAAGATTTTATTTTTAAGTAATCTCTACCCCCAATGTGGGACTCGAACTCACACCGTGAGATGAAGAATCATACACTCCACTGATTGAGCCAGCCGGGTGCCCCTGGAGATTTTTTTTTACTGAGTTCACACAGATAGATGTTAACCTATAGAAGTCTTGGAGCCCTAATTGAGGATGAATTTCTCTGGAAAATGTTTGCATTTGCTTTGGCTGGATGCCGTGGGGTGTACCAAAACAGGGCTGGTGTCACCTTAGCCAACTTTGAGGGTTCCAGCTTATTGCAGGGGTTTGAGTTTAGGTCCTGGCTACTGACCAAAAATTTATCTTGCATCACTTACAAGCATGGACATGCACACTCAGGGTTATCCCATCTCTGCTGTATGCGCCGATCGCCCCTATTTTATTTCAGCTCACGTGGTCCCCTGGAGATTTCACTTAAACCCCTGCAGGATAGATCTGATGGTGGCAACAAGACTTGCCAGGGTATCGGGCTGCTACTTTCAGATGTGAAAGTCCTACGAATTACTTACCATGAAAATATCCGGAAAAAAAAAAATAAAACTAACAAAGAGAACTCAGCAAAGTTGCCGAAAGAGTTTGACATAAAAAATGCATAACATTTCTATACTAGAAGTAATAACCAATTAGAAAGTATAACAGCAAAAACGTCATTCACAATTGCAATAAACTTTAAGGCACTTAGGAATAAATCTAACAAAAGATATGCGAGACCTTTATGGAGAAAAATCACAAAATATTATTGAAGAACATAAAAGAAGATCTGAATAAATGGAGATTTTTAAGTGTTCATGGGTAATATTCATGGGTTGAAAGATACTATCATAAAGGTGTCAGCTCTTCTGAATTTAATCTATAAATCCTATACAGTACAAATGAAAATTCCTATGAAATTTTTTGTGGACCTTGACAAGCTTATTTAATAGTAATATGGAAGCGCCCCTCCCACCCAAAAAAGGGAAAGCTAAGATTATTGTGAAGAGGGGTGGGGGCAGGGAGGGGGGGAATTTTCCATATGAGATATGAAGATTTATTATAAAGTCATACTAAGACAGTGTGGTAGTATCACAGGGACAGAAGAGTAGCCCCAGGGATGCAAATAGACTATAGTCCAGTAAATAAACCCACTCCTATTTGGTAATCTGATATATGAGAGAGGCTGCATTGCATTAGCTGGGAAAAGAAAGACTATTTTATAAATGATGCTGGGACAAATTATTACCTTTATTGGATCATCAATCATCATAGATACCGGACAAAAATTCTCTATAAATTAAAGACTTCAATGTGAAAACCAAAACTTCATAATTCTTAGAAGAAAACAGACCAGGATATCTTTGTGGTTTCAGGTTGTGTCTTTAAGAAGACACAAAAGCTCCCAATTACAGACAACGTTTGATCAACTTGACCTCATTACAATTAAGAACTTTCTTATGACCAAAGATACTATGAACACAGTTAAAGACAAAATGCAGATTGGAGGAATGATTTTTGCAGTGCAAATAAGCAGCAATAAATAAGCATCTAGAATATCTTAAAATGTTCTCGAAGTCATTTTTTTTCCAAAAGACACAATAAAAAAATGACAAATGATGCAAACAGGTGCTTCGAATGGTGGGAGCCCAAATGGTCCATAAGCCGATCTGAAAACCTGCTTGACCTCAGAAGTCTTCAGAAACTGTGCATGGAATATACATCAAGACATTGTTAAGTAGTAGACACTTAAGTATTAACACACCTTTATACATTTAAAGGTATAAGCTGCTACAGTCTTTCTTTTTTTCTTTCTTTCTTTCTTTCTTTCTTTCTTTCTTTCTTTCACAGAGAGAAAGAGAACAAGCAGGGGGAGTGGCAGGCAGAGGGAGAGGGAGAGATGAGCTCCCTGGGCTCGGATCCCAGGATCCTGGGGTCATGACCTGAGCCACAGGCAGCCACCTAACTGACGAAGCCGCCCAGGTGCCCCTGGCATAATCACTTTCAAGAGCAATTTGGGAAAATCCAGCAGCGCCCAGGGGTTTTCCTTCCTCCCTGCAATCCCACTCCCGGACCGATTCCCTAGGGAAATCACTGTGCAGATGCCTAAGGAGATCATAAACAGGACCGCTCACCCCAGCACCGCTGCAATAATGAAAAACGGGAACCAGGGGAGGATGGATGACACAACACAGGGCCGCGGTTACCGTAAGCGAACGACGGCTGCGTAGATCAATGTGGACGCCTCTGAAACCGCAGGGTCTAAATCAAGTAAGTGACGGAAAAAAAATTCATGCCGCCTAATGCCGTTTATAAAAAGTTTCAAAATATGCAAAACTAGTCTATGCATTGTTTATGGTTATGGCTACTACATAAATTTGTAGGCAAAGTATAAAACCATGGATGGGAAGTAAATACGAAAAAAACGTTAAAAATTGATAAAGCTGAGTATTTGATAAAGTGGGCCCATGGGTGCTTTATTGTAATAGTCTCCTTACTTGTCTCAGTTTCTTGAAAAATTTATTTGGGAAATAAAAAAGAGCCCTCCATAGCTGTGGGGGTGGCTTTGGCAGTGGTGGGAGTGAGAGGTGGCGGGTGGCTGGGGCGGGGGCGGCGGTGGGGGGTAGGGGGGACAGGAGGCGGATGGGATTTAGGTTTGTCCTTTTGGATGTGGGTTTGTGTTTGCTTTGTTTTCTTTTGTGTGATGTGGAGGCTAAGTAAAAATCTTAAAGTCTGACGATTTCAAGGGTTGGCACTGAGGAAATTGGCACCCTTGTCCAGCATTGGCCCAAGTCTAAGACCATGGTTTTGTTGATGATCCGTGGTAGCTCCATTGTAGTTCAAACTCATGCGCAGGGAGACCCGTTCAAGGCCCGTCGGTGGCAGCAGCCCCAGTGTCCCGCCAAAGAAGGATGGTTAAGTAGACTGTGGTTTTAGGGGCTGGAATCCTATCATCCCGATCTCAGGTCTTTGCCAGACTAATCCCTTGAAATCTTGAGAAGCTTAACTAAAAATCTTCTACACAGCAAAGGAAACTATCAACAAAATTAAAAGCAACCTACAGAATGGGAGAAGATATTTGTAAATCATGTATCTGATAAGGGGTTAATATCCAAAATATATAAAGAACTCCTACAACTCAATAGCAAAAAAAAAAAAAAAAAAAAAAAGCCCAATTAAAAATGGGCAGAGGAACTGAATAGACATTTTCCCAAAGAAGACATACAGCCAACAAGTACATTAAAGGATAAAAAGGTGCTGAACATCAGGGAAATGCTAACCAAAGCGACAATGAGATATGACCTCATACCTATTAGAATGGCTATAATTAAAAAGACAACAGATAAGTGTTGGGGAGCATGTGGGGAAAGGGAACCCCTGTGCACTGTTGGTGGGAATGCAAACTGGTGCAGCCACTGTGGAAAACAGTATGGAGGTTTTTAAAAAAGTTAAAAAAAGGGGGTACCTAGGTGGCTCAGTGGGTTAAGCCTCTGCCTTCGGCTCAGGTCATGATCTCAGAATCCTGGGATCGAGCCCCACATTGGGCTCTCTGCTTGGCAGGGAGCCTGCTTCCTCCTCTCTCTCTGCCTGCTTCTCTGCCTACCTGTGATCTCCGTCTGTCAAATAAATAAATAAAATCTTTAAAAACATTTAAAAAAGAACTACCGTATGATCCAGCAATCATACTTCTAGGTTTATATTCAAATGCAATAAAGACAGGATAGTAAAGAGATATCTGTACTCCCCAGTTCACTGAAGCATTATTCACAATAACCAAGATATGGAAACAACCTGTGTGTTCTCCAAGAGGTGAGTGGATAAAAAAGACATGAGATACATACACCTGTATGTACATATATGTGTACGTGTACGTGTGCGTGTGCGCACAGTGAAACATTATCCAGCCATTTGCAGCAACATAGATGGACCTTGAGGGCATTCTGCTAAGTGTAATAAGTCAGACAAAGACAAATACTGCCTGGTATCGCTTCTATGTGGAATCTAACAAACAAACAAAAAAAGTCAAACTGACAGGAACAGACTAGAAAAGTGGTTGTCAGGGGCCGGGAGTAGGGGAATCAGGGAGAGGTTGCTAAAAGAATACAGACCTACAGCCATAGGATGAGTAAGATTTAAGGACCTGACGTATAACACGGTGACTACAGTTGATAACACTGCACTGTATAATTAAAATTGGCTAGGAGAGTAGAACTTAGATGTTCTCATTAAAAATAAATAAATAAGTAGGGGCACCTGGCAGGCTCAGTGTGTAGAGCATGCAGCGCTTGATCTCCGGGCTGTGAGTTTGAGCCCCACATTGGGTGTAGAGAATTACTTAAAAAAATAAAGTCTAAGGAAAAAAAAAAAAAGAGATGTGTGACGTGATGGATTAACTAGGTGGAAAAACCCTTTCACAGTGTATACATGTATCAACTCACCACAACGTACACTTTAAATAGCTTGTGATTTTATTTGTCAATACCTCAGTAAAGCTAAAAAGAGAGAAATTATCCATTTTCCCATAATATGAAATACAAATACGCATGTATAGTTATTTCTCATCTGCCTCTTTTTCCGGTGGCTTTTGTCTTACAGACTGTTTTGGTTTTTTTTTTTAAGATTTTTTCTATGTATTTGACAGACAGAAATCACAAGTAGGCAGAGAGGCAGGCAGAGAGAGGGGGAAGCAGGCTCCCTGCTGAGCAGAGAGCCAGAGATCATGACCTGAGCCAAAGGCAGAGGCTTTAACCCACTGAGCCACTCAGGCACCCCTTACAGACTGTTTTTTTTTATTTCTACATAGCCGCATCTATCAATCTTCTTCTTTTTTTTAAATTAACTAAGCTCTATGCCCAATGTGGGACTTGAACTCAACCCCAAGATCAAGAGTCAGGATCTATTGACTGAGCCAGCCATAGCATCTAGGTTTTGTTTTGTATTTTTTTTTAAAGATTGTATTTATTTATTTGATAGACGGAGATCACAAGTAGGCAGAGAGGCAGGCAGAGAGAGAGGAAGGGAAGCAGGCTCCCCACTGAGCAGAGAGCCCGATGTGGGGCTCGATCCCAGGACCCTGGGATCATGACCTGAGCCGAAGGCAGAGGCTTAACCCACTGAGCCACCCAGGTGCCCCTTTTGTTTTGTATTTTTAAAGACTTTCTTCACTTGGGGTTATTAAAACTTCTCCTATGGCAAAAAAAAAAAATAGAGTTAAGTCAATATGCATCAATATGGGTAGATCTCGAATGATTGTGTTCAGTGAGAGAAAAAAATGTAAGGCACAAATGATATGTGCAGCGTAACACTGGCTTATGTAAATACAAACTCTGAAACAGTTACATATTTTCTGTGAACACAATTATGTACATAAACTGCATTTTTAACAATTGGAAGGAACTCACCGAATTCATAATAGGGTTTCTCCTGGTGGTGGGAGATTAGAACCGGCTGGTTGTGGAAGTCAGGGAGAGACGTTAGCTTTATTCATTATGCCTACCTTTTCCTGGTAAAGAATGCTGCATTCATATGTTATTTATATACTTTTTAAAGGTGTAAACACAAAATGCAAGAAAGAAAAACACAAATGCCAGAATGTTTTACAGAGGTGATTTCTTGGGGGTGAGAGTATAGGCCATGAGATCTTTCTTGTTGCATTTTTGGAGTGTTATTTTCCTATACTATTTGAACTGTTTGCCGTTCAGGGAGATTAGGAAGAGCAAATCAAGTGTTACAGACCAACTGCCCCAGGGACTCAAAGGTGCATCCCAGTAACAGCATCTCAGTATTTCCTGATCTGGAGGTAGAGAAGGGGCGACAGCTGCTTTGGAGAAGCTTTGCTGTCCAGTGGAGCAGACACTGGTGTCTTCTGCCGTGCTGGGGAGGTGGGCCTGGGTGTGTGGGTGAAGGTGGGTGATGGCATCTCAGCTGGGGGGTGGGGTGGATGGGATTGGCTGCTGCCAAAACCCCAAACTTTTTGAGTAAGACTCCTTTGGGTTCCATTTCTTACTCTACCTCCAAGTAGCTATATCCATCACACCACTTAAGCTGCCTGAGCCTCAGTTTCCACATCTGTAAAATGGAGGTAAAAAGGCTTACTTTGCAGAGGTGCTGGTAATCCCTGACCCAGCCCTGGAAACCTTAAACTTGTTCAGTTCCACTCTCCAAATACCCACCCTTCCCACCCCTCCCATTAAGAGTTCAGAATCCTGCCCCCTCTTTCTGGGGCTCAAAAGGGGTAAGGAGGGGCGCCTGGGTGGCTCAGTGGGCTAAAGCCTCTGCCTTTGGCTCAGGTCATGACCTTAGGGTCCTGGGATCAAGCCCCACATCGGGCTCTCTGTTCAGCAGGAAGCCTACCTCCTCCTCTCTCTCTGCCTACTTGTGATCTCTGTCTGTCAAATAAGTAAATAAAATCTTTAAAAAAGGGGGGGGTATGGAGAGGTTGGGGTGGGGCAGGAAGGGACCATGTGGAGGACATTGAGGCAGGAAAGCCAAAAGGGGAATTGTGCAAAGCATTGCCCCTGCTGGTGGTCAGCAGGCCAGGGTGGATGCTGGCCGAGACGGCAGTGATGGGATGCCCGGGTGTGGGAGGTGGCAGCAGCTGCTGGAATGGAGGAGAGTGCTCCCCGGCAATGGGGTGCTCCCCGGCAATGACTCAGCTTCTACTGGGTGCCAAGGTTTCAAAGAACCTTCCTTGCAGAGGGTTTTGGCCAAGGTTCCTCCTCTTCTTAGGAAACCACTCTCAGGAAACCCCTTCTCCCTCCTCTTTAATTTCAGAATAACACTCGATGGCTCATCAGCCTGCACTTGTGGCCCCTCTGGGAAGGTGGAAGCCCTCTACCTTTCCAGAGCAGTAAAGGAAGGGCAGGCAAAGGGAAGAGAACCTTAACTCTTACACCTGCAGCAAAAGGAATGCAGACCACACATGCGTGCACGCGCACACACACACACACACACACACCCAGCAGGCAGCAGGTGCCCACAAAATCACAGCTCAGGTGCCTTTCTCCAAACACTGGGTAAGCAAGTGATATTGGTAGGTAGCCAACCAAGTGAAGAATTGCTGATTTAAACAATGTTAAATGGGCTCGTTGAGGGATTTGTCTGAGTCTTAAACTCTACTGCACCTTGTGGGTTTCCGAGGAGAATTTTACGCAAGAGGACTGTCCATGGTTCTCTTAACTTCCTGCACAGCGGGGCTCTTATCCAAGGAACACATGGGGGTTTTTTGTTGTTGCTTGTTTTGTTTTGTTTTGAGGTTTTATTTAATTATTTGACAAAGAGAGACAGCAAAAGAGGGAACACAAGCAGAGGGAGTGAAAGGGGGAGAAGCAGGCTCCCCACTGAGCCTGGAGCACGATGCAGGGCTTGATCCCAGGACCCTGGTAGACGTCCAACAACTGAGCCACCCAGTCGCCCCTCAAGGAATACATGGAAAGTGTCTCATGGAGCCGGCGTCCCAGAACACCCTATCAGAAGGAGCCGATATGATTGGATTATAGCGATTTTGATGATCATTCTTTGCCTTATGAAGCCCTGGGCTTTGAGACTGTGGCTGAGGGTGAGAAGGCCCCAAGCCCAAAGTGCCCAATTTCATCTTTTTGGGGATGGATGGGTGATTATGAATTGTGGGGGGAGGGGACAGGGCCGGGGTCCCATATTCAAATAATCTGGAGGACTTCAGCCCACACCACCCGCCCTTCCCTCTCACTCCCTTTCTGAGCACCCGTGGCCTGGCTTCTTGCCCTCTTCCCTGACCTCTAGCTTTCAAATGCAAGGCCTGAAAATACGTCGTTTTCACCATAATATAATTCTTCACCCTGGCATAGTGTTTAAAAGCTTTTCTTCTTTCTGTGGTGAGGTAGATTAAAGTTTCTCAACTTTGAAAAGTAAATGATTATGTTTGGCTGGTTGGGGGGTGGGTATATTTATTAACCTTTAATGAAAAATGTCAGGCATAGATAAAAGTAGAGGGAATTATGTGATGAGCCCCGTGACGGGATTTTGCTCATCAGGTTAGGTCAGCTTCAAACTTATTGAGTGGAACTTAGGAGCCAATCTTTTTTTTTTTTTTTTTTTTTTTTTTTTTGAGTGAAAGAAAGCCTCGAGCTGGAGGAGGGGGTAGAAGGAGAAGGAGAGAGAATTTTAAAGCAGGCTCCTTGCCCAGTGTAGAGCCAATGCTGGGCTCCATCTCATGACCTTGAGATCATGACCTCAGCCAAAGTCAAAAGTCAGATGCTTGGGCACCTGGGTGGCTCAGTGGGTTAAGCCTCTGCCTTCGGCTCAGGTCATCTCAGGGTCCTGGGATCGAGGCCCGTGTCGGGCTCTCTGCTCAGCAGGGAGCCTGCTTCCCTCTCTCTCTCTGCCTGCCTCTCCATCTACTTGTGATTTCTCTCTGTCAAATAAATAAATAAAATCTTTAAAAAAAAAAAAAAAGTCAGATGCTTAACTGACTGAGCCACCCAGGCGCCCTCCAAGATTTTTTTTTAAATTAAACTTTCCATTTTGAGATCATTATAGATTTACATGTACTTGTAAGAAATGATGCAGAGAGATCCCATGTGGTCTTTACTCAGTTTCCTTCAGTGGTAGCATTTTACCAAACTGTAGCACAAAATCACAAACAGGAAAGTGACTTTGATACAATCTACTGATGGTAGGATTTTCCCAGTGCACTTAGGTCTACACGATTTCATCCCAGGTACACCACCCCACTCAAGACACGGAACAGTCCTATCCCCACAAAGATCCCCTTTGCCCACGTCTCCACTCAGGGATTTTGAGTGCATCCTGTGAGACATCAAGGAGAGGGGGAAGAAGGGCAAGACCCAGTGTGACAGAATAAGAAAGCTACATTGGCTCTCTGTCGGGTTCCTGGCACAGAACTCCTAAAACCCTTGTAATTTCCTCAGAGATAAGGATGCTAAGAGCCTCTTTTGTGCTAACATTTGGTCTTTGTTCCAGAGCCCCTAAGCCCCTGGGAATTTCCTGGGTGATAAGAGCATTTTTTATTCTAATGAGGAGAGTCTTGGTGGGCTCTTGGATACACGCTGGCCAGAAGAAAAACTTAACCAGGATAAAAAGCTTAGAACTTTCCACCCACCTCCTCTCCTCTGGAGAAGGTTTCTGTTAGAGACTCAGTTAATCATTGATCTTGCTACCTGGTGAAGCCTCCACAAAATCCCTAAAGTATGGTGTTCAGAGAGCCGCCCATGTTGGTGCACACATCCCTGTGCTGGCAGGGTGACATTCTCCAACTCCATGAGGACAGGAGCGCCTACATCTAGGATCCTTCTGTACCATGCCCCTGTTCTGGCTCTGTCTCTGTATCCCTTATCATTTCCTTTGAAACAAACCAGGAAACATAAGCAAGTGCTTCCCTGCGTCTCAGGCTGGCATAACAAAATACCAAACATGAGAAGAGGGTTATGGGAACCCCCAATTTGTAGCCAAGTTGGACCAAAATGGTGGTAACCTTGGATCCACTCAGTTGGTGTCTGAAGTGGGAGCTATCATGTGGGATTGAGCCCTGAGCCTGTAGGGTCTACAGTAACTCTGGGCAGTTAGTGTCAGAATTCTGAATTCTAGAACATCCAATTGTGTCCGGAGAGTTGGAGAATGGGTCATTGTGGATAAACCATCCCCCACATTTGGTGTCAGAAGTGTTGGGAAGGAAGAAGCAGTGAGCGTTTTGTCTTCCAAGGAGCTGCAGTGGGAGAGGTACTTCGTGGAAAGAACAGAGAAGATTAAAGGGGGTTTTCAGATGTGTAGTCAGTGATGTGGCTCCTCCACTTCCCCCAAAATCTAAAGAATCACCCGTCAATTCGTTTAGAGTTGGATTTGGCTGGGAAGGTTGTACAGAGGTGCTGACTCGTGTTCAAGTGAAATCTCAGCTGATCCCCACCATGACCTCCACGGGGATGGGCAGGAGGTATTATCTCCTTACTTGAGAGCAGACGAAAGATTGAACCGAAGGGACTTGTCCAAGGTCACCCAGCAGGTAGGCAACAGGTTCTGGGAAAATCCAGGTTTGGAATGTACTGCTCCTGGGGCTCCTGTCTGGCTAAGCCCATCAAGACAAAAACAGAAACAAACTCAAAGTGGCCCATTGGGAACCCCTGCTTGCCTCAGCTCTGCTCCTTCCCAAGGATGCCTCAGTCAATGAAGCCACCCCCAAGTCGTCCCTGACTCATGTCCTGCTCTCACCCCCACATCTTGTGAATCAGCATGTCCTGTGCACTAGCACATCTGGAACCCTTCTCATCACCACCTCCACTGTAACCACCCAAGTCAAGCCTCATCACCTCCTGATGGATTATTTTGCAAAAGCCTCCTAAAAGGTTTTTGGTTTTGTTTTTAAAGTAAACTCTACCCCCAACATGGGACTTGAACTCACAACCCCAAGATTAAGAGTCTCATGCCTTAGCGACTGAGCCAGCCAGCTAGTTGGGAGGGAGGTCACCCTAACTAGTTTCTTTGCTTCATTTTTGTCCAGCCTGAGTGATCTAAATCAGAGGGGTTGGACAACTCTAGCTTTTGGGCAAAATCTGGTCCATGAGCTTAAGATGATTTTTATGTTATTAAATGGTTAGGAAAAAATGCTGAAGAATAACATTTTGTGACACATGAGAAATGAGATTCAGGTTTTATTGTCCATATGTAAATTTTATAGGAATACAGTCATGCTTTGGGCACCTGGGTGGCTCAGTCATTAAGTGTCTGCCTTCAGCTCAGGTCATGATCCTAGGGTTCTGGGATTGAGCCCTGCTTCAGACTCCCTGCTCAGCAGGAAGCCGGCTTTCCCTCTCCCACTCCCTCTGCTTGTGTTCTTGCTCTCTCTGTCTCTCTCTCTCTCTGTCTGTCAAATACATAAAATATTAAAGAAAAAAAAAAGGACTACAGTCATGCTCATTTGTGTGTGTATTGCCCGTGGCTGCTTCCACAGAGCTGAAGAGCTGCCCCAGTGATCATGTGGCCCTCAGAGTCTAAACTCATCACTCCCAAGGCCTTTACAGATGTTTGCCCACATCATCCCCTCCCCAATCTCCTCCACGGGCTTCCTCCTCCTCCCAGAAGGAGATCAGATGTCCCGAAGGTGCCTGCTCACCTCTCCAACTCATCCCTTTTCCCCTGACCCCACCAGCACCACTGCACTCAAGTCATGCTGCTTTGGGGTCCCCTCCGCCCATTCATCGTATGTGCTCACCTTTCCTCCTCAGAAATGCTGTTTCTCTGTCACGATGCTCTTCTGCGCTTCGAGTGACTGCCTCCTTTTTCTCCAGGTCTCTACTCTTGGGTCACCTCCTCAGAGAGCCCTTCCTTGTCCACTCCCACCTTGGTCCCTCCATCCCATTCCCTGCTCATCTCCTTCACCGCACTTCTGCCTACTTGTGTCTCTGTTGTCACAGAACATAAGCTCCATCTGGGCAGAGCACATATTAGATGCTCAATGGTTGTTTGCTAATAAATGAATAAATGAATGAATGAATGAATGAATGTGAGGCCTTTCTTGGCCCGGGAGCTGTGTCCATCTTAGCAGCGGACCTCTATCTCCTGGAGGGACCTATTCCCATCAGCTTCTCCTCAGTGTTTTTTTTTCTCCTCTCGGCCCCATTGTTGTTGTTAACCACCAGGAGTTTCTTTTCCAAGGAGGTTGTCAGCCTTAAGGTCATCATTCTGCAAACAATAAAGGAGACAGAGGGTACTTAACCAGTTTAAGGAAGAAATGTTTCCCCTTCTGAGCAGGTGAAATGGCTCCTTCTTCTACTATCAAGAGCCTCAACCCATAAAAAAGATTAGTCATGTAAACATTCAAGTTTGGTGACTGGTACAGATGGAAAAAGTTTCAACTCACTTTTTCTAAGTAACAGGAAACAACCTCAGCCAATGGACACAGCAAATTGCAATGGGATAGACAGGTGGGGGGTATGAGTATGTGAAGGGTAAGGTGCTGGGGTAGATGGACTAGATTATGCCCCAGTAAGACAACAATCCCCAAATCTCAGCGTCTGAAAACAACAAACTTTATTTCCTGCTCACGTTACGCTTCTGGAATGGGTTGACGGAGACCATCAAACATGGCGGTCACCCAGGGACCCAGGAAGGCAGAGCAGCTGCCAACTTAAATGTTGCTGGTGGCTGTGCCGACAAGGGACCTTAAGTGCTCTGGTGGAGAAAGGCAGAGCACTGCCAGCCACTAGCCAAGAGCTAGTCAGGTGTGCTCCGCTCCCAGTCACAATCCTATCCCGTGCCTGGAAGGCGAAGGACTGGGAGTATTTGATGAGCAGCAGTAATGACAACCACAGAGGGTGAGGAAAATGTGTTTTCTTTAGAGGAATAGTAAGACCAGGGGAGGAAAAGGAGGGCAAGAAAGATAGGAGCTGCGGAGGAAAGGCCTCAGAGGCTCCCAAAGTCATGCCAGTCAGCCTAGCAACTCTGGTCACACTTGTTTGTTCACCTGAGCTGGAAATTTCTGTGTGTCATCTATTGTCATGGTGTTTGAAAAACTGATTATGCACTGTTCACTACTCTTCACTGTTAGACATTTATAGCGCCCTTCCAAATGGGTGAGTCACAGCAATCCTCCTCAGGTAAAATTATTCTCCAAGCCCTCGCTTTGGTGAGCAGCAGCATATAATTCCTAGGCGACGTTCCACGCCACGCCATGAACTCGGTAACACAGTTGCTCACAGTATCTCACACATACTTAGCACTAACGACTGCAGATTAGTAAAAGATGACTCTGATTTCTCTTTAGGCTTGACCCTAAAATGTGTTTTCCGTTTAGGCCTGACCCCTCCAGTTGGGTCAGGAACTTCCTTTGGAGCAGGGTTGTTCAACAGAACTTTCTGCAGTGATGGAAGTGTTCTGCACCCGCACTGTCCCATATGGTAGTTACTAAGTACAAAAGCTGGTCATGGTGTGTTTGATGCCAATAGCTCCCTCTGACTCACACTGCCTTGCTTCAGTTCTTCTACCCAGGGAAGATGCCTAGACTATTCCTTACATGAGTGGCCTCTGATTTTATGGAGGGGGTGGGGAGCAGGGGTGGGGACTGCTGACCAAAGTGTAAACCTCCATCCACAGGCTGGCCCCAGCCCTGGAAGGTGGCCTGCCTGCATGGAGACTTTGAAGGAGCCGTGGTGGTCGGCTAAGCCTATCAGGCTGCCTCCCCTGGAATTTTTAAAAGGTCGACCAATCAGCAGTGAGAAGAGGCGGGAGCATGCAAATAGAAGCGGAGATGTGGTTAAGAGAGATGGGTTCCTGACAGCTGTCAAGGTTCTAATCCCAGTTCCCAGCAGAAGAGATCCTTAAACAAACATGCAAATAAAGCACCCTTTTCCCTAAGGCAGACAGAGTGACTATTTGTCCTTTGCTTCAGAAGAAATTAAGTAACTAAACTTCCTCCAGTTCGGGGTCTCTCAACCTGGCACTATTGATATTTGGGGCTACTTGGTGGTTCTTTGTGGGACTGTCGCGTGCATGGCAGCAACTTTGACTTCCGCCCACTGGGTGCCAGTAACACTGCCCGCCCACCCTCTGCCTGTCATGATAACTAAAAATGTCTCCAGATGCGCCAAATGACCCCTGGTGGGCCGGTGGGGGAGGGGGGTGGACAAAAATCCCCACTCCCCACCGCCCCGGGGGAAGCAACCCTGCAGAACTGTATCCCAAGTCGACCTCCTCTGGCCTCCTTGAGGACAGAAAGATAAAATCAGCCCCGTTTATTCCTAGGAAATTCACAGTTCTCCCTCCCTCTCTTCTCCAGGCTAAATAAAGATAGCTTTTTTAGTCTTTTTCCTAGAGTCTGTTTCACAGATATTGATGGCGACATCTAAAGATGAGACTGGAACCATTTGGTGGAGAAGGACTCTGTTCCCTTAACTCTACCTATTTATAGAGGCAGGGGAGCAGACACATCCACGCAGCCCTGTGACAGTGGCAGCTCCGTGGTCAAGGAAGTAACACCTCGCAGAGCTCGGTGCGGGAACTCAGAGCCCATCTTCCCGTGAGCTGATTCAGACCCGCTGAGCCCACAAACTGCTAATTTACAAAAAAGAGGGACGTGATCCTTCAAGGCCACTGACATTGATCTTGTCCCATCCCTCTGAGAATTCCAACCGTTTCTGTGGTCTCTTCACCTGGTTTTCTCACAGATACTCAAACTCAATCAAAACCAACCTCTTTGTCTTCTTGCTCAAATCCATGCTTGTTCTGTTGTTTCCATTGTGTCAGAAGTCAGAAGCCTGACAGTCATCCTCTGACAGTCATCCTCTGAATGGGTATGCAGGGAAGAGATTGAGGTAAGAGTCTAGTGAGCGAGTTAGTGGTCCATCCATGGAGAGTTTTGTGCACTGTACTAAGGATTTTTGCTGTGGATGCCGCCTCTCCTTGCTCATCAGCCCTTTCCTCACTAACTTCCCACAGCTTGACTTGCATCCCATCAAGCCACTGTAAATGCTCCCACCATATTCACACATCCCACCCACGGGGAGGGGTTTATATAAGTGTATACCCCAGAGGGTCAAAAATCTCTGGGACATCTTAGAATTCCACCTCCCACAAGCCCTAAGTCTGGACCCTACGGCCCCTTGTTTCAAACTCAGCATATTCAAAGACAAATGCCTTTCCTAAACTGACTCCGTATTTCAACTTCACCATTTAAGGAAATGAGGCAATGGCACAGACTTTAGCTCTCCTCCACTATCTAAATCCCTCTCGTTTTTAGAAACAGAATCTACTTCTACCATAGCTGATGTCTCAGCATTTTTCACTGGGTACTTAGAAAAGGCCACTTAGAGAACAAAGAACACACTTCTTCACATCTCTTGCAAATAGATGTAGCCACAAGACTAATTTCTGGACAGTGGAATATAAGCGGAAGTGATGAGCGGCTGCTCTAAGGAGTCTTCTCCGAGTGACCCCAGCTCCTGCCTTTTGCTCTTCCTTCCTTTCTCCACAGGGTTGCTGGAACTCAAGTGCCACCAGCTGGCCCCGTGAGAATAAAGACCACACCCCAGGATGGCAGATGAGTGAGTTGTCAGAAGCGTGGATCTCCAAAACCTGTGTGGAACAGGGCTGCCTTCCCAGCTTTGAATTGCAGACCTCTGGACCTACAGCCGGTGGAGAAATAAACGTCTATTGTGCAGAAGCCATTGTTGATTTGTGTGTCTGATACTCAGAGTTAAATATAATCCTAACCAACACAGGGGGTATTTCTTTAGTCCCACTAGACTTGAAAACTTACATTTATTTTTCACGCCTCCATCCTCTGAGCTCTTGTGCCCACCAACTTCCTTGGTCCTGTCAATTTTTCCTCTGCCCTTCGTCTCCCTCTCACCCCCTCTTCTGCAATTTCTACTGCGCGTTCTGATCCCAGCCTGTCCCTGTGACTCCATCTCCCTCCCTCCAAGCAAGTCTGCACCAACTCCAGCTTCCTGAGGTATCACATTCATCAGTCACTCCTCATCCTTAAACCCTGAAACCTGGGCTCCTGCTGTGTTGTATAAGATAAAGCCCCGACATTTCACCCTGTCATTAAACTGTTTCATAATATAGCCCCAGCGTTTTCAACTTCTTCCTCTTACGTGGATGTTCACCAACACCCAGGAGAGTCCCCCAGACAGTCCATCTTATCCTTCACCTTGTGCTGGAGATCCTCAGCCCCGGGCACACACTGTCATCCTCGAGAGCCATTGAATGTGACCAGTGCCCAGCCTGTTAGGACTCAGCACATGAAGGCGTCATCTCCTATGAGCCATAGGGCAGCTCCATGGGATGAAAGTACTCTCATTGTCACCATTCCACAGAAGAGAAAACAATAAACTTGAAGAAGTTCAGGACATTATTCCTGGTCAGATGGCCCTTGAGGCAGGAGCCAGGATTGCAGTAGAAATTCTAAGATTTCCTTCCAAACCACTACCATGTAGTCCCTTGGACCGTATTACAGATTAAAAATTAAATTACAAATTAAAAATAATTTGGGCGCTTGGGTGTCTCAGTCGGTTAAGCTTCTGCTTAACACGATCCCAGGGATGTGAGACTGAGCCCCACAGCAGGCTCCCTATGCGGCGGGGAGTCTGCTTCTCCTTCTCCCTCTGCCTGCTGCTCCCTCTGCTTGTGCGTGCTCTGTCAAATAAATAAAAAAAAATCTTTAAAAAATTAAAAATAATTTCTGATGGCATGGTACATGATTACTTGTCATAAATCACAACATACAAATGAATATTTGGGGCACCTGGGTGGCTCAGTGGGTTAAAGCCTCTGCCTTTCGCTCAGGTCATGATCTCAGGGTCCTGGGATCGAGCCCCGCATCGGGCTCTCTGCTCGGCGGGGAGCCTGCTTCCCCCTCTCTCTCTGTCTGCCTCTCTGCCTACTTGTGATCTCTGTCTGTCAAATAAATAGACAAAATCTTAAAAAAAAAATACAAATGAATATTTAAAAACTACAAATGCCTAGTCCTCACCCGAGACCAGGGGAATCGGAGATTCTTGAGGGTGGGGCCTATGAATGTCTTTATACCATCTTCAGATTTATCCCAAGGTGATTCTAAGGTGCAGCCAGAGTTGCGACCCACTGCTTTGGGCAGTTGCTCTCACCTACCTGTCTTCCCTTCATTTCCTCTCCCCACTCAGGGTCCTACTTATCATTTTGGGGTTCATTCCAAGTGTCCGTGTGCAGCTAGCTGGCCAGCTTTCTCCAGTGGGAGTGATCCCCTTTCTGAATGTTGGTGACAAAACTTGGCCATACCAGCTGAGCTAACACCTATTCTACCTCTCGGTTTGAATCCGACTCTTGGCTTTATGCCACTGGCTCCTTGGCAGGTTTTCCAAATTTTATCATTTGCTGCTCAGCTGCCTCCACCTTTGCCCAGAAGAACAAAAACACAATTGCTCCTCTATCAGGAGCAAGACCTGAACTTAAGGTCCTGCAAAGTTGTAACCTTGGCTCGGCATTCACCTCCCAGCGACTGGAAACCAGAAAGATATGGGGAAACAGATTGTGGTTAAGTGAAAGGAACTCCAGCACTGTGGAGGAGAACAATGTGGACAAGGACTTTCCAGGACACTCAGATTCAGATGTGGAGGTTGGCAGAATGATGCTGGGGCCACCAGAGGACAGGTTGGACCCACGTACTGGGAAATGTTGAGACCAAAGCTGAGGTGGGGCCTAGTATAATATGTGATGGTCAAGGAACAGGAACTGGGAGGATAATTTGAGTAAAAGTGGCATGTGACTAACTGAAGTTGCTGAATGACTCAATGAATGGATTCTCACCTGTGTTGTTAGGGAGAATTTGGGGACTGTGATATCCTCACTTAATACAGAAGACCACCAACCAAGAGAAGCTAAGAAGGCATCCAATGGAGGGCCTGTTGGGGAGGAGAGAGCCCACGGCCACCGGAAGCTCAGCCAGCCAGAGGCCAGATCCAAAGAGAACAGCCCACTCTGCCACTTGACCATCTCTAGCCCCTAGGTTCAAAGGTCTTGGGGCTCCAGTGGGATGGGCTGCAAGGGTATGGCCAGGTCTTGCTGACAACCCTGCTTGAATATTCCATTCCACTATGAAGCAGGTAATGAAAAAAGTCTGAGGGAGGGGGCATTTCTTGTGCTGAATTATATAACGTAATGGCAATCCTGGGATTCAAAGTCAGTTTTCCCAATTTCAGCCCAGGGCTCTTTCTTCTTGATTCCGTGGCCAAGTTGGTCCCTTGCCTTTGCAAGGCTCCCAACAAGGCCTCTGCTGGGAGACTGGGGCCTCTCTTCCTGGTGTATCTGTGTTCAGCAGGGGGTTCCAGGTCTTCTCTGACCAAACCTGTTCTTGCAAACAAGTTGGGGGCTGAATGTGATACAGAGCAGCCTCTGGGGAAGATGGCTGGCAGGCTTATCCCTAGAGCACTGGTCCTCTGGTCCCACTACCATCAGTATCACACAGTGAGGTCAGCCACTGCCTTCTGGGCCCCACAGGAGGCCCGGCATGAAGATCAACTCTGCATTGAAACCTGCTGCCCACGTGATCAACGATCTTGATCTTCCCGAGTTGCGGCTGGAGGAGGGTAGAGGTCTATTCCAGAGTGTAACCAGATAGGAAAGGCCCGTCAAAGTGGTCAACATAGCAAAGAAATCTTTGCAAGGAATTCGCCATTTCTATAGCTCTGCTGGGCGGGGGGGAGACATGACTACCCAAGTTCGAGCAACCCCGCCCATCTACCCTGGGCCCTACTCCAGCTCAGCTGACTGGACCAATGCGGGATGTCTCACCCAAGATTCACAGATCTCTGCATGTCCCCGGAGCCTAGAAGTGATATGGGGTCAAAGGTTCTGGCTAACCTTGGTCTTCACTTGGGTCATTGGATTCTCCCCTTGTTAGAAGTTTGAACTGGGGCTATGCAGAGAGAGCCAGAAGGAAGCAAGTGACAAGTGAGTTGCTGAGCAGCCTTCCAGGCAGCACGCCAACCCGGGATCTTGCAGCTCCTGCTGCTTCAGGGCTGGGAGACAGCCCAGGCAGTCAACAGAGCCCCCCTGGATACCAAACAGCCTTCCTGGCTCCCCTTGCATCCCCATGTCCGCCACCTCTGAACATACTCAGAATATCTTTACTGCCTTCCTCCCACACAACACAGCCCGTTACCCAAGGCAGTAGGAGTGAGTCCCTGTCACCAAAAGGCCCCTGTGATGGCAGCAGAGACACACTTATGGAAGTTGCATTTTGGGGGGTTAAAAGAAGGGTGGTGCTGCCCCTCTGTGCACGGAGAATTCCTCCAGTCCCCACCTTGGAGGACAGGGAGTGCTACAGTAGGGGACCTACAGGACCTTGAAGATTCACAGTCTGAAAACACAGATGAGCCCTCCAGCCGGAGATGTATGGCCAAGATGGTCTCTGGAAGCAACACAGCAAGAGTGGAGACAGGGCCAAGAGCGAGATAGTCATGGGCCTGAATGTGTGCGAAGAGGGTCAGTGGCTGCCACATTTTCACTGGCAGGGGTTGGGGATGTGCAGAGCCCCTGTCTCACTCTGCATCTCCAATTTATTGTTCACTGAGTAACCAATGCTGCTGTGGGTCCAGAGGAGAGGAGGTCCTGTCCTGGCAGATTGTGGCTTTGCCCCCATGGGTCTCCTTCTTCCCTCACATCCCTCTCATCCTTCCAGGGGGCCAAGTATACTCTGCACTTTGAGGGGGAGAAAAATAGGAAGGATGCTCCCCCAGGGCCTCTGTTCTCAGGGCGGGGTGGGGTGGAATGGGCATCTTCAGCCTGACATGTCTGAGGTCTGTCTGAGCCCAGGGCTGCAGAGCCCATCATTGACATCACTGCCCATCTCAGGTCCAGCCCGAGGCTGGGAGATGGTGAGCAGACCTGCAGAGTTCAGTTCAGGAAACATCTCCTGAGCATCTAATGTGTGTCTGCACTGGGCACAGCTGAGCTATGTGGGGCACATGGGAACCGGCAAGACCCAGTTCTGGCTCTGAGAAGTTACAGGCCAGCAGGAGACGTACGACTTACATAGAGAAGAGCAATTCAGGGCAGAATACGATCAATGCCATGAGAAGTCTTCCAAGTGAGCCAGGGACCAAGGATGGGGGAGTCGATGTCCCTGGGGATCAGAGAAGCCTGTGTAGAAGAGTTGGTGTTTGACCTAGGACTTGGGGGCCATGTGGACTTGGACTCTTTGTGGAGAGATAGGTGGAAATATTGGGGTTGGGGCAAGAGGGGCTATCAATCTTTGTCTTACCAACAATTAATATTAACTGCTGTGTCAGGCACTGCACCAGGAGCTGTTGGGGGAACAGAGGACCACATGGCCCCCATCACAGTCCAAAGGGGAGCTAGACAGGGAGACGGTGGCTGCAGAACAGTGGGACAGGAGCTGTGGGTGAGGGCGGCAAGGCTGAGGGGGATCAGACCCTGTAGGTCTGGTGCATGTCCTGCTGGGAAATAAGCCCAGAGAGAAGGCAGGGCCAGACCACCTCCCCACCCCCACCCCTTTGATTGGACTTGACAGCACTAGATGCCTGCTTTGAGGTTTTGGTCAGAGGCTGGTGGTGTGGCAGAAGAGAACAATCCCCTCTTTGGGGCTAGGATGCTTTATGTCACTCTTTCCCCAGTGTCCCTTGATGAGCTTCCCCCAAAGATGTCACTAAGGCGTGTGTATATGTTGGGGAGTGTGGGTTTGTTCACTGCTGAGAGAACCACCCACAGCAGGGCAGGGGCAGGGAGAGGGCACGACACTTCTCCAGCACATTCTTGGTACCACCTCCTGTCATCTTCACAAGAGCCTCTGGAGTGGGCTTCATGACCCGGTTTCATAGCCACGGCTCCTGCAGCTGAGAGGGAAAGTCACATGCGGAGGGAGGACACAAGGGATAAGGACGGGCCTGTCTTCTCCAAAGCTTGGTTCCTACCTGATGAGGACAGCTGGGTTTGTCCACCAAGGTCAGCACAAGGTGGCCTGTTCTTCACCTCTGTAACCAACAGAAAAAAGGCCAAGAAGAGGCTACCTGTACGAGAGGCATCACTCCCCCTTACTGTCCGAGTGGGAGCAGGTGCTGTGAGAGCCCAGTCCCTGCCGTGAGCGCAGCGCAGGGGCAGAAGAGACAGAGTCCTTGAGGAAGGAGTCCTCATATCCCGGGCACACCCCCTCATCTCCCCTCCTCCCCAGCCAGAGAGAGTAGAGCCCAGGGTGGAGTGAACGGACCTCTCAGCATCCTTCATCGGATTTCTGAGGGGCGCCTGGGAGGAAGGGGAAGGTTGAGCCCTCTCGAGGGACCCTCCCTACTTCCTAACCCACACTCAGGTTCGCCAGGAGTCTTCCAGGGCCCTCTGCCCCACGGGCGCGGCCTTCCGGTTGGGAGTTGAGCGGCTGTGCGCGCCGCCTCCCCGCCTCCGCCGACAGCCCAAAGCTAAGCGCTGGCTATTTCCATCCAGAGCCGCGCTCTCCTCACCCTCCGAGAGGCTGAGTCAAGCGCCCAGTAAGGAGAGGTCGGAGAGCTGATAAAGAACCTCTGAAGCCCGGCGCTCACGTTTCAGCCACATCTCCTTTCTGAGTGCCGGCCCCGCCGAGAGCGCGAGCAAGAGATGACGCTCAGGAAAGTCGGTCGCTCCCCAGCCCAGACGATTCTGTGACAGCCACCCTGGCCCCCAGTCTTTCTGTCCTAAGCCAGTCCTCCTCCCCAGATTGCAGGGTGCCGGGGTGCCAGAGTGTGACCTGGCTCAGCTCAGCCCAAGGCAGCCGCAGGCGGCTGGCTGCGTCCCTGCAGTTTTTCCCCGACTCGAGGGGTTCAGTTGCGGGGGAGGAGAAAGCGCAGGGGTGCGCTTCTCTTTTGGGCTAGGTGCCTTCCTCTCAGGTCCGCATGTGTGGGTGGGGATAGGCGTGCGGTGCGAAGGCGCCCGGCCAGACCGCCCTGCGGGATCGGAGGGCCGGGGAGGGAATTCGTCCTTCAACTTCAGCAGGGCAGGAAGCCCTGAGCTGTCCCTTTGCCCTGGGGAATTCGGCTCACACACCCCAGGAGGTCCCTGAGAGAGCCGGAACCCAGACAGCTCCTGCCCGAAGGTAGACAGACCTAGGTGTGGTGTGCATAAGTGTGTGTGTGCGCGTGTGTGTCTATCTGTGGGTATGCGCGCGTGCAAGGAGAGAGGGTCTCAGCGTACCCCGCACCCTCTCTCTGGGATTCTATATTTTCCCTTCCTTTGTTCTCAAAATAGTAGCCTAGCGCGGTCTGCGCTGCCCTGAGAAGGGGTGGGGGCCGTTGCGCGCCCGCTCTCGAGCGCCCGAGTTAGCTGCAGGGTTACAAACAGTCTCTCCCTGCTCCCCCGGCCTGAATTAATGTGTTACTATTTTGGGCGCGCCAGTGTTTCCAGGGGAAACCTAATGACGCAATGACGTCAATGCAGGTCAGCAGCAGACTCTCCGGGAGGGCGGGCGGGCTCCCGGCTTTCAGGCTCGGCGCAGTCTACTGGCGGGAGGGCGCCGGCGAGGTGGCGAGGGCGGCGGGCGCGGGGGCGCGGGAACCCTGGCCAGGCCCCGGGACCCGAGGGCGCCCCCTCCCAGCGCCCGGACCCGGGTAACTTCCCGCAGCCCGGGACGGAGTTTCTCCTTTGCCCACGGACATGAGGCGGCGTGGAGGGCAAGCGGGGTAACCCCCACTCCCACTCTACCTTTATCCTGGGGGATCCAGAGGAGCCAGCAAGTCCGGACTCGCTGAGGGGGCTCCACGCATGCACAGGTACGCGCAGGTCCTCAGGGTGTCCCCAGCATGGGGAGGGAGACATTCACAATCACTCCTGTCCACATTCCTCTCGTGTTCTGTCACCATAGCTGGGAGTTTGGTGAAAGGACAAGTGATGTCTGAGACCTACCCCTTTTGCCTGTGTTCCCCCACTCTTTCTAGGCGAAGGGGCTGCTTATCTGCTCCTCTCCAGCACCTTCGGGAGTGGAAGGCTAGAACTGGGGTTTCCCACTGGTCTTGCCTCTCTTGGAGGCACCATCGGAGGCCAGGAAGCTAAGTGGGAAAGGACGTCCAGGCCACATGGGCCGTGGGGATGCGGGACTGGAGTGGGAGCCTCAGGAGCCTGGAAGTGGGGGTGGGCATTGCCTGTGTACAGGATGCGTATATGGGACTGCTAGGTCTGTGGCTGGTCTGGGAGTTCACTCTGTGTGTCCATGGGGTGTGTTTGTATGCACTCACAGAAGTCTGCTGTACATTCTTGTCAGTGCCATATGTATGAGAACACCTTTCACACCCCTCTTTGTCCCACCGCTGTGTCATCTGCCCGGAGTGTAGGGGTCCAGTGAGGGACCAGCTCGGGTCCAGGGTCTTTTCCCTGCTCATCTCCCACAATTGTCCCAGATTTCACCCTACCCCCAGCAGGGCGGTGGCTGGTTTTCGCCACGCTGGCCACAGCTTCGGGTGGCAGCAGACTTCTCAAAGCTCAACCTGCCTTCTTGCCCCAACTCATTTGTACCCTTGCCTCCTTGGAGCGTGAGTGGAAAAGAAGGAAATCCCTTTCCATCAGCTCCTTCTCCCCGGGGATTGAAAAGGCTCAGGTTAGGCGACTGCTCCCTGTTTTCAGCACCAGGATCCGGACAGCTCCACGCTCAGCCTCTGCACCTCTCTTTCCTCACCAGGGCTGAGCTCAGGACCTGGGAGTGACCATCCCCTGTCCTGGCCATTTTGACCTCTCCCCTGGCCCCAACGCACACAAGTCTGGTCCTTCCTCCCCTTCCGGATCTCTGTCCTGTGCCCAGACTCCTGAAGGGGCAAAAACCAGCCTGCAAAAATCTCAAGCTGCCTGGCAGGCATCACCATGTTGCCTGCGGCCTGGCTTCCTTCAAGGGGTAGTGACTCTGAAGAGAGGCTGCCAAGGCCTTGCTAAAAGCTCCTCTTCCTGCCTCAGTTCATTAAAATAAGGAAACAAAGCCATATTCGTTCCCCAGAAGAGGAGCCAGCTTTTAGAAGATGCTGGTGGGGTTCAGGATTTTCTGGATTTTCCAAAACACAACTAGTGGCTCCTGATATCACCTTCCAGATAGTCTCACAGCCCTGCCCCATCCCTCTTTTCCTAAATCCAGGCCTCACCTGGGGAGGGAGAGGTGGGTATGAGTTCTTCTCACCTCTCTACTTCCCCAGCAGTCAGGGAGGGTTTGCTAATGTCATAGCTTTAGGGGCTCTGGATAGGGTGATGTCTATGGGAGTTCTCACTATAGCTGTGGCCTGGGCTGTTGAAAAGGCCCCCACAGGTCATTTTTGTGGTGACAGAGCACTGCGTAGACCACACTTGCTGGGCTTTGACCATGCAGAGACTTCTGGGTTAGCCCCAACCCCACACTTTACCCCAAATGGAATCTAGGACACAGCAAAACTACCTGTGGCTCTCTCTATTCCTGGATTCCTTTGGCTGATGAAAGATGGCACTAGAATATTGTCCCAGACACCTCTCTCTACCTTGCTCAGGTGTTCTTTTTTTTTTTTTTTAAGATTTTATTTATTTATTTGACAGAGATCACAAGTAGGCAGAGAGAGGAAGGGAAGCAGGCTCCCCTCTGAGCAGACAGCCCGATGTGGGGCTCAATCCCAAGACCCTGGGATCATGAGCTGAGTCGAAGGCAGAGGCTTTAACCCACTGAGCCCCTGAGCAAGCCACCCTTGGTCAGGTATTCTTACTATTATCCCAACTCCTCCAGATAGAGCAGGAAGGGTCTGAATGATGCCCCAGCTGATTCAGGGATGGGTGAAGGAAGCCAAGAAGTCACCTCTTTCCATCCTGCCCCACATCCTTCAGAGACCTTTGGCAAGGTGGAGACTACGAACCCCTTTCCCTACATAAGAATCAGAACACTCTTCTTCCCTAGAAATTCTCCTCTCTTGGGCAACAGAGATTAGGCCAACCTTGTCATATCTGACCCAGGGGCAGATCCATGTGTTGTTTTTCTCATACTGAGCCCATAGCACTAGAGGAGGTCTGGGCCTGGGGAGGAGGGTACCTCTTTACAGAAGCTCTGGGACCTGGGGTGAGGCATACACACTGTCAGCAGGAAATGGCCTTTTCTCAGAAGAAGGCATTGTTCTGCTTGCTGCTAAGCTATCAGAGTGAGGAAAGGGAAAAACAAAAAAACAAAAAAACAACCCCGTCTAGGGACAAGGGAAGGAAAGGCAGTCATCCCAATCTAGTGACACTTCTTTCTCATAGGGTGGAAGCCTAAGACCAGGTCCCATGACATCCTCAGTTTCCATGGGTCTCAAGGCAAGTCAAGAAAGCTGTTTTTGCAAAAGAATTAATTTTCATGACACAGCTGTGTGTGATTTGGTTAAGGGGGTGGTAGCATGGACAAAATATGCAAACAACAAGGGGATATGCCTTCCACCAAAGGACAGTGCCCTCTCCCCAGTCCTCCCACTCCAGGGTCTTTATAGCCAAAAGTTGTTCCTCTGGGAGACAGTGGAGCTACCACCATCTGCCTAGCACAACTCCTGGCTACTTTCCCAAGCTTCCCTGGCTCCCTGGCCTCCCTCTGTGCTCAGCTGGGTGACATCTGGTTGTGGCCTTGGGGGAAGGCTGCCAAGGTCAAGCAGATACAGAGGTGCTTACCTGTGGATCTGAGTCTGACTTCTCTTCCAGTGGTGCAGAGCAGGGACCTAGGGAAGAGAACTAAGAAAGGTGAGGGGTCCCACCTGGCTAGAAGCCTGCATTTGACATTGCCCTGGGCACTGAGGAGATCCCAGGCTTCTGAGGTTGTCCTTGTCTGGCCATAGGCATCTGGACCAGAGGACCTTGGTCCTACTCTCCGGGGTCAGAGGCACAGCAGGAGCTGGACTAACTCAGCACCACTCCCAGCACGGGGCCAAACTCTCCCTTCAGCCCCATGCTGATTCTTAAGTAAGTCCTTATTTTCTCCATCTGAAAAATGAGGGTTAGCTGAAGCAAGGATGGTCCCCATTGAGAGTCAACTTGTTCTGCTATTGTCTGACCCTTGTATTAGCCCCTGAAATCAGAGATAATTCCTAAAGGGCTGGCTCCTAAGATATCTGGGTTCCTGAGAGGTTCAGCCTGCCTTGGGGCATGGGAGAGCATGGCTCTGGGTCTGACAGTAACTTTACTGCTTCCTGTCCATAGTCTCAATCTCTCCCTGTGTATGGAAACCCAGGTCTCATCATTCAGAAATCAGGGACTCACTGCTATTAGAGAAATGCCCATGGGAAGCATGTGTGAGGAACAGCTCTGGACTGGCCAAAATCACACAGCTCTAATACCCAGCTTTGGGCTTGAGCTGGAAGCACCCATTCTCCCAAACAAAAATCCAGGGTGGTTTTTTGGAATGGAAATAGCCTTGAAGTTTACTCTTAGGGCCAAGAATCTCGGAGTATTCCTGCCTGCAAGGAATCTTGTAGAGGTCTCCTGATCGCCTTACTGTCTATCAGTGGGACCCCTGGACCCAGCTTGGACTGAAAGAAGGTCCAAGTGAGCTGGGACAAGGTCACTGTATTCCCTTCCCAATGAAAAGCTTTCCAGGGGACATGGATCTCATGCCCAAGGCCAACCTTTGTAGCCCTTACAGAGATGACACCAGGAGGGGTTCGCCTCAGCACAGGGAAGCAACCACCTTGGGCAGAGCTTCTTCTTCCCTGGAGGCTGTGGGTGACAGGGTTGGTGCTGACAGTGTGTTTGGGGTAGGGACTGACCCAGCCCTATCCTTTCTGTCCGTGTGATCGCGGATTAGTTATTTCTCTGTGCAGCATGAGAACAGAGATAAAGCATTTGCCATGGCCCCCCACACACAGTAGTTAGTCTGATGAGATACTAAGAAGATGATTATATCAGAGGGTTGTGAGACCACTGACCCTAAGAGCCCAAGAAGACCCCAGAATGCTGTCTCCCCAAACGCTGTCTGGCCAAGTTCTATTGTCAGGATCTTAGCCTCTCCCTGTGCATAGAAGCCCAGCACCACCATTCAGGACTACAAGGAAGACCCTCTCCAGAATAGGAATTTCGAGTGTAGAGCATCAGAGCCCATGGCCTTACTCAGCCACCTGTTATGGTCATTTCCTATTCTTCTTTGGGCAAAAGAGAGACCCCTGCTGTAGGAGATGGTCAAACACACCACACTGATAATGAACAGAGGAGACCGAAGGAGTTTACTGGTCACAGACGGTCACAGCATGGTGGAGGAGACCACATGCCATGCAGGACCCACAAGGTTGCCCTCGGGAGCTGCCCTTGGGAGCAGGGAGTCGACAGGGGCTGTGTGGCACCGGTTTTGTTGTGCCTCCTGATCCTTCCCTGAGGTTGTGATGGGCTCATTGGAATAATTCTGGGGACTGGCCGGGAGGTGAAACCCATTCGATTGAAGACCGGGTGAGGTGCAGCTAAGGGAACTAGCTGAGTGGGGAGGCTTTCTGGCTGGGTAGGAGGCATCTGGGGAGAATGGAGGATCTCACAGAAGCCTTTGGGATTGGAAGTTCTTGACATTTAGACCTTTTAATACAGTGCCTCAGGTCCTGTGCTCATTTCATCTTGGTGCCGTCCTGTGAGATAGTTACATTTCACAGACAAAGACATGGAGGCCTGTAATAAGGCAAATTCGATCAGATCAGGCTTTGTGCCAGCATCTCCTGACTCCATAGCTCATGCCCTCGCTGGGCTGTCCACCCGTGAGAATCCCTACCAATGCAGCTGCGTCTCAAAGCAGGCACAGTGAGCAGGGCTGGCGCCAGGCAACCCGGCCCTCTCCAGATGCCCTGAGAAAGCCCTTTCCCTTTTCAGGGCAGGATTCTCCGCAGCTTTGCTTCTAATTGGGTTGTAACTAGAGAGAACCTAAGGCCCCCTTTGGCTCCTCCTGATCCAAGACTGTATAGCTGGTGAGTGGATTTGCATATTAAGTCATTGGCATTTCTATTGATGGTGAAGGTGAGGACAAGGCATGGGTTGAGCTGACCCCACTGGTGGGGAAAGCTGGCTCCCAGCCCAGCTCCTTAATCACTGTGTGGCTTTGGGTGAACTCATCATTCTCTGGGCTCAGACTTCTCAGCCATACCCAGAGGGGGTTGGTTGAATGCAAGGCTCTTTCAGGTTTGTTGAGCTGTGAACCTAAAGGACTCTGACTGTAAGATATAAAAGTCCATCCTTGCAGGCGAAGGCACTTGAAGCAGGTGACAGGAAGGCATTTTTGTTTCTGTAAAGCCAGGGAGAGTCATGTGAACTTTGTTCCCGGGGATGAATAGATGGTAGGATGCTAAGAGTGAGTCAAGACCCTCCCCCAGTCCACAGGCCACCCCTGATTTCACTGCCCCAGGAAATTGTTGAGTGTTGCTGGCCGAGGGCTATTTTCAGAAGATGCTCCGAGGACACAAAAATTGGTGTAATTTTGCCATCTGGGAGCCCTGAAGCCTCCCCACCCCAGACCCAGCTCAGCCGGGCAGACCCTCCTCCTCCAGGCCTCTCTGCCCAAAGCAGCACTTGCTAACCGTTTTAACTCCTTCCTTCCTCTCCTGGAGGGTTGTTGAATTTAGCAAATACATATGCAGGCTACCCACTTAAATGCTAAGTTCAGAAAAATACAGAAAAACTTTAAATAAAACTAGGTCTCAAGACTTCCCTGGGACCAAGCTCCTGGAACCTTCCCCCAGTCTTGAGGTCCTGGGTCCCTGCTGTCTGCAGGGACAGGACTGTCCGCTTGGTTCAGGGCCTTTGTGTCTGTATATATGATGCTGACACAGCGCATAACAATAGCGGCAGCTGAGGAAATGGAGTCCAAGCTCATGCCGCTGGGTGGTAGGCTGGACTTGAACCTTCATTTTTTGGTATTCGTTCTGTGCCCTTTGCACAGCAGCAGCACAGATCTGCAGAGACGGCTCATAAAAGAGGAGTCTGGCACACACTTGCAGGCTCCTTGCCGTGGGTCAGGTGGCAGCTATGCGGTGTGTGCCGAGAACAGTGGGGGTGCCTTGTCCCTGCACAGGGCTGACCAGCCCACCGTGCAGCATCCAGGCTGCAGGCCAGACTGCTTTGCAGGGCTCATGCTCGATTCCACCTCTCAGTCTGCCTGCAAGTGCAGGTCCTCGTGACTTCCCCTCTGGTGGCCTGGGCTGCTACGGAACCATCTGCTCCCTAGCTGGGCCTATCGGGGAGCTCATGCATGAAAGAAAGCTTTTCTGGCCATGGGCCTCTGAAGCCAACTTGATAGGTGGGGACACAAGTGGTGACCACACAGCAGAGAGATGAAGACAGGCTCCTGTGGACAATTTTCCCACTTCCATTTGGGAAGACTCCACAAAAATTGGGGTAGGGAGGGCATGTATTTGTAACTTCATTTTAGAAGTGAAGCTAAATTAACTTCTCCAAGATGATACATAACTGGAGAGGGAGGGCCCGCAGCTCCTCTATATCCTGGATTCATGATCCCTCAAATCTGCAGCCACTCCTTGGAGGCAGAGCCTGAAAATAATGGCTCTCAGCCCTGGCTGCATATTAGGTTCACCTGGGAGCTTTAAAATGCACAGGTACAAACACAAGAGATTCTAGTTAAAGTGTCTGGGTGGGGCTCAGGCACCACCTGTGGGTGTTTAATGCTCCCCAGGTGATTCTAATGAGCATCCAGGACTGAGAAGCACCCCCGAGGAAGTAAGACGTGGCACGGGATAGGGGTTTCCCACTTTACTGCACACTGGAATCACCTGGGAATCTTTAAAATACTGCCACCTGGCTCCCTCCCCAGATACTCTGATTTAATATAGCGTGTACCCTGGGCATTAGGATATAGTTTTTAAAGCTCTACAGGTGATTCTAATAGCAGTGAAGTTTGGAAACCATTGGTATGGGATAGGGCTCCTCTGAGCCTGGTCTGCAGACCAGCAGCAACAAGACCACTTGGGGATGTGTTAGTACGGCAGGATCTCAGGACCACTCTGGACCCAGAATCTGCATTTTTAAGAAGTAATTTGTATGCACATTCAAATTTGGTCTGGGAAATGTTGTGATGAAGAGGCAGGCGAAGGTATGATTTTTTTTTTTAAGATTTTATTTATTTATTTGTCAGAGGGAGAGAGGAGCGAGAGTGAGCACAAGCAGACAGAGTGGTAGGCAGAGGCAGAGGGAGAAGCAGGCTCCCGGCTGAGCAAGGAGCCCGATGCGGGACTCGATCCCAGGATGCTGGGATCATGACCTGAGCCGGAGGCAGCCGCTTAACCAGCTGAGCCACCCAGGCGTCCCGAAGGTATGATTTTTTAATCAAACCATCTGCTCATTCATTTCTTTCATCATTAACGGATATTCACAAAGCACTTGCTATGTGCTAGCAAGTGCCGGGCACTGCTTATTCAAAGACAAATAAAGAGGCAGGGGTGAGGCAAGAACAGAGCTGTCAGAATGTGAGGTTGTGCATGAGCGTAAAAGGCATACGATACAAGACTACAAGAAAGGATGCCCTTCCCTATCTGAGAAGCAAGGGCATGTGTGTTCAGAGATGACAGGGGCTCTGTAGAGGTGGATGTGTTGGATGGGACAGAGTGTTCTATGCCCTTCTGAGGAGCTTTAGCTTTTACTGTGGATGATGAAGGGCCTGTGGAGGGTTTAGCGAAGAAGGATTAGAATGTCAGGTCTCAGATTGGTCTTCCAAAGAAGACACAAGTGGAATGACTGGACTAGAGGGAACCTCGTGGCCATGGAGACCTAATGGGACTGTGAGACAACTAAGAGTCTAAAGATGGGGTGGGGAGAAGAGGACCAGGCTTGAGAGATGGTCCTGAATGAAGATGCAAAGGGTTGAAGGGCAGATTGCATATGAGGTGGGAAGGAGAGAAGTTGAACATGACCCTCAGGTGTGCGGTTTGGGCAGTTAGGGGTGGGGGGGGGACACCATTTCATGGGATAAAGGACACAGGAGGCAGAGCAAGTTTGGACAGGCTGAGAGGCAGCTGTGTGTTTGCCAGTGGAGCTAAAAGGGGAAGTTGAGGTTGGCTGTACATCAAGGGTGTTGAAGCCATAAGAGTGAGTGAAATCACTTAAAGATGGAAAGGGAGAAGCGGGGAAGAGACAGAACATCAGGGCTCCACTATGTAAGAGGAGATAGGAAGAAGAGGAAAGAAAGGGGGAAGGGGATGCTGATATGGGAAGGATCCCTCAAAGACAGACTTGAAAGAATGGATCAGAAAAGGAAAAAGAGGAATGCCTGGGTGGAGCAGTCGGTTAAGCAGCCAGCTCTTGATTTTGGCTCAGGTCCTGATCTCAGGGTCCTGGGATCGAGCCCCGCATCAGGCTTCCTGCTCAGTGGAGAGTCTGCTTTTTCCTCTCCCTCAGACCCTCCTCCCTGCTTGTGTTCTCTCTCTGTCTCAAATAAATAAAATCTTTAAAAAATGAATAAAATAAATTCAAAAAAAGACAGACATTCAGGAAAAAGCATAGTTCGTGGAGTAAAATGCTGCAGAGAATTTAGAAGATGAAGACTGAAAATAGGAGTTGATAATTAGGCCATTAGTGAACCCGTGATCCAGTGGCGTGGTGATGAGAAGGACCAGACTGCCGTGGTCAAGGGTACTGAAAACGAGGACACAGGAAGTGTAGATTAATCTCCAGCATTGGTGGGAAAAGAAGGGGAGGCAGAACAGTGGTTTAGAAGGGAAGTAGGACAAAGGGTTTCTGTTTCCTGCTTAACTTGGAGAAGATGAGGCAGCTTCTGAGCTAAGAGGAAAGAGTTAAAAGTGGTTAAAGATGCAGAGGGAGAGAAGATAACTAGAGGGATCTTAGAGGCACCAGGGAGACATGTGATTCAGAACAGAGAGGGGAATTCATCTTGGAGAGGAGACGAATATTCAAGTAGTTCCCATTAATGTTCTCTATGTTCTCTGATCAGGGGCAAGTCATCTCCTGACCACTAGGACCAAGTAGTTCGCTGGGCAGCCTTGGGAACACCAGAGTTCTGGGGAGCAGGAGAGAAGAGGTAGAACCCGCCAGGTGGGAGACCCGCATCAGCAGTGGTCCCAGCATCCTGAACAACATGGACTATTTCCCAGCTGTAGTAGCCCGAGTGGGGAGAATAAAGATGGTCGGTTTCCTTCAGTTTTGGAAATTGGTTAGGCTCAAGGGCAAGTGAGGAAGGGCATCCAGGGGACTATAGAGAATGAGAATGAGAATGTTGACACCTTCATTTTTGGGGTCAGGTTTTCCTGCCCTTCTCAGGAAGGTCAAGTGCAGGTGCAGTCAGTCACCCCCATTCAGTGAAGCTCTTTCATGGGGATGGGACTCATGGAGCTGCTGGTATCTTGGCTGACCTGGTTCTGTTTGCAAAGAGGAAGACCCCACAGATGCCAGAGGTAGTGGCTGCTCTATGTCCACCAGCCCAGGCAGCTCTAGAGACTAGCAAATGCCAGACTCACCTGTCCTCCTGCTGACTGCCCAGCTCCTGAAGGAATGAGACAATCCAAAGGTTGGAAGGAAGCTTAGCAATCCTCTAGTCCAGTGGTTCAGAAGCAGTGACACTTTGGGCATTTTGCAAACATAGAGGGGGGTGTATTTTTGACTGTCACAATGATTAGAGGAACACTACTGACACTGAGTAGGGGGAGGGCAGATACGACCATCCTCTTGCAATGCAAGAGACAGTCCCACACAGAAAAGGCTTGTCCCGTATCTCCCATAGCTTTCATAGGCCTTGTTAAGCGGTAGAAACCTGTTCATAATTATCTTTGAGCTGTGGTGTACATATAAACACAGTTGAATTTGCTAAGAATGTTTCTATACATAATCTGGAGACTGTACTTCAGAACTTCACTGAGAGCTGTGCATCAGTTTGGAAAAACCCATCTCCAAAGGCAAAGCTCCCCACAGGAATTGAGCATCAAAACAACACACCTGTATTCATGTGATTGGCACCTGTTGCATTCATAATGATTCTACAATATAGATGCAAGCATCTCCTTCTTTCCTTCTGTTACGCATTATCATGCCTGAGTATTTATGTTGAAACACATATTCCTAGGACATGTCCTTTTTCTCTTCTATTTCAATTAGGGAATTATATTAATTAAAAAAATTTTTTTAAGATTTTATTTATTTATTTGACAGACAGATCACAAGTAGGTGGAGAGGTAGGTAGAGAGAGAGAGGAGGAAGCAGGCTCCCCGGGGAGCAGAGAGCCCGATGTGGGGCTCAATCCCAAGACCCTGGGATCATGACCTGAGTCGAAGGCAGAGGCTTTAACCCACTGAGCTACCCAGGCGCCCCAGGGAATTGTATTAATTTTTTAAAAAATGTTACTTCTAAGAATAGGTTTTACTTTATTATTTTCCTTTAGCATAATAAAGAGGGTATTATCAAATATTTGCTATAAGAGGGTGTTATAACAATAGAATTTTAATAAATTTTAAAAAAATTAATTAAAATAATTTTATAGAATTTTAAAAAATTTTAATAGAATTGAAAATAGAATTTTTAAAAAATTCGGTCCTGGGGCACCTGGGTGGCTCAGTGGCTTAAAGCCTCTGCCTTGGGCTCAAGTCATGATCCCAGGGTCCTGGGATCGAGCCCCGTGTCGGGCTCTCTGCTCAGCGGGGAGCCTGCTTCCCTCTCTCTCTCTCTGCCTACTTGTGATCTCTGTCTGTCAAATAAATAAATAAACTCTTAAAAAAAAAAAATTCGGTCCTATCTCTTAACCAATGAGTTGAATTCTCTCTGCAGCAACTCTGACTGCTGGTTGTCCAGATCTGCTTGGACATTTCCAGGGCAGGGAACTCATTACTTCTCTAGGTAGTCTGTCGTGTCATCAGAAAGCTGGCTGAGCTGGAAGGCTAAAGAAGTGAGTACATGTAGGGAGCTGAACCTGTCGTTGAGTATTTTCCACCCTCTCACTTGCCCTAATCATGTCCTTTGAAGCCACTTGGAAAGTGTCAGTTCTTCTATGTGAGATCTCCCTGATTTTTGTAGGTGTAGAATGCCCATTCCCCTACATCCTCACCATTCTTATCTTCTCCAGACGGAATGTTTATAATACCTCACCGTTCAGAATGTGACATGATTTTTGTGTACTTTGTTATCCTGGCCAAGCAGGCATTGTAGTAAGCATGAGGGATTCAGAGAAAGCAGAAGATTCCTTTCCATTCACAAACTGTTGACTGATGCCGTTCACTGTGCTCAGCTCTGTGGAGACACAAGAGATGGTTGAGAAAAGCTGTTGTCCATAAGGGCTCCACCAGTGGTGGAGCCATGAAATGGCAGATTGAACAGATTCCTGTCTCCCTTCTCTCTCAAGAACCATCTAGGCTTAAAGGAAAGGGATTTTGTTTAAAAAATTTTAGCAGACAGTGATGAGGAGACACCATCAACAGATGAAAGGTTTCCATAAAATTCTAGAAGACTAAGAGTAGGTGAAGGTATGGAATGGTCTAGCAGAAGAGTGGAGAACATGTGAGCTCACAGTGCTCAGAGAAATGGATGTGGGACAGAAGGGGCTTACCTGCCCCTGGAGAAGCCCTGATAATGGGTCCCCCAAGGGTCAGCTGTAGCAAAAGGCAAGAATGAGATCTGGTACCAGAAAAGGGAGATTCATTGAAAGTCTGCTTATATGAGTGTTGACCCCTGCTACTAAGCGAAATATTTACAGCCAGGACACTGGAGGTTTCTTCTCAGGAAAGTTGGGTGGTTCCAGAAAACAGGCATGTGAGGGTCCCCACATAAAAACCAGCTCCAACTAAGAACCCAGAACCTAACTCAGCCACTGAGAAAAGCCTACCCGTGCACACACCGCTCCCAAATGACATTTCAATGTCTTATTCTTAAATATCTGGATGCGTAAAGAGAATCCACCCTGAGGAGAGTCTCCAACACAATGAAACTGAGGGAAACACACAGAGAAAGAAGACCCCTGAGGAAATGGGGAACACACAAGAAACCAAACCCAAACAAACAGAACCTCTAATAAATATCCATGGAGACAGGAACAAAGGGAAAAGTCGGAGGACAAGACAGTGTTCTTGAAAATAGAAATGTTTTGAAAATGACAGCCCAAACAAAACATTCAGGAGAACTGAAGCTAAGATGAAGGAAATCTGGAAAGTAGAAGATGAAAATTCAATAGAATCGGCGTATGGATTTGAGGGACTGTCCCAGAGAGCAGACTAACAAGACTGATGGAAAAGATGATAGAAATGAAAAGTGAATCAATTTGGTAGGTTCGGCTTGGACTAAGAGGAGTTCCAGAAACAGAGAATAGAGAATATGAAGGGCGGAAAACCCAAATCAATAATACAGAAAAATTCTCAGTCCAGAAGTGTAGAGGTCAGTACAGAGTGCACCGAGTCCCTTCAAGGACAAAGAATGAAAATAGACCCACGACAGTGTAGGTCCACCTAAAGTTTCATTGTAATAGGGGGCAAATAAAATAACCAAAAAATGTTCAGAGAGAAAATATAAAATCTCAGTGAACATGTCAGTGGCATAAAAATTCCAAACAGCAGCACCAGATCCCAGGATGTAGAGGAACCAGACCTTCAGAACTAAGACAGAAGGTAATTTTAACCCAGATTTCAACTATCAGACAGATTCCATCAAATGTCAGAGCTTAAAAAAAAAAAGATAATTTTCAGGTATATAAGGACTCAGCACCCCACTTAAGGAAGTTATGAATAATGTGCCCCCACAAAATAAAGAAATGAGGCAAAAAAAAAAAAAAAAGGCAGAGAGCAAACTTGGGAAACAGTGGCTCCAATCTGGAGAGCAGTCAGAAGCCCCAGGCTGATAGCTGCAAAGTGGGCCCAGGAAACTGTGTCCAGCTTGGAGCCTGAGTACAGGGGGCCCGTGGCAGTGGTCTCCTGATAAAAGGGAGACTCCATGAGGCATCTGGGTGTGGAGGTTCTGAAGAAAGCAGGAAAATGACAAAAATAAGAAAGCAGGGGGTCATGACAAAAATAAAATAAAGACAACTAGAAATTCCTAGAAAAACAAATTCTATTTGCCTACACAGGCAAATAGAATTTAACCTTTGTACCCCAATGGCGTCTACAGTGGTCATGTTTATGTGATCACAATAATGTAAACACTATTTGGGTGCTTGGGTGGCTCAGTCAGTTAAGCCTCTGCCTTCAGCTCAGGTCATGATTCCAGGGTCCTGGGATCGAGTCCTTCATTGGGCTCCTTGCTCAGCAGGGAGTCTGTGTCTCCCTCTGTCTGCTGTTCCCCCTGCTTGTGCTCTCTTGCTCCCTAACAAATAAACAAATAAAAATTTTTTTAGATTTATTTATTTATTTATTTGACAGACAGAGATCACAAGTAGGCAGAGAGGCAGGCAGAGAGAGAGAGAGGGAATCAGTCTCCCTGCTAAGCAGAGAGAGCCGAATGCGGAACTCAATCCCAGGACCCTGAGATCATGACCGGAGCCAAAGGCAGAGGCTCAACCCACTGAGCCACCCAGGCACCAACAAATAAAATCTTAAAAAAAAAAAAAAAAAGTAAACATTATTTAACCAAAGATGGTGATAGAATGGAAGAGGCCAGGTGTGGGCAGTACAATAGAACTGAACCCTCATTGGTTATATAAGAGGTAAAAATGATAAATAAATTTGATAAATCAAGACATAATTTTTAAAGTATGTATATAGAGACATGAAAGTAAATACCAAAAGAAATGGCTTAAAGAATTAGAAATGGTTGCCCCCAGAAAGCGAGACTAGGGCTGGGAGAGGTGGCCCTGGGTTGGCTTCTATTCATTTTCAGCCTTTTGATACAATTTGGTTTTTTAACCATGTGAACGTAATGGTTTCATACGTGTGCCCGCACACACGTGTGCATGTACATACTCATTCATTCATTCATTCATTTAAAACCCTCAAATCAAAATGCAGCAAGTGGTGACCAGCTTGCTTTTTGAGTAATGATGTGCACAAGGTAGACCCAGAGTTTGGAGGGTGGTTAGGATGACCAGCACGGGCTTCAGTATTGCTAGAATGGAGAGCCCAAAATGGGCTGTGGACAAATCAAACACGGCTAGAGGGGGCCAGGCCACAGGAGCCCTATAGTCTCTGTCAGGAGCTTGGACTTCACCCTGGTGTCTGCGGGGAGCCACTTATTTTAAGAAAAGTGACATGGTGACAAGGTTTTGGAAATACACCTGGACAGCAATAATTCTGGAAGCTGGATCCGGAAGAGACAGGAATAGAGAAGGAAAGTCCATGTAGGAGGAGACCATTGTCAGCACCCAGCCAAGGAGCATATGAAGCACTGAATCCAGACTATGGGCAGGGGTGGAGGGAGGCAAGTTAAAACAAATATTTGGAAGGTGAATGTGTGGCAGGACTTAATTGTCTGAAGGACGGGGTAAGGAAGAGGCAGGGAGGGAGAGATGGGCAGATGGTGACACATCTCACTAAGATGGGGCAGAGGTTTGGTGGTAGAGATGATTGGTTTGGTTTTGAGTGTGCTGAGTTGAGGGGCTTGCAGGAGACCCAAGTGGGCATGTCTAGGACGCTGTTGAGTATATAAATGGGTACCCTGGGGACAGGTCAGTCTTGGAGCTGTGGACTTGGGAGCCATCAGCCTGTGGTGGACAATCGGGGTGGTGGCCCAAAGAAAGCACCCAGTGAGAAAAGCAGGGTATCAAAGACAAAAGTCTAGATTTTAATATTTTAAGGGCCAGGCTAATAATGCCCTGAATAATTTGAATATCTTTTCATATATTCATGAGCCATTTTTATTTCCTCTTCTGTAGTATACTTATTTTGGGTTTTGATTATTTTCCTATTTATTTGAAAATAAATCCATCATCTAATTTAATGATGAAATTATAGAAAGATTCCCATTAGACTTAGGAGCAGTTAAATGAAGTATTAACTAAAGCAGTTAAATAAGGGAAAGAAATGAAGCACCAAATTAGAAAATAGGAAGTATAATTGTATCATTAATGTAAAAATGATGTGATTACATAACTTGAAAACCCAGGAGAATCAATGCAAAAAAGTGCAAGTAGTAAAAATTCTATGGGATTGCTGATGTAAAGTTAAAATGGCAAGTTAATAGCATTCCTATATAAAACAATCAGAAGGTAATACAATGGAAGGGAAAACCCGATTGCATTAGCAATAGAGGCTAAGGTCCATATGAAAAATTTTTTTAAAGGTTTGTTTATTTCAGAGAGAAAGAGAGAGGGGGGAGGGGCAGAGGGAGAGGGAGAATCTCAAGCAGACCCCAGGCTCAGCACAGAGCCTGACTTGGGGCTCGATCCCAGGACCCCGAGATCACAACCTGAGCTGAAACCAAGAGTAGATCTCTTAACTGACTGCACCACCCAGGTGCCCCCAAATGAAGAATTTTAAAACATTTTCAGAGAATACAATAAGAGAACTCCCCAGATGGAGTTGAAGAACCTTCTTGGATTGAAATGTTGATCTTAAGTGCTATGATGATGTTAGTTCTTCCTGAATTATGTTTCACCATTAAATATCTAGATAATACTTGGATAATTCTTTTCTTAAAGCCAGACAAACCTATTCTCATATTCATATGGAAGAATCAACATGTACAAGTAGCCAGGAAATTTTCTTGAAGAGGAGCCTCGAGATGAGATCAATTCTACCTCATGTGAAAATGTAATGAAAATAGGTACTAGAGGGGCGCCTGGGTGGCTCAGTGGGTTAAGCCTCTGCCTTCGGCTCAGGTCATGATCTCAGGGTCCTGAGATCGAGCCCTGCAGTGGGTTCTCTGCCCAGCAGGGAGCCTGCTTCCCTCCCCCTCTCTCTCTGCCTGCCTCTCTGCCTACTTGTGATCTCTCTCTGTCAAATAAATAAATAAAATCTTAAAAAAAAAAACGTACTGGAAAATATTCAGTCAGGTCAATAGAAGAGAAGGAAGAGGTCAGAAACAAGCCTACGTTTTTGTGGGAATTTGGAATAACAGAAAATGGCATTTCATGTTAGAAGGGAAAAGGCAGATGTTTCCATGAATAAAAGTTGATTCCTGTTTCCCTCTTTACATCAAAATAATGGAGGAAATATGTAAAATTAAAGCTGAAGGCATAAAAACACTAGAATAAAATATAGAGCATTACAAAATAGGTATGTAATTATACATATAAACATACTTATCTTGGAGGAGGGGCGATCATATGAAACCATGCAGCAAGAGATTTCTTAAATCAGTTATATAAAAATAACACACATCTGCAGTGGAAAAAGTGCATACCAATAAGATCAAACAACAAATTATAAATTACAAAAAGACACTTGCAAATGTGTGTGGCAGACAAATGCCTACTTTTTCTATATAAAGAGTCCTTATAAATCATTAAAAAATGAAAATTTTAGAAAAAATGAGAAGTGGGCCAAGGATATGGGTATGAGTGAAGTTCATAAAGAAAAATCCTTTGTTCTTATGCATGTGAAAAGATGTTCAACCTCACTTATAATGAGGGAAATGCAAATTAAAATTACAATGCGGTGTCATTTTTTTTACCCATCAAAACTCAACAGAGATCAAAAATAGCGTAGCATGAGAATGGGAGACAGAATTGGCATAACCAGGATCTACTGTAGAGTGGAAAAGGCAAGGATCAAACAATGTTTAGAGTATGCTACCTGACATCTGTGGGTTTTTTTTATTTAGTTTTGTTCTGTTTGTTTGATTGTGCCACTTGTGTTTAAAAAGATAAACGTGTCAGGGCACCTGGGTAGCATAGTCGGTTGTCTCCAACTCTTGGTTTAGGCTCAGGTCGTGATCTCAGAGCGGTGAGATTGAGCCGTCTGTGGACTTCTAACTCAGCCTGGAGTCTGCTTGGGATTCTCTCTCCCTCTCCCTCTGCTGTCCCACTCGTGCTCCCTCTCTCTCTCTCTCTCTCTAAAATAAATCAATACATCTTAAAAAAAAAAAAACAAAACGATAAACACATTGTTTTGTGCAGACACGGAGTAGCTTTGGAAAAACATACAAGACACATGCTTCCTCCCCCCGACCTTCCTTCTTCCCTTCTTCCCTTATACCCTACCTTTCTTCTTTCCTTCCTTTTTAAAAAACAAATAATTTCATTCTTCTAAAAATAAATGTAATATTTGCTTCTCACAAAAAAAGGAATCTGAAGATATAGAAAGAAATTAAGAAAAAAAGACCAAAATACCTTCAGTCTTATCACTCAGAAATCACCATTAACATTTGGTATACCTTCTTGCAGATGGTTTTCTTGACCCCTTTTTTTTTTTTTTGAAATGGTGTTCTACTTCGTACAATTTTCAATCTGATTTTCCTCACTCGCCAGCACCTCTTTTCATATCATTAACTATAGATCTACATCATCATTTTTAATGTGTGAATACATCCTAACTCGGTTAAGCTATCTGCTAATATTTGGGGCATTTCTAAAGTTTTATGGTTGTAAACAATAATGTGATAAACATACATGTATGAACAGCTTTGTGAACTTCTTTTGAGAGTTTATATTTATAAGAAAATTTTTTTTAAAGATTTATTTATTTATTTGACAGACAGATCACAAGTAGGCAGAGAGGCAGGCAGAGAGAGAGGAAGGGAAGCAGGCTCCCTGCTGAGCAGAGAGACCGATGCGGGGCTCCATCCCAGGACCTTGGGATCATGACCTGAGCTGAAGGCAGAGGCTTTAGCCCCCTGAGCTACCCAGGTGCCCTGAGAAAAGTTATTTTAAAATTGAATTGTTGAGGGATGCCTGGGTGGCTCAGTTGGTTAAGCATCCAATGCTTGGTTTCTACTCAGGTTCTGATCTTGGGGTTGTGAGATGGAGCCTCACCTTGATTCTGTGCTCAGTGCAGTCTTCTTGGGGTTCTTTACCTCCTCCCCTCCCTCTCCTTCTTCCCTTCCCTACCTCCCCTGCACGCACACACACACACACATGTGCATACACAAGAGGGTGTAAGCACACTCTCTTTCTCTCAAATACATAAATAAAGAAAATCTTTAAAAAAAAATTGAATGGTTAAGGGGCACCTGGGTGGCTCAGTGGGTTAAAGCCTCTGCCTTTGGCTCAGGTCATTATCTCAAGGTCCTGGGATCGAGCCCTGAGTTGGGCTCTCTGCTCAGCGGGGAGCCTGCCTCTCTGCCTACTTGTGATCTCTCTGTCAAATAAATAAATAAAAATCTTTTTTAAGGGGCGCCTGGGTGGCTCAGCGGGTTAAGCCGCTGCCTTTGGCTCAGGTCATGAACTCGGAGTCCTGGGATCGAGCCCCGCATCGGGCTCTCTGCTCAGCAGGGAGCCTGCTTCCTCCTCTCTCTCTGCCTGCCTCTCTGCCTGCTTGTGATCTCTCTCAATAAATCTCTCTCAAATAAATAAATAAAAATCTTTTTAAAAAATCTTTTTAAAAAAATTGAATGGTTGGGGTGCCTGGGTGGCTCAGTGGGTTAAAGCCTCTGCCTTCAGCTCAGGTCATGATCTTAGGGTCCTGGGATGGAGCCCTGCATCAGGCTCTCTGCTCAGCAGGGAGCCTGCTTTCCCACCCCCCTCTCTGTCTGCCTACTTGTGATCTCTCTCTCTCTCTCTAATAAATAAATAAATCTTTTAAAAAAAATTGAATGGTTAAGTAAAGCGTATGCATATTTTAAAGGCCCCTTGTCAAATTGTTCCCAGAATGGATGGAATAGTCTATTGTCCATCCCATACAGGAGAGGAACCCCTTATGTCTTCTGCCTTAAGCATTATCAATCTTTTTAATCTTTGTTATTGTTATCAGTTGAAAAGTAAATCTCTTTCCTAAAAAAAGAGTTGCATTTCTTTGATTGCTAGTGGCATCGAACATCTTTTTAATACAAACAGTGCCAGTTTCTAAACTATGCTTATTTTCCTATTGGAATGGTCAAAATTCATATTGCTTTCTGAAAACAATTTATATATTAAAGCAGTGGATCTTTGTGTGTCATATTGCAAATAGTTTTTAAGTTTGCATTTATTTATTTATTTATTTATTTTTAAAGATTTTATTTATTTACTTGGCAGAGATCACAAGTAGGCAGAGAGGCAGGCAGAGAGAGAGGGGGAAGCTCCCTGCCGAGCAGAGAGCCCAATGTGGAGCTCAATCCCAGGACCCTGAGATCATGACCTGAGCCGAAGGCAGAGGCTTAACCCACTGAGCAACCCAGGTGCCCCTTTAGTTTACATTTGTAATGCATATAATGTTTAAAACTTTTTCTTTTGGAAATTTTCTTTTTTTAAATTAATTATTTTTATTAACACATAATGTATTATTTGCCCCAGGGGTACAGGTCTGTGAATCATCAGGCTTCCACACTTCACAGCCTTCACCATATCACATACCCTCCTCAGTGTCATAACCCAACCACCCTCTCCCTAACCCCCTACGTCCAGCAACCCTCAGTTTGTTTTGTGAGATTTAGAGTCTCTTATGGTTTGTCTCCCTCCCGATCCCATCTTGTTTCATATTTTCCTTCCCTACCCCCCAAACCTCCACTCTGCCTCTCAACTTCTTTTGGAAAATTTCAAACATATATAAAAGAACAGTAAAGTGAAACTCTGTATATATCCATCACCAGCTTCAACCATGATCACCATATAATATAGCTAGTTTGTTTCATCTCTATCCTCCCACTTCCCCCCTATTATCTTGAAGCAAATCCCAGACATCGTATTATTTCATTTGTAAATGTTTCAATTATATAGTGTCTTTGACATATGGAAATTTTTAATATTTCGGTAAATCAAATCCAATCAGGAAACAGTCTTCTTCCCAGCATCTTTGCTAGAATAGCACTTTCTTTCCCCCACTGACTTGGAATGCCAATTGGATTTTCTTATTCTGTTCCTCCGATCTTTCCATTTTTTCTGATGCTGATACCTTACTGCTGTAATTACAGAGCTCTGAGATATATTTGTTCATATTCGATATGACAGGCATCAGGAGACGCTCAAATTCAGGCTTTTTTTTCTTCAAATTTTCTTCTCTATTTCCTCACATTTATTCAGCCAGATTAATGTAAGATTTATTTTATCAACTTCTCTTCAAAAACTCAATGAGATTTAATTGCAATTATGGAAGGTGCATAGATGAGTCTGGGGAACACTGACACTTTGATGACATCAAGTCTTCTTATCTTGAAACCAAGTGTGGCCCCTGTTCAGTAAAGTGTGAGATCTTTTCTTTATGATTGTTAAGATTCTTCCCTAATATTTATATTTTCATTGCTATTGTGAATGCAACCCTTTCCCCCTATTATATTTTCTAACTGGTTGTTAACACTATATAGAAAAGCTAATTTTTTAAAAAAGCCTTATTAAACTCTTATTAATTATAATAATTTTCACTTAATACTCAAGTTCTACAGAGTATATCAGGTTTTCGACTCTCCCTGTCCAATAATTTTATCACTCATTTTTCTTTTTTTCTTGCAGTTGACTAGAACTTCCTTATACACAATATCTCATGACAGCCATAACCAAGGGCGTCCTTGTGGCTTGTGGGGTAGTGTTTCATCTTTAAGCATGACACTAGTTCCTGGTTTAGATTTGTTTTTTTTTATCCCATTTTGGAATTACCTTTCTATTCCCAGTTTATTAAGAGGGTTCTCAAAAAATATACATACTCTACTTTATCAAATGCCTTGGGGCATCTGTCAAATGATCCTATGATTTTCTCCTTTAATCTATTCATGAGATAAGCTGCATTAATAGATGCCTTAATGACAGTCCTCCAATTCCTGGAATAAACTTCACTTTGGCATTTATACTGTTTTTATTGCTCTTCTGTTGGATTCTGTTTGTAATATTTTTTCCCATTGACATTGGTATGTGAGGCTGCAGATGACTCTTTCAAAAAGCTCTGCTGCAAAGGGGAGGAAAGAGAACTAAAACTCTAGAGACTAGAATTAAGGAACCCTGTGTCAGGCATCTTACTGGGCTTCGGGGACATAGCAGGGAGAGAGGGAGAACTTGAGGGATTAAGAGAAGGAGGATGTAACTGACAGAGCAAGGTGCCAGTGGAGGGCAGGGGTTGTTGTAGGTGGTGGGCTGTTGAGTGAGGAAGAGCCGCAGAGACTGCTGGGAAAGGGAACAGGCCAGCGCTGACAGGACCAGACCAGATGGAGCAGGTTATGGTTAGAGGCCTTCGTCCATGTGGGGGTCAAGGGAGATCGGTTATCTTCTGGTACTGGGGGTAAAGGCCAGGGTTGTGAAAGTGGAGAGAAGCTGCTGAGAATATGAAATACAGACAAATCAAAGGGTTGTCTTCTGGGTGCTGAGGCTCCCCTGAGGTTAAAGACCTGGATTTTTGTGGCAATGGTTTGCAAGATTATGTGGTTATTTTTTCCAGGAGCTCTGAGGGGGTGGATAAGGGTTGTGGGGGCCACCCAAGGTTGGGGTTTTGAGGAGCAAGTGTGAAGGGCAGAAGGTGGGGTGGCCGCCTGAGCAGGTCTGCCACTTGGCAGTGGTGACGGTAAGGTGCTGGGAGAACGTACGTGAGTCAGGCCTCGCCACGAGATGGCCGTTACAGTTTGTCTTTGTTTTAATCTCCACCTTGAGGCAAAAATTTCCATTTTTGCCCTGTCACAAACAAACAGAATGCACCATGGCTTAAGCCAGATAACTTATGTAACTGATTTCACGCTCTGCCACGTTTTTGACAGTTACAGAAAGTCTGTGCTGTTGGGACATGGTGTTGGGACCACAGGAAGTGTGTTCTGATGTGGGGGAAACAGAGAGATGGGGGAGGCCACCGAGCCCCTGCTCCCTGCTTGGGACTTGGGACTGTTGGGAGTGGTTCGGGTTGTCTGGCAAGCAGGGGAGTGAAGCCACTGAGTCGGGAGGGGGGTTCCATGGGAAAGGATTAGGGGAGCTGGGGTGGGGAAGGCCTGCATCTGAGGAAGTCAGATGCTACACAGAGCTACACAGAGCTCGAGGTCCCCCCAAATGAAGCCAGGGCTTGGAGGAGACAGGGAGACAGCGAGCTGGGATGGAGGTCTCAGGGAGCATGAGGAGGGCTCAGGGAGTTGGGAGGTAGCAGCACTGAGGAAGGGGTGGAAGACTGGAAAGCAGGCCCAGCAGCGGAGGGTTGGGGTGTTTGAAGGTTGCAGTGGGGCGGGAGGGGAAGGCTGACTCACCCTGGGCCCCGGGGCTGAGCCCCAGATGCCCTCCTGGGGAGCATGAGGCCCAGAGTGGGGAGTGACCTGCCACAGCACCGCCCCCCCCCCAACCCAGGGCTAATGGTGTCAGGGATGGGGTGTACATTCAGGTCTGCAGCTCCCTGACGGACAGCAGGCTGCCTTCCAGAGACAGTGTGACCTGTAGGCACCGCCTTCCCCGTTTTGTAAGAAGCTTCAGAGCTGAGCCTGCAGGCTTCCATCTGACCTCCCTACTGAAGGCAGCCTCCTGGCGGCGTGGGGAAGTGTCCAAACCCGCGTGTGCCCGTGCATAGAGATGGAACACCCTTCCAGGTAGGACCAAGGGGCTCTGCCTCTGTGGCCCAAGCCCCTTTTCTCCTTCATGGTATATTCTTTGGGGGTTGTCCCCTCATGAATGACAGAGAGGTGTACTGGGCATGGGGTTTGGTCTCTGAAGGGCTGGGTTCAAATTCTGACTATACCATTGCTAGGTCTGTACCCTTGAGCAAGTGGCTCAGATGGCTGTCTAAGTTCCAGATTCCTTATGTGCCAAAAGGGGATGCGATACTTAATCTATAATCTCGATTTCCATTGCCGGTGGCTGCTAGGACTCCAGGAGAGAGTCTGCGTGTCACTGGTAGAGACGTCTGTGTTCCGCAGGAAGCTGACCCAGGGAGGTTTATTAGGGAGAGTTCTCAGGTCAACACTCGGGGAGAGGAGGGCCCTTCAGAGCTGTCCAGAGCCAGTAGCTGATGTCCTTTGCCTTGGGAGGAAGACATGACTAGGCAAGGTGACCCTCTTCAGTCGAGGATGGTTCTGGAAGAAGGGTGGAGACTAGAGGGGAGGGGTGCACTCCCAGCAGCTGGGAGACTAAGTCCTTCTGGTGTTAATCTGGTCCTGGCTTGGTCCCCATATGGATCAGTTGACTGGAGGGAGCCATGAGTCTCTGAATATCATGAAAAGTTTGGACATCCTTTCTGAAGCAAAAATTTAGTTTTTATCAACTTCCCCAAGGGCTCTGTGACCCCAGTTTTTAGAACCATTACTTTAAGGTCTCATTCCAAGTGGAGTAGGGGCCTTCCTTGATCTTCTCCCTCCACAGTCTCTCCCCCGCTGGTCATGCCTGGGAAGCCCCCTCTGGAATCCCTGCCTCCCCAGAGTCTTCTCCAATCCTGTCACCACCACACCTGTGCCCACCTAAGAGGCTGGGAGGGAGCCTGAAAAGGGTGTGGGTTTCCTGGTGAAACATCTGGATTTAAACCCTGCTCCTACCCTTCACCCTCTGTGTGGCCTTGTGGCCTTGAGCAAGATCCTCGACTTCTGTGAGCCTTTCCTCACGTGGGAAATGGGAATAATTGTGTCCGCGTGTGAGCTACATGTGGAAAGATGGAGTAAATGAGGTGGCTCAGGGATGTACCCTCCATAGCACACAGAAAAGAGTAATTCACAACAAAAATCATCTTTAAAAAAATTTTAAAATATTTTATTTATTACAGAGAGAGAGGGAACACAAGCAGGGGGAGTGGGAGAGGGAGAAACAGGCTCCCTGCTGAGGAGGCAGGGAGCCCGATGTGGGGCTCGAGCCCAGGACCTTGGGATCATGACCTGAGCCGAAGGCAGACACTTAATGACTAAGCCACCCAGGTGCCCCAATAATCTTTTTTTTTTTTTTTTTAGGTTCAATCACACTTTCCTTTTTCTTATCTGCCTCTCCTAGCACACCTGAGCATAATCAGATGACGTCTCAAAATGTGTATGGTTCAAATCCAAGGGCTCCTCTGCCCCGGGGCCCCCATCTGCAGTCCCCAAGTAGAAGCTGGAGCCTCAGCAGGTGCCCTATTGCCTGAGCTCCTCAGAAAACTCCTGATCAGGGAGAACCTCAAGTTCCTTAAGCCTTTACAAAGGGTCTTTCCCTCCCCACCAACCCCCAACCCATCGCAGGGGGCAGAGCAGGGATTACTTCTCCATGTCCCAGAAGAACTGCATTCTTGGTGGCAAATCCGACTTCCCAAGGTCACAGAGCTAGTGAGTGGCCAAGCTAGATTTCTTCCTGGAGGCCAGAGTGTAATGGTTATGAGGGAACAGTCGGAGCCAGACTCACTGCCTGGGTTCAAATCCTGCCTGTGCCCCTTGCTCGCTGGGGAACCATGGGAGATGCGCTTGGCCTCCCTGTGCCTCAGTTTCTTCATCTGTAACAATGGGGAAAATCATAGTCTCTATCCCACAGGCAGCTACAGGGACAAATGAAGTGTCTGGAACAGTGCCTGCTCTTCTGTAAGCCTGGGCTGTGGACTGTGACTGTGCCCCCATCTCTTGAAACACCATTCATCAAACTCCTCCGAACATGTTAGTATTTCCAAAGGGGGCTTCCAAGGGCCCCCCTGAGTCCTAGCCCCCGTATTTGCTTGACTATTAAAAATCATGTTTGCTTCTTTTGTCTTTAATCCTTTCCCCCATCTCCTGCTCCCCCCCCCCATAAACAGCAGTGTCCCTGCCCGCCTACCACACCCCTCCGCGGCGACCGTCCTTCCCTACCCCTTCCCTTGACCCGTCCACTCCTAACAAATGAAAGAGGATACCCACGCCTCGGCCTTCTCCTGTGTTCCCCCCCACCCTTCCTCCAGCTGTCGGTGGGGGCTCCGCAAGCCCCTTCCCAGCAGTGGCTTGCCTCTGGAGGGAGGGTCCTGCTCCCGACCCCGCCCTTCCCCAGAGCGGGCGGGCCTGCTCACTGCCTCCCACCCTGAAATGGTTTTTTATTGCTTGCTGGACATTGCATAGGAAGCCTGGCTTGTGTTTTCTTCCTTGGAACGGTGTTGAGCTTTGTGCTGGTAGAACTCAATGGCAGGTGGACCGTCTTGGTCCTGGCAGGCTGGTATTTTCTTTTCCTGGTTTTTTTTTTTTTTTTTTCTTTGTCTTAGAGTATGGCATGGTCATTAGCCCTAAGACGATCCCTTTCTGGGATCACTCCTGCTTGCTGAAGTACTCACTGAGGTCTTGCTACTTTTGGCTGGACTGGAACTCTGTCCGTGAGCCCTGCATGGCCTGCAGGAGCTCAGAACAGCAGCCCCTCCTCGGGGCTCGGTGCAGTCAGACCTGGGGGGTAGCAGCCGGTCGTGGGTCGAGGACCACGAGTAGCCCTTGCTGATGCTGCCCTCTCCTTCTAGCACCCTCCCTGTTCCATCGTATTCCTCTGCGTGGGCAGCCGTAACGCGGCACCGCGGGCTGAGCGGCGACGACAGACCGTTATTGTCCACAGTTCTGGAGGCTGGATGCGTCTCTGTGGCTCTGAATTCCCTCTTCTTAGGAAGACCCCATTCAGATCAGATCAGGGCCACCCTAACAGCCTCGTTTTAACCTCATCACCTCTTTCAGGGCCTTCTTTTCAAAGACAGTCACATTCTGAGGGCCTGGGGTTTAGAGCTCCAACATGGGAATTTGTGGGAGACCCAGCTCAGTGGGCGAAGGCTCCCCTGCCCCCTCAGGTTCGAGCCTGTTCAGCAGCCCTGACCTCTGGTCTCTGCCACCTGGCAAGGGCATTGGTAGACATCTGAGGCAAACGTGGGCCCCGCCTCGCGTGTGTCACTTCTGCCCGGGACAACAGCCCTGTGCCGCCTGTCACCCACTGACTGAGAGCAGGCCTGTTCAGCGACAGCGGTGACTCACGATGCCTCTTTCCTCAGCCGCATCTGGGAGGGTCCCTTCTTCCCTCCCTCACAGCACCGTCCAGCTGCAGCTGCTGGCAAGTGGCCGACGGTGCGTCGGCCTCGCTCCCCCCAAGGTCCCTCCCAGCACTGCCCTGGTCTCCTCACCCTGGAGGCCTGGGGTGGAGACTGGCGGCAAACACCTTCCCCTTTCCTTTGCTCACTGCCTTTCCCCTCCTTGGCTGTATTTATTGCCCTGGGAAGGAAATCAAATTCCCACAGGAGGCAGGTTGGATGAGGAGGTGGGCTGAGAGAGCCAAGGGCGAGGGACAGAAGGGGGAGACAAAGGCCGAGTGGAGAGATCTTGGGTGGGACGACAACTGAGGCTGGGGCGGAGAGGGAAGAGGGAAAGGGACGGAGGCCGCAGGGTGAGGACAGCGGCTTTCCTTCGTGGCCTCTTCACACCATGCTTCCAGCTCAGTCTGGACAGGCCTTTTAAGGAGTGAGAAAGGTGACTTCCACCCACGCTGGAGTGCCCTGGGGACCCATCTCACTGAAATAGAGGAGACCTGAAGGCAAGTTGATTCCGTGGGCGGAAGGGGGTGGGCGGCAACCTTACAGGGCCGCACATACCCTTGCTTGGCAACCGCCCGCTGCCAAGTCCAGAGCCACAGCCCAGGAGGCTGTGCTGGTCACCAGAAGACTTCCTGGCAACCTGGAATGAGGTCACAGTGTGACAGGGCCTGGAGCCAGAGAGAGGGGATGGGGCCCTCCCTTCTGGAGCGGCAGGCCTCCTCCCTGACAAGCTGGAAAACTGGCCAGAGCCTCTGTTCCTGTTTCCCTGCCCCCAGACTCCCCCCAGACCAGCTCATCTGCTTCCGTTTGCTGAGAACAAGCTCCCTGTCACTTGGACGTGCCACCCCCCACAGTCCGGAGCCCAGTCCATCTCCGAGGACCTCTGTAGACTGGTCCAGTAGCCCACTGGCCTGGGCCACAAATAAGGGGCCACTGCTCCCACGTGTACCATTCTCTGTTGCTTCTTGCTCCCTCGAAGTTCAGAGGGTGATGCTTCCAGGCCTGACACTTCGAAATAGGGAGGAGAGTTCTCTCTCTGCAGGCATGGACAGCTGACCTTTGGAAAAAGGTTCTTTCTGCTTGAGTCAGATCCTGGAGAGCCCCCAGGGAAGTGGGATGACTTTCAGATTTTGCGGCCCTGTCTCCAGAGTCCAGGTTCCCGGAAACAGAGAGTTCCGATGGGTGGAGTGGGCAGAGGGGGTTGGATTTCTATTAGCATCAGAAAGAAACAAATCGGGAAACTCTGAGATTATTAATAGAACCAGAGTCTATAAACTGTAGTACCTCAATTCACACACTATTCAGGGTATACAATAGTTATTTTTATCTAAATTATTTCCTGAACAAGAATAAGACTCAGATGTTAAATTAAACAACTGTAACTCTATTTAGTTTCATTTTATGGTTAATGAAACCACCGGGACAATAAGAACTTACAACAGACCCAAAAATATTCTTACTGCGCTGCTAGAAAGAATGGTCCATAAATTAATGAGTAAAAGTTGAATAAGAAATATTTCTCTTTCAACACGAGCGAAGAAAATGTATTATAGGGAGAAACTTACAAGGGACGGTGTGTTACCAAGCAGGTGACAAAGAGAAGTAGGAAGCTAGTGTGAAGAAAGGCAAGTACAGTTGATTCAGCTGGCAAGGAAGGTCACAATAAAAAATGCCTCATGTTTAAAACATTATTTTTTTAAAGATTTTATTTATTTATTTGACAGACAGAGATCACAAGTAGGCAGAGAGGCAGACAGAGAGAGGAGAGAAGCAGGCTCCCTGCTGAGCAGAGAGGCCGATGTGGGGCTCGATCCCAGCACCCTGGGATCATGACCTGAGCTGAAGGCAGAGGTTTAAACCACTGAGTCACCCAGGCAACCCCAAAAATGCCTCATGTTTAGCAGGAGTTCTTGGCCTGGGTATAACTCGGATGTGTATTTGAGGATGCCTGCTCTGGGGAACTCTCTGGGAAGCGGGGGTCATCTGGGGTGGTGGCAGCTGTCGCAGGAAAACACGCCCCTCCCTCCCCCGTTTCTTCCTTCCTCCGTTCCATCCACACTGACCAGTGCTGAGCTTACAACAGCCAGCCAGACCGACAAGACGTCTGTCTTCGTGGGTCTACAGCCCAGTGGGACAGGCGGATGTTAAATGAGGCCAACAACTGATCACCCTAATAGATGCATGTTTGCAAAAGGAGATGAAGTGCCGGGAAGAAATGCAGGTGCTATGCAGCAGCCTAGCAGAGTGGATTTAACTGGGGCGCTCAGGGACAGTGTCCGGTCTCTGGTCTCTCCGAGGGAGTGAGGATGCAGGTCCGCCCCGCTCTGCCTGCAGGGCGGGAGTTATCCCGGGGTGGAGCCCAAGAGCCCATTCCTGGCAGAGGGGACAGACAAGGGCAAGGCCCTGAGGCCAGCTTGGTGTGCTCCAGGAGCTGGCAGGACAGAGGGAGAGACGGATGCAGGAGGAGCCCTGAGCGCTCGCCAGGGGCCGGGTAGTGATGCGTGGATTTAATTTGGAGAATGGTAAGAAACCATTTAAGGATTTTTTTTTTTTAAGCAAGGGAGGGACAGGAGATTTACATTTAAGTAAAATGGCTGTGGCTTCAGAGAGGCAGGTGGAGTGGAATGAGCCGGTAGGAGGCTACTGGGGTCCACAAGGTCATGGGGGCTGGGACCCTGGGCTGGAGGAGCCAGCGGGTGGATTCCAAACACATTGAGGAGTTTTGACGTTGACAGGTGTTTGAAATGAGGGGTGAGGAAGTGGAGGGCAGAGCAACCTTTCCCTTTGTGTGTCTGAAACTCACCTGTGTTACAGTTAGGGGGTATTAGCGCTGGCCTTTGAGAGGGGTACAGACACCCCCTCCCCTGCAGCCAACTAGGCGGCTGGGAAAGCAGAGATTGGAGCCTGGGGGCGGTCCCTGTGCCAGAAGTCACCGCTGGGTGGTGGCTAAGGTGGGATCCCATAGTCTCAGAAGACTCTGCCCTGTGCTGCCCCAGCCTTCCTCCTGGGCTGGGCATCCTTCCTGAACACAGCCTGCCAGCAAGGTCACATTCTTGCATACATGCTGACCCCCACCGCCCAGCCAGGGCTGCTGGGACAGGCCCAGGCCGGCCTCCATACATGGATCTGGAGAACAGGGGAGGTGCCCACACGCACACCTCCCTTTCCCCTGCTTTGTTTGTCTTCTCTGCATGTCCTCCAGCTTCTATTTCTGCCTCCACCTGTCCCTTCTGCCCTTCACATATCATGGTCACTGTCCATTCGTACACCCTGAATGTGGTGGGTCTTCCACATCTGTTTACTAAATTGGACTACCTGTCGTCGGTGACCCAAACACCTTGCTTTCCCCTGTTGACCCCTCTGTCCTCACTGCCAGGGGCCCTCTCCCAGCCTCCCAGATGGCCTGTTACAGCCTCATGAGTCTGCTCGTATCAGTTCCCCCCACCTCCCACCCCTGCACCCTCGTCCTCTTTCTGGGGCAGGTCCCCGTGATCTCTCAGCAGAATGCTTGCAAAGCCTCTGACTTGCCCACGCATGCCTCCCCCTCCTCATCTCACCCCTTTTTCCTAATGGAAACCTCAGGGGCTGCCCGCTACCTGATGGACCATTCCAATTTCTCAGCCTGACACCTGAGGACAAATTCTGGCCTCGACTCTGACTTTTCTCCCCAGCGCTGTTCCCACGAGACCTCCGTGCTGAAGCCGCCCAGGCTCCTTGTCCTCACCCACCCCTGCCCCAGCCTCTGAGAGCTGCCCCTGCTTGGGCAGCCCCGAAGCCTGGAAACCCTCCTTGGGCTGCATCGCTGCCCGCCTTGCCCACCACTGTGTGTGCTCGTGCCTTTGGAAGAGGTGTCCCAGGAAGGAGATGGGGCTCCCAGTGAGCTCAGTGCCAGATGAGTTTTGTTTGAGGGACTGTGGCATCCAGGGGGCCGTATCTGTACTTCCTTTTTAGTCTGGGAGCTCCCAGAGGGCAAAGTCTGGGGCAGTTGGCATCTGCCAAGCGAGCCACCGCGGGGCAGATCTTAGGGCAGAGGCCTGTGCTGGGGGGGGAATTCAGGACGGGGATTAGACATCTGGGGAAAGGGTGTGCCCTGGTGGGGTCAGTCCTATCCTGCCAGGGCTCCAGGCAGAAGAGCTAGGGGGACAGGAGGGGCTTCTGCTCTCCACGCTTACCCGGCCAGACCAGAATCCTGGAGGTTCCCTCCCCGAACTCCCATCGGTGGGAGAGTGGCCTGAGGGCATTTCAGAGGAGCTGGTCCAGCAGCCTGTGGGGCACAAGCTGGAGCGGGAGACAGCAGCGTGGGGGTGGGGGTGGAGACACTCTTCCTGTGAGCCGAAGCATTTTTCATGCTTTCCAAATCCCAAGAGGGGGCCTGGGAAGGTAAGAATCTCAGCAAAGTGCACGGCTTATTGCCAGAGGATCTGAGCCTCACGGGGTGGTGCGGGTCAGGACGTCAGGAGGGACCTTTGGAGGAAGAATCTGGGAGGGACTGGAAATGGGGGTGCACAGTGGGGAGTCCCAGTTGCCTTGGATGAGCTCCCTGAGGGCTGAGTGTAGCGGGAGAGCAGAGGAGGCCCCCAGCTTCCTCGGTACTGGGGGGTTACGGGGTTGAGGAGTTGAGGAACAGCCCACAGGCAGGGCTCTGCCCAGAAGGAACAGCCAATGGGGTGCGAGGGGCCGGGGAGGACATTCTTGGACCAGGGAAAGAAGGTGTTTCCAGGAGAACAGTGTGACCCATTGAGTCCAAGGCTGTTAATAAGTCAGAGGAGAGGAGCTCTGAGACTCAACCATTGGACTTAGCAGTGTGGACATCCCGTGACCTTGACAGAAGTGGTCTGGGGACCAAAGTGACTGCAGGGTGTTCAGGAGAGAGTACAGGGTTGGGGTGGGGGTGGGCGGCAGTGGACTAGCAAATAGACTCTGAGGAGTTTTGCCCTCAAGGTGGGCAGTGGCTAGAGCCCTCTCCACCGTGTGGCCAGGGGAGGGCTTTTGGCAATGATCTGGGGATGGGAGGCACTGACCATCCTGTCGGGAGCAGGTGGTAGCCCGCTGATGTCCATGGGATGGCCAGAGGGGCAGGATCCAGACACAGGGGAGGGGTGGGCCTCAGACAGGAGTAGCTGGTTCCCCAGGGAGGAGGTCAAGGGGCACAGGTGGGGGCAGGTGGGCAGATGTGGTAGCAGGAGTGTGAGATGTTTCCATCCGACCCAGACACAGGCTATTATGCCCACTTTAGAGGTAAGGAAACAGGTCGTGAACTTGGCCTGAGATTTGAGGGCCACAGAAACTGCCCTAGACCTTGGTCGGGGGTTGGGGGGCAGAAGGAAAGAGAGCACTGGGAAGGAAGGACCAGAAGGGACCACTAGGCCAGTCTGGTGGGGCTGTGTCCTGGAGGCCAAAGCTGTGTGGGCTTAGGGGCGGACAGATCTGGTTCAGGTGGGTTTCGGCCCCTCACTAGCTGCAAACAGACCAGTCTCAGCAACCCCCCCGTAATGAGGTAAGGGGGTATTCGCTGTATCTACTTCCTCAGGGCGGGCGCTGTGAGGAACCTGGGAGCGCACTGTGCAGGCTCACCTGGAAGGGCCTTCAACACAGGCAGGCAGCAGCCTGGGAAGAGGAGGTGGTGCCAGAGACGGAGCACCCTGGGGGGAGGGGAGGAGCCCTGGGCACGCCCAGAGGGGCTGGGCTTACTCCCCGTTGGCCAAGCATACCCCCCCTCCCCCTGCCCAGTGTGGTCCTCTTGCTGGTTCTGACAAGGGCTGCAGCTGGGGAAGGGGGGCAGGAGAGAACGGCGGGAATGGAGTCCCAGGAGATCCCCAGGGAACCATGCTGGAGGAGGGGGAGAAGCCCATGCTCACAGCTGGCAGGGAAGGGGGGGGAGGCGGATGGACGGGGGTGGGAGGGGTGGGGGGTAGGGGGTTTGGTGTCGGTGCTTCTCCCTGTGTGCAGACCCTGAAGCAGACAGCAGCCCCGTCCTCAAGGTGGAGCTGGGAAGGGGAGTCCTGCTCCCTGGGTGGGAACGGGCCTCCTCTCTCCCCGCTGACAGCACACTCGGGTTCTGAGAGGAAGCTTGAGGCTCCTGGGAGGCTCAGGTCCACCCGTGCAGAAGCAGCACGGACAGCCCTGCGGTCGGATATCCCCTGACCCTTGGCCACCCAGTGCTGTCTGCCATAGACTGCCAGGGGCCAGGGGCTCTCCTCTGTGGCCACCTGTCCCACATGGAGTCTCTTTCCCAGACTAGCCCCCGGAGCCGGGCCGGTACCTCCAGAGGGGCCTGGCTTGCCAGCCCAGGTTGGGAGTCCAGGGGGGACGGAGGGCCCCCTTTCTCTGGCAGGACCTGCTGCCTCCTTGCCACCTTCAGGAAAAGCCCAGCACAAACCATCCCATCCCGAGCTCTGCAGTGGACACCAGCCGAAGCAACCCGCTCTGCAGACCAGCCGGGTTGACCATCCTACGACTTCCTCCACACCTGGGTGGCTGTGGCCTGGGGAGAGGGTGGGGGCGGGGTCCTCCAGGTAAGGCAGGCAAGCACCAGGCTGGCCAGCACAGGGACTTCTGGAAGCTGGTGGGCTTTCTTTATTGTGGAAGCCAGAGATGGGGGCGGGGCTTGGCTGCCACCTTTGCCCAGGACAGGGGATGCTTTATCAGACTAAGCCACTCGCCTCCAACTCCTGCTTTTGTCTTAACAATCACATCTGCTGGAAGCCAAGGGCATAGTCAGAGCAGACCGAATGCCCGTACCTGCAAGTTCTAAGGTATCTATCCTCAGAAATCTCATCCAAGATGACATCTTGGGACTGGTGTTCTGTGACTCTGGGAGAGTCCCCAGGGGGACTGGGTGCGCTGATGCTGTGGGCCGAGGACGTATTAGGTCCTCATGGGTCCTCCCCCAAGAAGCATGGAGGCTTCCTAAGGACTGCATCTAGATCACAGCAGGAGACTAAAATGCTCCAAGGTCAAGGAGAGTCGGAGAGACATTTGCCCTGAAGGCGAGCTGGTGCAGGTTCAAACAGCCCCTTGCCTGGGAGCGCACTGCTGTCCTCCCAGCTCTGCTGGTCCCCCTACAAATCCCAGGTAAGAATTAGGTTGTGACCTTGGTGGGTGGAGGGAGGGATTACACGGGGATTTCTGCTGCCTGCCTGCTTCCTGGGGCTCTCAGCAGCCTCTTCTCTCTCCTCCCTTCAGGTCCTGGCCCGGCCCCGCCTCCCCACGGAGCAAGCAAGCTGAGCCCTAGAGTGGGGAATCCACCCTCCCCTCCTGCACCCCTGCCAGAGGGCTGTAGTCTCCTTTGGATCTTTTTGCGGTCTGGGCTTGCTGTTCCTCTCAACAGTAGTCAGGAAGCCCTTACCCCAAAAAGTATCTGCGGGAGGCCTTGTCTACAGGGGGGAAGCCCCCCAAGGGCTTCAGGTAGGTCACACACCAAACTCACAGACGAGGGACAGCAACAAAGGGAGCCATCAAGTTGTCTTTCCCCTGGAGCCGCTGGTTCGCCTTGGGACAAGTGCTGAGCCTCTCTGTGACTCAGTTATACATTCATTTATCCCTGTGCAGATTCCACACGGTAACAAACAAACAAACAAACAAACAAACAAGAGTGGCTCAATTAAAGGTGTAGACGAGATGTTGGTGGCTCGGGTCCCAGACCGCTCGCTGTCCTCTATTTGTAGACCGTCTCCCTCAGGGATCCTTTTGGGGAGTGACTTCTCCCCGCCATGGGCACTCCGAATGGGATTGTCACTCAAGGCATCTCGGCCTCTCCTGCCCCCTTGGATACGACACCCTAGGCAGGCCTGGGAATTGGAATCCTGTGTGGAGGGATAAAAGATCGGGAACCCGATGATCGCAGCAGCTGTGCCGAAGAGAAGACTGAGCATGTGCCCCCTTCGTCTCCTGAGCTGCCTAGTGTCTGCCCTTCCCTAGTCTGGACCTTCAAGTGCCCCCCTGAATCTGGTGAACCATCCTCAAATCCTTCCAGTAAAATCCTCATTGCTTCAGCTAAGCAGTCAATACTGTTAGCTTGCATCAGGATTACAGAGACCTCTAGGGACAGGAGGTGGGGTTGCTTACCCCGGAGAAAGGGAGGGCACAGGCTGGCCTGGGAGACCTCTTCTCATCTCATCCTTAGGGGAGGTCCATATGTGTCAGCCCCAGAAGGCAGGGGACAGACCACATACAAAGCCTGCGTTAAGGCCCAAGGAAAACATTCCCAAAGGTGCCAATGAGCACGAACTGTGGCTCTCTTGCCCCTCCCGCCAGGTGCCAGCTGTCTGGAGATCAGCACTGCCCTGAGGCCTTGGTAAACCAGGGATAGACATGCAAACCTCCATCTCCCTTCCTGCCGCTGGGAGAGGGCCCAGTGCCTGGATATTCTCTGCCCCCGAAAGCCCGGGCTCCTCTGTCCCTCCTTCTCTGGAAACCTCTACCCTACTCCGGGTGGCTGCGGTGCCTGGACATTCCAAGGTGAGGAGCCCAGGGTCCGGTCACACCAGAGCCATGGCCTGCAAGAGACAAGGTAGCTGGAAAGTTCCTTCCCCATGCAGAAGCCGCAAGAAGCAGGTCTGAGCCAACGCCAACGCCAACAGGTGAACTTGTGCGCGGTCCACACTGAGTTCAAAGGTGCTGAAGGATCCTGAGTGAGGGCGGCGGGCTCACTGTGGGGACTCCAGGAGTCCGGCTGGGGGATGGGCCGCACGGCAATTACTGGAGGTGTGCGAGATAGGCTCAGCCCCAACCTGGCTACAACCAGACATCAGGGGGAGCAGGCCGGATGGCAGCAGACAAAGACTGCAGGGCTGACCAGTGCCTGTGACTGACAAAGCTCCGGCCCCTGGTGCCACCCTGGCCTCCCCCAAAGCGGGTCTTGATCTGCCACTTGCCCGACGGGGCGCGTGGGAGGGACGCCTCTGCAGCTCAAGGGTGGCATCGTGTGGTCATAATGAGGTAGTGCACCCCACAGCCTCCAAAGAGCTCCAGTCCTAGGTAACTCCCAGGTTCACAGTCCCATCCTGGGCTGGACTCCGCTTTAGCCCCCTGCAGATCTTCCCACAGAACTGGAGTTTCTTTGAAGAGCAGTCCTGAGGGGGCGCAGAGCCTGAGAGGGATGATGGCGAGAAGAGAGAGAGATGGGGGGGGGGATGGGAAGGAAGGGTTTCAGGAGGGAAGGAGCCCCTCAGTGAGGGTATCTGCACCCCAAGTCCCTCTCCTGGGTCTAGGCCACATTTCAAAGCCCCTCACTTGAGCCCCTCAAGCTGCAACTGAAATCCCCTGCCACCCTAGGGGAACCCCTCCCCCCAGGGGAGTGGGACCCAGGAAGAGGGCATCATTCAGAAAAGGTTCCTATTTCCAATGTTACTGGAAAGAACCTGAAATTCAGAATCAGCCAGATCTCAGTTCAACTCATAGGTCCTTCCAGTATTAGCTGTGTAACCTTGGGAAAGGAAAGCCCTTTACCTTCTCTGCTTCTGTGCCCTCATCTGTAAGATGGGGATATAAAGTCCACCTTGCAGGGGTGAAGAATGGCCACTGTCAGTAGAAGGAGTGATCACCACCCTAGGAAGGCCGGACCCTGACTGCATCTAGGGGCGTCAGCTCTGGGGAGGTATTCGCTTGCTGCCCATGCATCGCGACATCTTTTGGCAAGGGTGTCCGTGTCCGTCTAGCAAGAGATTGTTTGATTGAAACCGGCCATGGTCACATGCCTCTACCTAACCCACCCAAGTGGACGGGAGGTGTTCTGAGAGCCTGAGTACTGTGGCCAACACCAACAGGGTTGGAGTAAGTGGACAATGATGTGGAGGAGGGCTGGGGGCTCAGTAAAGCTGCTGGAGCTGGAGGGACAAATCCTGAGGCTTTGGGAACGAGAGGAAGGGGAGGAGGAAGTAGCACAGAAAGGGTGGAAGAAAGTCAAGAAAGGAGCAGAAGGGAGGAGAGTGCACGGAGACATGGGAAGTCTCTCCAGGGGCTGGTCTCCCCCTCTCAGGCTGTTCAGGGTGCCAGCAGCAGCCCGGCATCCCTGCTGATCCCCGCTGAGCCACACTGCTGGAGTATCCTCACGTGCATCTCCTTCCTTCTCTGTGCTGCAATTTCTGCACCTGTAAAAGGAGAAGAATGTGCTGAATTCTCTTTCCCAGCCATCTCCGTTCCTCTCTGCCCCACCTCCCAGGGCAAGGATGGGAGTCCTACCAGCTGTCCTTAGGGGGAGAGCTGGGAGGGTGCCGGAGTGTGTACCAGCCGATGATGGGGACAGGAGGGCTCTGGGAGGAAGGAGTCAGAGAAATTACCAGTGATGAAGATCTGTAGGTTTCCCCAAAGTACAATTTGAATAGAAATGCCAAGCGCATCTGGAGTTATTACACCCTGTAATCCTAATGACATACAGTCCTATATACCAACTTGATGACATCCGGAGTGTGCAGGGCGATACTGCTGCACATGAATCCTGCCTTTCTTTCTCCCCCACAGGCTTGCTCATCTCCCAGCACCTACAGAGCCTCCTTTGTTCCTCCCAGAGGGGGCCCCATGGTCATAGTGGGAGGACCAATATGCTCCCAGAATGGAGCTTTTGGGTCACGAGTAAGGTTATGGACAGTTGTCATTTGACACTTTCTTTCTTTCTTTAAGATTTTATTTATTTATCTGAGAGAGAGAGAGTGAGCATGAATGAGGGGGGGAAGGGCAGAGGGAGAGGGAGAAGCAGACTCCCCACCGAGCAGGGAGCCTGAAGCAGGGCTCGATCGCAAGACCCTGAGATCAGAACCTGCAGCCCAGATGAAGATGGAGGCTTAGTGCCCCTGGTGCTTTCCTTTTTGTCTAATCTGGGGTGTGACTTAAGTCCCCTGGAAGCGGCTGAGCCCACTAGCTTCTCCCTTCTCCTGCACTCTCCCTCTCGAGCCTTTCCTTCTTTCATTCCTCCTTCCCCATCTCCTTCCCCTCTTTCCTAGCATCTAGGTCTTGTTCTGCCAGGGGTGCCCTCAGACACAATTCTCTCCTTCGGGAGCCCTTTGGGGTTAATGGATACTAATCTTGCTGGCTACGCTCCTTGGCTAGAGGGTTTGGGGCTGGGAAGGGGAAGGGACTGTTGCACGAAGTGGGAGCAGCACAGTCAGGGGTTGGTGGGCAGGGTGGAGCACAGAACATCCAGGCCCCTGCACCACCTCGGGGTGCACCCTGGACTTGTTTTATTTACAGTGTAGCCCATGCCAGTCCCCAGGACTTAAAGCCACCTTTGCTGGTAGAGCAGGAAATCTCCTGGGCTCCTTTTAAGGAGGTGGAATTTTTTAAGGTCAAGGTTGTACAATTCACACACTCCAGGAATCCCTTCCCAAACCCCATACTTGCCGTGGCTCAGGCTTTGTAGGACAGCAGTTCTGGAAGTGGGGTCCCTGTACCAGCGGTTTCAGTATCACCTGGGATCTTAGCAGAAAGGTATCTTCTCAGTTGAGTGTGTTCCCTCCCCAGCTCCACATTTAGTGACGGTCACACTGGGGGCTTGAAATCAGCCATTGTGGGAACAATTTACACCAGGGGAATTGGCAGATACCACAAACCCGTGCTTACTTTTCTTTCCAAGAAGAGTTTTCAGCAACCCATTGGGCCCCATCCACACCCGCTGAATCAGAAACTCTGGGGGCGGGGCCCAGCAGTCTGCCTCTTAATAAGCTTTCCAGGTGATTCTGATGCATAGTCAAGTTTGAGAACCACTGTTCTAGTTGGTTATCAATGGTGGAATTCTAAGAGAGACAGGAGGAAACTAGGGGTTGGGGATCAAAAAAAAAAAAAAAAAAAAAAGGGAGATGTTGGATAGCCAAAGAGGGTTAGCCAAAGAGTGATGTCTTTCAGGGAAACTGAGGAAGGTAAAGAAAGAAAGTCAGCCAGATACTGGGCCTTCCCTCCAGCAGAAGGGCCACCAGGCATGTGACAGGAAGCCTTCCTGGACAGAGCTGAGTCCTCCAGCCCCAGCACTGGGAAGAGGACCTGAGGCGGTTTGGATGTAGCCTATTTGGAATGCTCTGGTTTTTTCAGATAGCTGGGTGAGGGAGATGAAGTCAATCACTCTGAGTCACAAGATCAGGAGGGCGTGGAATAATTGGCTGGAAAAACGCCCCTCCAGATGATATTTCTGCAACTCAGAAAAAGGCATTGACAAGCAGCTCATTGCAGATACGAAGAAGGGAGATTCTGAAAAGTGTCTTTCACAGAAGGGATGAAAATGCAAAATCAGGGCACCGGATCCATTACCGCTCGTGTAAATGTGTGCAAAATGCCACGGGAGACTTCTTTCCTTTTTCCAATGTTGAAATATTTCAAACACACAGAAAAATATAAGAAGCAATAATAACAAAATCCTTGCACCCACCATCGGAAATAATAAATATTAAGGTATTGCCACATTCATGTTGGATTCCTTTTTTTTTTTTTTTTTTAGGTTTTATTTATTTGTTTGTTTGTTTAGAACACATGTGAGCAGGGGGAGGGGAAGAGGGAGGAGTGAGAGAATCTCAAGCCGACTCGAGCTGAGTGTAGAGCCCAAAGTGGGACTTGATCTCACAACCCTGGGATCATGACTGAGCAGAAACCAGGAGTTGGTCACTTCACTGATTGAGCCACTCAGGTGCCCTTCATGTCAGATTCTTTAAAATAATAATAATAATAATACAACCTTACAAACATGACAAAGTCCCCTTTGCCTCCATTTTCCTTCCTCCAAAGATGCAGGAGCTATCCTGAAGTTGATGGATACTGTTCTCATAATGTGTTCATACTTTATCACATATGAATTACTCATAAATTATACCTACCAATGTTTTAAGTGCTTCTTAATTTACGTAAGTGGTGTCGCATTGAACCTATCATTCTGGAACTTGCTTTTTTTTCACCTAACATGATGCTTCTAAGGTCTGCTTGTGTCACTGGGTGAAGGTCTCGTTCATTCATTTTAGTGGATGAATAACACTAAACTGTGTACAAAGAGACCACAATTCATCCATTAACCTGCTGACGGACATTGAAGTTATTTCTAACTCTTCACTTGTCATAAATGATTCTGCAGTGAGCATGCTTGAACCTGTTTCTTTAGAGTATGTCCCTAGGAGTGCTGCTGTCTGCCCTTGGGAGGACACATTCCCAGTTATATGCACGTTGCCAAATTCCTCACAAGCTTGGCCGAACCAGTTCACACCTCCACCAGTGTGGACAGGATACGTCCTAAGGGGTTCCTTCTTCCATGTGCTCTTGGTTTGTATTCTTTCCTGAATGTAAAAGCAATGATAAAGATTTTCTCTAGCTCATTTCTGACCTCTCTCCTCCTAGCTCTACTTTCCCTTCAAGGGTTCAGTTTTGCAGACTTGGATTTTTCCACCTCCAGGGTTTTCTAGAACCTGAACCCCTTGGCCCAGAAAAGATGACTGGCATGTGCGTTGTAAGGTGAAGTCTCCTTGAGTGACTTCAAGAATTTGAGTCACTTCAAATTCTTGTCTACTTTTAGAAAATATGCAATACCATTCAGTCGAGCGTTCGTTCATGTGTGTGACTCTCTGTGTCTGTGTGTGTAGCTCTGTACCAAAGCCAACAAGAAGATGGACTGGGAAGGGCAAGTCATTCACGATGTCTTCTCAACAATGCATAAAACCAGGAGAGAAGGGTACCCAGTGTGACCTAGAATCTACTCTCATGCTTTAGGTCCTTTCCTCTTCCCCCTCACTTCTTTCATGTGGGTTAGGGAAAGACTTGTCCCAAGATGTCACTCTACTGCTCCATCTTCCCTGCTGTCTGATCCCCACCAACCTCCAAATACTTCTTAAGCCATGGAAACACATGGGAGAGGGAAAGAGGGGTGCTGTATGGGGGAGGGGCAGTCCCATGGGCTCCATCTAGGGGAAAGGGCTGACTTTTTGGCCCGAGTCTAACAGCTCTCTGTCCATGCCAAGGGCTGCCTCCTGCATCTGGGCCTGTAGGGTTGGGAGAGCTGCCCAAATCCTAGACTGGGCAGTGACAGTGGACAGCTTAGATCCTGGCCACTGATCCTGACCCTCAGCCCAGGGCCATACTGAACCAGTCTGGATGCCTTCCCTCCTGGGCCCTGAAGCAGGGAGTCTTCAAGACGTCTGACATAGACTAGAGAAGAGGGGGATAGATTGAAGGGACGACCACAGAATCCCCTGTCTCACACTAAAAACACTTCAAGAGGCAGGGACCCAAGGTGAGGGAGGAATTTCGAGTCACAATTCAGTGGAGGTATGGAGCGCCGCAGTTCAGTGGAAGTAAGGACTACTTTCGAATGGGATTTTTTTCCCCTCAACACTTCAAACCGTGTTTGTTTGTAGGGAGTACTGTGTTTATCCCTTTCCAAAAATATGACGCCTGAAACCCTTAGCTTCCTTGTTCCACAGACTCTTTTGGGTCTTAGCGACTTGTCCTCATGAGCAACAGGTGGGCTTACTTCAGGCTGGAAGACATCTTTGCACCAAGAAGTTCCCAGCGGAGACCTCACCTCTGAGCCCTGGTCCACCAGCCAATGAAGATGAACGGAGGTGACATCACTACATCCTGTTCCCAGCCCAGCCTGAGAGGATGGGACCAGCTGAGGAAAAGAGCCAATGTAAGTGACGGATGCCATGACCGATGTTGGTAAAGAAGTGGTGTAAGACAAATGAGTCAGCAGCAAGTTTAAGCAATGAACAATTGCACCACGGGGTGTTTCTCAAATTCTTGTCTACTTTTAGAAAATATGCAATACCATTCAGTGAGCGTCTTGATTCTGAAATAGCTACAGAAAATGTTAAAAATGCTGTGGGTGTACTAACACACACAATAGTTAACAATTGTGCTGGGTGCCCCTCAGCAAATCTTTAAGGCTGGCTCTTCTCACTTTTCTCATCTGTAATATGAGGGCAATTCGTGAAGAATGTCTCTGGAGATTCCTTCCAGCCCAGCACTCTGTGATTTGGTATTACGCTCACATTCTTGATACTCAGGCTGGGTGTGCACAGTGCCAAGACCACAAGTCAATTCAGTTAGCGTGGACAAAATGTCCTCTCCGATCAATTCTTTGGCACCGTGTCGATGGAACAACCTGTTAATTGACATAATTTTTCATTTCACAACTGGTTGCTCCGACGTATTGTTGACTAGCAGTTCCTCCGTGGGGCTTTCCTGACTCACTGCCTGTCTGGGGCAGTTATAAGGTGTGTCCCAGGCAATTCGCTATTACTCATGAACTACAGAGGTTTTGAAGTGATGGGTGAATTTTTTTACCGGTTAGAACAGATTCGATGTATCCCTATGGTAATGCCCCTCTCACTCACTTGCGCTCTGACGTCCTGCCCTATAAGGAAGGAAAAGGGGGCAGACTTAAAGCTTCTAGCCAGGGATGGCCTTGCAGCCACAAGCCAATCCGGGATGCCCATGGGAGGCTGTCATGGGTCGTGCATGTGAGTGTCATCCGTCACTTTCAACGTGGCGTTTGAGGACGACTGATAGAGCCCCCTGATATATAGTTAGACATTAAGTCACTGGAGACCCAGGTCCTGGAACAATCTAATCCAGATGTGGACTGCTGCCCATATCCCATGACCCAGCTGCAAGCCAATGGGGAAAGAAAGTGTTGAACAGAGTACAAAATGAAAGGCCTGTCTCTTGATCCAAAATAGCACTATTTCACCATAAGCTGTCCATAGTTGGGGGAAAGGAAAGGGTGTGAAAAAATGTTTATTGAGCATGTAGGTGCCAAGTCCTGTGTCAGACAATTATGGCAGGTTTCACTGCTACCTGCCATGTAACTTTCTGTTCTCAGCTGTCCAGTGGGATTTGCACTTCCTCCCCGTTGTGGTTTGCGATATTCATGTAATATTCAGGCCAGTGAGTTGTGAGTACAAGCAATGTGTGTCAGTTCAATGCTGGGGCATTTAAGTGCTAGTTTTAGACCCTCCAGAGCTTCCACTCCCTCTACCATGGGGGCTGGCAGCAGATGGTGGCTGTTCCGTCATTAGCCCGAGTCCTGGGGGACTATGGAGCAAAGCTCCCAGCCAACTGAGATGCATGTGAATTACATATCACATGGGAGGATATCATAAAACTTGGGTGAGGGGTGCCTGAGTGGCTCACATGGTTAAGCATCTGCCTTGATCTCAGGTTATGATCCCAGGTCCTGGCATCGAACCCCATATCATCAGGCTCCCTGCTCAGTGAGAAGCCTGGTTCTCCCTCTCCCCACCTCTGCACTAATGCACACTCTCTGTCTCTCAAATAAATAAAATCTTTAAAAATAAAAATAAATAAATAAAACTTGGTTTTTATAAACCACCAATATTTTGGGATTGCTTATTACTGTAGCACAACCCAACTTTATGCTGACTAATGCAGTGTTTTATATTACCTAGTAACATAGTAAGAAAATGTGAGCTTTTGAGTTAAAAAGACTTGGCTTAACACTCAATGACCTTGAACAAATCATAACTTCTCTGGGTCTCAGCTTCTTCATCTATAAAATAGTAGTGATGATTCCTATCTAATGATGTTATTAAGCTTGGAAATAGTATTTATAAAATACCTAGCACAGGATTTGGCACAGAGTAGATGTTCAATTGTAAATTGTTTTAATTTCCTTAATTCCTCAAGAGAGGCCTATGTGTAAACAGAGACCCCCAGGAGTAGAAGAGAAAAGAAAATTCATTATTGCTGTTTCAAATGCCATAATAAGTTATGGAGAATGCTGTGACTATGTGAAGTTGTCTGTGCCCACCCTCCCCTGAGCTCAGAGCAGCTCTAGAATGGAGAGGAGGCCCCCAAGATACCTAAATTTCCAATTTAGCCTTTCTATTGCCAAAAGAAGGGCAGATTTCATCTACAGAAGTGATTCTTGATCAGGAGTATGGCAGAGATGTAAGCTAGTATCACTGCTAGCTTCACTGAAGCTTGTTAGCCTACCAAGCAAGGTGCCAGACAAGATCTTTCCCCAAAGGTCCAATGCTAAAACTAAAACTAAAAACTCTCGAGCTAAAAAAACTCTTTCTTTAAATAGGCTTATTAGTAGCATCATGTGCACTTCCCCAGCTCACCCAGGACCCAGGACCCAGGAAAAATTGGAAGAGCAGAATGCAGAGGGACAGAGAGGAGGAGAACGTACAGGGGGCCAAGAAGGGAGATTAAGGGGCCATTTGCCTCCTTCCGATCCCCACCAAGCCTGGCCTGATACAGCAGCAGGGGCATGGTCCAGGGAGGAGGTGGGGGAATCAACCCTTCCCTCTCCACGCCGGTCACTCTGAAAACCAACCCGTTCCTGAGCCAAAACTTGCTAAAACTCCCACTTATATTTCACTCAGTGGACTATGATGCCTTCAAGCCCTGTTATCTCCAAGGTCTGCTCCTAGATCTCTTTTCCTTGAGATGTCACACCATGGCCACAAACTTGGTATTATGACTTGTGTAATGTTTTATATAACATAGTGACATAGTTACTATGGAGCCCCTTCTGACTCTGAGATGAAAGCTTCCTGGACATATTTACCTACATGGTATGCAGTTATTCAGGGCCCCAACGAAGACTCGATCACCCTATCATCAGCAGTAGGTCAGACAGGAAGTAGTGGCAGATGCCCCACGGTCCTCATTGAATGAAAAATAAAGAAATGCTCAGTTCCAACAAAGCACAACATGTTTGGGCAGCTTCCACACCTGCCAGCCATCTTCTCCTGACTTGTTCCTGATTAGCTTTTGACTTTTCCCATGAAGACCAAGGCCTTTTGAGAATTCCCACAGCCAGTGGAGTGACTGATCTCCAGCACGTGGGTGATTCTTTTAAGTTAGAATGTATTAGATGCATGTGGACCTGCGCTCCGAGGATCATAGCAACAAAAGAATTTAAATAGGATTGTGAGATTGGGTCCTGGAGGGGCCAGCCAACCTCATTGTGGTCAAGATCTCAGATTGCACACTGATCCAAATTAAAATCCAGGAAATGCCTTCCGTGACCATGAGCGGTGGCGACTTGGGAGCACTGGCTCATGGGAGTCGAGTATAAAAATTCAGGAACTTTGTAGGCCAGTTTTTAAACCATTGATAGTGTGAAATCTTTCATGGCGAAGTCTTCACAGCATGAAAATTAGGAAACTAGAAATCGGGGTCCGCTGGCTCTTCTTTCCTCCCTTCCTTCCTTGCTCCTTCCCTTTCTCTCTTTCTTTCTTTCTAGAGCTAGTGCACCAAGGTCTGCATGGCTTTTTAAAAAAAGATTTTATTTATTTATCAGAGGGAGAGAGAGAGCACAAGCAAACACAAGCCAGGGGAGTGGCAGGCAGAGGGAGAGGCAGGCCCCTGCTGAGTAGAGAGCCCTATGTGGGACTAGATCCCAGGACCCTGGGATCATGACCTAAGCTGAAGGCAGGCACCTAACCGCCTGAGCCACCCAGCATCCCGGTATGCAAAAACAGCTTCTTAAAAAGGCATTTCTTTCACTGGAAAAGCAGTGGGGCACCTTTGTGGTTCAGCTGGATGAGTCCGACTTTTGGTCTCAGCTCAATTGTGATCTCAGGGTTGCGAGATCAAGCCCCACATCAGGATCCACACGCAGGGCAGAGTCTGCATGAGACTCTTTCCTCTCACTCTGCCCCTCCCCCCATTCTCACTCTCATGCTTTCCCTCTCAAGCACATAAATCTTTTATAAAAACGAATAGTCATTGGAAAAGCTCTTGCAGGGAAGGAATAAGGAAATCAGCTTTGCACATCGGAAGAACATAGCCCTCTAGAACCTATGAGGACTAAATGAGAACTCAAAAGAAATGGAGACTAAAAAAAAAAGTAATAATGATAAAAACTTTGACCAGATAAAGGGCTATGGCTTTAGGCCCTCTGCTGAGACAGTAAATGGAAAAGCTTTGGCTGACGTGAAAACACTTACATGCAAATATTGGGTTTTATAAAGTTGCAGGAGTCTGCAGAAGTGCTGTGGAAAGCCTTCCAGAATTCTCAGTGGAGCAGTGGTCTTTCATGACTGTGGATTGCAAGGAGCCGTCTTCAGCTGCCAAGTCTTGCAGAGAGGCGCTGACACCTGGGACTCGCCTGATGGACCCAGGCTGTGGGGGCTGCGCCAGGAGGGACACAGAGCTTTGAAGCATCTATGGTCAGATTGCATTGGGTCCCCTCAAAATTCCCACAGTGGTGCACCAACCCCTGATGTGACTCTTTGTAGATAAGGCCTTTAAGAGGGTAAAGTGAAATAAGGTCATAAGGGTGGGGCCCGGATCCAATAGGACGGGTGTCCTCACAAGACGTGAGAGAGACACCAGGGGTGTGCACACCCGGAGGAAAGGCCATGTGAGGACACAGCGAGTAGGCGGCACTTCTCACCAGACGTTGACCCTGCTGGCACCTTGGGCTTAGACTTCCAGCATCCAGAGCTGTGAGAGCTGTGAGAACATGAATTTCTGTTATATAAGCCACCCAGCCTATGGTGTTCTGTTACAGGAGGCCTAGCCAACTAGAACAATCCACAATGCACATCCCTTGCTTTCTGGTTTTATCTGCTTATTGGTCAATTTTGCAGTGTAAGACCCCTTCCCATAATTCTTCAGATTCTCTTAACCCTGCCTGAGATTCTCAATGGTCCCAGTGACCTAGCTATGATGCCAAAGGGTAGAACCCGTGAGGCTGAGTCAGAACGTGGGCAGATTACCGTAGCGGGGAGACCAAGGTTGAACATGGGAAAACCCTGCTCTGTCAGCCTCTAGTTGTAGGATTGTGGGCAAACTTTCCTCCCCTCTGTGTCGCCGTGTCTTCATCTGTCAGATGGGGGCAAAAATACCATCTTCCCTTACATGATTATAGTCAGGAGAAAACAAGATAATGGAACAGTGAACCCACAGCATAATGATCTGCGAGCCCTCTTTCCTAAGGCCCAGGCAGGCTTGGGTGCAGCCTGGAGGGGAGCCGGGTCTCCTGCGGTGGTGGGAAGGCGTAGCGCCCCTGGTGCTTTCCTTTTTGTCTCATCTGGGGTGTGACCTAAGTATGTACGTGGGGATGTACATGGGAGGGTAGCCTCTTTCCTCTCCAGGGGACCTGCACTGTGGAGGAGTGAGTTATCTGGCTGGAACCGCCGTCTTGACACCAAGGCCTGCCCCCAGTTGACTTCTTCTCTCTCCTGATTGTTCCCAAACAGGATTAGAACTTCTCTTCCGGAGAACACTGTGTATCTTTTTTTTTTTTTTTAAGATTTTATTTATTTATTTGACAGACAGAGATTACAAGTAGGGAGAGTCAGGCAGAGAGAAAGGGAGGAGGAAGCAGGCTCCCTGCCGAGCAGAGAGCCCGATGCGGGGCTCGTCACAGGACCCTGGGATCATGACCTGAGCCAAAGGCAGAGGCTTTAACCCACTGAGCCACCCAGGCGCCCCAACACTGTGTATCTTAATAAATTAGATAACGAAGCAAAGGTTTCACAGAGAGCCTGGTTCTCAGCAAGCACTCGATAAACATGAATGATATCTATCTACTCACCTCCCAGAAGCCGTTTTCACATCACCCCTCAGAGCAGCTGTGGCTGTGGCCACAGGACTGAAGAGTAATTTAGATCTTTTGATAAGAATGGCACTGAGTGACTTTACTAGTCAACCTAGTTCAGCTTTCCTTCCTTCCTTTCTCTTTCTTTTCTTTTCCTTTCTTTTTAAGATTTATTTATTTAGGGGCGCTGGGGTAGCTCAGCTGTTGAGCGTCTGCTTTCAGCTCAGGGGTGATCCCAGGGTCCTGAGATCAAGCCCCACCTCAGGATCCTTGCTCAGTGGGAAACCTGCTTCTCTCTCTGTCAAATAAATAAACAAAATCTTTAAAAAAAAAAAAAAAAGATTTATTTACTTATTTGAGAGAGAGTGAGAACTTTTTTTTTTTTTTTAAAGATTTTATTTATTTATTTATTTGACAGAGAGAGATCACAGGTAGGTAGAGAGACTGGCAGAGAGAGAGAGAGAGAGAGAGAGCGGGAAGCAGGCTCCCTGCTGAGCAGAGAGCCCGATGTGGGACTCCATCCCAGGACCCTGAGATCATGACCCGAGCCGAAGGCAGCAGCCCAACCCACTGAGCCACCCAGGCGCCCCG